>NC_045685.1:967119-1275706 GCF_003331165.1 Xiphophorus hellerii
TGGTAACACTTTATTTGACAGGTTGTGAATAAGACTTACATGACACTGTCATAAACATGACATAACACCTGTCATGAACATGAGTAAGTCTTCATGAATATTTATGACTGTTATCATAAAGTGTCATTCGGTTAATCATGACAATTTTAATACAAAGTTGGCATTATTCAAAATGTCTTTATGGCAACTTGACATTAACCAAGAATCATCATATGTCATAAATATGTCATAATAGTAGTCATTATATCATCATTTAGTATTATTACACTGTCAAAAGCAGTGTAATAACACTGTAATAATTACTGCTTTAATTTAACAATAATTAATATCTCCCCCTACCTGAAATAAAGCGGAACAAGTAGGACCAACAATAAAGATTTCATTAAGCTTTATTACACTGTCAAATGATTTAATAACAGCGTAATTAATAATTCCTCTTACATCAAGTAGAAGAAGTAGCAACAATTATGAAAATGGCATTAAGTGTTATTACAGTGTCATTAATATTAACTCTTACCTCAAGTAAAGTGAAACAAGTAGCAAATAATGTAGATATAGAATTTACAGCAAAATATATATTGTAGGCAAGATATAAGGCTACTGCTACACTACTGCTCTTGTATCAAATAATAACATAAGTTCTCACAGGTGTAGAAAAAATAAGCACTAATTGTTGAAATACTCGCATACAAAAACAAAATTGAATTCTGACTTTAATCTCAGAATTCCGACTTTTTTTCTCTGAATTCTGAGATTAAAATGAGAATTCTGAGAAAAAAAGTCAGAATTTTGTATTTTTTTCCCCAGTGGCCTTAATCCTCTTCTGCACGTATGACTTAAGAAGTTTATTAATAAATAAATAGATTAAACACCAGTTTTACATTTGCCAACAATTAGTTGTTTAAAACGTAACTTGTTAACTTAACTGGTGGATGTTGATTCCTAATCCCCTTCCCCACTTCCCTGTCCCGTCGTACCCCCCTTCACCTGGAGAAAACAGTAACACATAAATGACTTACCTAATTTTCTTGGGAAATATTTCATCTGCTTCTTCCTCTTTGGTCAAACAGGGATTTCTTTCTCTCATGGCTGGTCCTCATTAGCACCGTCCACACCTGTAGCATGTCTTCATTAGCCACATTTGTCCACCTCACTCCCCACCTTGTGTCCTTAGGCTAAAATGGGTCTTCATATAGCTAAAGTTGCCAAAACAAAGAAAACAAGCACATCACAAGTTGCAAAGTAATGCACATAAAAGATAACGTTGACTAACATATTAGCTTTTAATTTGTTAGATTAAAATTGGAGGGAAGAAACCTATTTGCCTGTCTTTAAAATATGTTTAAGATTAAGGGCTACCTTTACAGTAATGGAGTTTAATAACTTTAGCTAACATTAACTTACAGCAAGGTAGCATTGGCTTGAATTGCTCATAGTTAACATTATAAAGAAAGAGACATTCCTAAATGTATTAGGTGACATACTTTGGCTTCTTTTTAAGCAGGAGGTCTGGCCGTTATAACTTGTGTTAGGTTGGCCCCACAAGATCAAGTACACCTCGCTGCAGCAAACAGAAAGGGGCGGGGACAGACCACTGTCAGTCTCATACCTTATATGGAAATGGGACTATTTCATTCCGGAAATGAAGGGGGCGCTAGTGACACTATTTCCTGTACCGATCGTGTTATAATAATTATACTAATAATAACGTATTTTATTTGACAACGCCTTTTAAAACACCCAAGAACACTTTCAACATTAAAAATACAAATTAAATAGTAAAGAAATGGCTACAAAACGTGATATGTCACGTGGTATGTCTGTCACATTTTTATTTTCAAATCTTGATTAAGTCTTTATTTAAAATTATATTAGTAACAAACAATCTAGAGTAAGCAACAATAAGGAAACATTATGGAGATGTATTTATCTATCCTTACACCCAACCTATCTCAAACAAAAGTAATAAAACATAAATCAAATCAATATTTTGGAGACAAATGTACATTACATTAAGAGCACATTTATCCATCCATTAATTATTATGAATTATCCCTATAGCTGGGTCATGAGGGCTGCTGACCCTGGACAGATCGCCAGTCCATCGCAGATTAAGAAAACAGATATAAACAAATGAAGTTCAAATAATATACACTGCTCAAAAAAATAAAGGGAACACTTAAACAACACAATATAACTCCAAGTAAATCAAACTTCTGTGAAATCAAACTGTCCATTTAGGAAGCAACACTGATTGACAATCAATTTCACCTGCTGTTGTGCAGATGGAATAGACAACAGGTGGAAATTATTGGCAATTAGCAAGACACACTCAATAAAGGAGTGGTTCTGCAGTTGGGACCACAGACCACTTCTCAGTACCTATGCTGTCTGGCTGATGTTTTGGTCAGTTTTGAATGTTGGTGGTGCTTTCACACTCGTGGTAGCATGAGACGGACTCCACAACCCACACAAGTGGCTCAGGTAGTGCAGCTCATCCAGGATGGCACATCAATGCGAGCTGTGGCAAGAAGGTTTGCTGTGTCTGTCAGCGTAGTGTCCAGAGGCTGGAGGCGCTACCAGGAGACAGGCCAGTACACCAGGAGACGTGGAGGAGGCCGTAGGAGGGCAACAACCCAGCAGCAGGACCGCTACCTCCGCCTTTGTGCAAGAAGGAACAGGAGGAGCACTGCCAGAGCCCTGCAAAATGACCTCCAGCAGGCCACAAATGTGCATGTGTCTGCACAAACGGTTAGAAACCGACTCCATGAGGATGGTATGAGGGCCCGACGTCCACAGATGGGGGTTGTGCTCACAGCCCAACACCGTGCAGGACGCTTGGCATTTGCCAGAGAACACCAGGATTGGCAAATTCGCCACTGGCGCCTTGTGCTCTTCACAGATGAAAGCAGGTTCACACTGAGCACATGTGACAGACGTGACAGAGTCTGGAGACGCCGTGGAGAGCGGTCTGCTGCCTGCAACATCCTTCAGCATGACCGGTTTGGCAGTGGGTCAGTAATGGTGTGGGGTGGCATTTCTTTGGAGGGCCGCACAGCCCTCCATGTGCTCACCAGAGGTAGCCTGACTGCCATTAGGTACCGAGATGAGATCCTCAGACCCCTTGTGAGACCATATGCTGGTGCGGTTGGCCCTGGTGCAGGACAATGCTAGACCTCATGTGGCTGGAGTGTGTCAGCAGTTCCTGCAAGATGAAGGCATTGAAGCTATGGACTGGCCAGCCCGTTCCCCAGACCTGAATCCGATTGAGCACATCTGGGACATCATGTCTCGCTCCATCCACCAATGTCACGTTGCACCACAGACTGTCCAGGAGTTGGCGGATGCTTTAGTCCAGGTCTGGGAGGAGATCCCTCAGGAGACCATCCGCCACCTCATCAGGAGCATGCCCAGGTGTTGTAGGGAGGTCATACAGGCACGTGGAGGCCACACACAATACTGAGCCTCATTTTGACCTGTTTTAAGGACATTACATTAAAGTTGGATCAGCGTGTAGTGTTATTTCACTTTAATTTTGTGTGTGGCTCCAAATCCAGGCCTCCATTGGTTAATAAATTTGATTTCCATTGATGATTTTTGTGTGATTTTGTTGTCAGCACATTCAACTTTGTACAGAACAAAGTATTCAATGAGAATATTTCTTTCATTCAGATCTAGGATGTGTTATTTGAGTGTTCCCTTTATTTTTTGAGCAGTGTATTTTGATGTTGTGAATGGTGCTCTTAAAATAAATAAGTTAAAATCTAAAATATAATAGCCTCTGGCTTATTAAATAAGAACTAGATGGAAAAGAGGTTTGATCGGTAAAACATTTAGTCAACAATTTTGGCCAACTTAGTACGTCCATTCACAGTGCACTTTTGTTGTTTATTTGCCAAATATTTTTCTTATTATTCTTAGACTTAGACTGACTTTATTATCATTTTGCATGCACAGGGTGTATACAGAACGAAATTTCGTTGCATATGGTGAATATAATTTACAAACAAACCAAAGGACTTCTGAACTTCTAACAAGTCCCATTCCGAAAAATAGAATATTTTTGGTTTAAGGTGACCTGGCTCAGCTATTATCATTGTTTACCATAATGTCTCATTGGAAACTTTTGCTATAAGGACTCCAGTTCAACCAGTAAACTGATTGGTGTCCCACTGTTCCATTTAGAAATTCCATACCAATTGCAATTGATTCATAAAATAAAACCTTAAATATCCAATTGTTGCAAAACCCAAAGAGATTAATTAAAACTTTAAATGTAGCTTCAACCTGGAAAGACTCACACAGAAAGTAGGTTTTAGAAAATTTATTTGACAAGAAATAATCTTTGGCCCTCGGACCCCGGCAGTAGACACTGCACTGGTAACCGCCAGAGAGAATGATCTTTTTTCTATATGAAAACCTTTTTGAATAAAGTCACTGGTTACATAAATTAAACCAGTGTGTAATTTCTAACTATAACTGTCTTCATCTCACCTGCTCAGTCAATCACCTGATCATGTGTCTCCATCCCAGCCTAACGGCGCCGGGCTCATCTCTCTTCATAAAGTCCGGCTCAGGATACCTTTAGTCTTATGTTTGTATTATGACTTTGTAACTGAACAATATGTTTCTGTATGTGCTTACTTTATTACAAAAAACCCAACAGTTGATTCTGTTAAAACATAAACAACTTAGCTGTATGTCAGGTTTGTAAAGAAAATTTGTATTGATTCCAGTCATTGTTGAAAAAGTATAGGAAACATTGTATTTACACATATAAAATATTGCAAGTTATTAGCTTTGCTTGCATTTAAAATTTTTAAAACAAGGTTATCCTATTGTTAAACAACGCTGTTACAATATATTTACAACTACTTTATTGGTTCTACTCTCTCCAACAAATTACAGCCACAATGTAACTTTGTGTGGAAACGACACCATTTCTATGAAAACTAAATAATGTAAATCAACTGAACTACAACAAAAGGAACATTCAAAAATGTAAATAAGGATGACTGCACAAGTCAAAAGGCAAATATTCTTTAGCAGAAATGATTTAAAATGGCATGTCACAAAAAAAAAAACAATGTGTGACAACTGAAATGTGTGAAAGACAGTGGAAAGCAACTAATATTCTCCTTGACAGTATTGACAGTCAGTGCAGTGTCCAGGTCGGCCATCACAGTAGTAACCAGGGTACTTTCCTCGTCTTCCATTGCCGGTGAAGCCCACAGTCTTTATATTACCGGTTGCAGGAAGAACACGTTACAACCGCAAAAGGAATCCGGTTTTCTGCCTTGAATGTTTTTGAAAATTTGCCCCAGGTGATCTCACCTGTTAATGAAAAATCGATTTCATGTAGTTGAAATCTAATTTCACATGTTTTAGGTGAAAAAAGTCAAAGGTCCTTACCATCCTGCCAAGCAAAGTGAGTCTTCTTCCTGAAAACTGGCTCAGACACAACGGCTTCAAAGCACTTGCAGGTCAATGCCAAGGTGAGGTAAGCTGAGTCTCCCTGTGCTGGTATCACCTCCTGGAGAACAGCTTCAAGAACATTCAGAGGCATCTGAAAATAACAAAAAACCAAACGAAATAAAAAATCACATTGCACATTATGATCAGTAAAGCAGTAGTTAATAATAGCCATTTCACCAAATACTTTGTTACTCTTACTAGTGTAGTTTATTGCAGTTACTTACTAAAACTATATTGAAGTAGTGCTACTCGTCATTAGAGTATCACATCTGGGTACTACACCCAACTATAATGGCTGCTGTTAGTTTATAAAATATATTATACTTTCCAGAAATTTAACATTGGTGTACAAAACATATTTAAAAAAGATTAACCTTTAAAAATAAAAGAGAAACACTAGAAAACTGGTAAGTATGTAAAAAATATTTTATATTTTTCAAGTGTAGTTATACATACCGTTATGTTGAACCATAGCAGTTTGTGCTATATGGTTCTGTAGCTTGTATGAGCAAAGGGAACAGAAATATTTATCGTTCATGCAATACGGAAGAATCTTCTCTCCGTTCCGAATGTTGCAAATAGATACGTGGATCTGTATAATGAAAATAAAAAACAAAGTTTGAGCATAAAATACATTTCTCAATTATACATATTATCTACTTTTCTATTTTTATCTAATGGTGCCCTGCGGGATAATAATTAGCTATGCTACATGCTAAAATTAGCCTTCCCCTGTATGAATTACGAATTTCACTAGTTTACAGCTGTAAATTGTATTTTCAACCTAATCTAGAAAAGCGTATTGATTTACTATGTGAAAAAATTTTAAGAAGGTAAAAATACCTTTTGTTGACTTTGTGAGTTTTGCATTGTTGATCGTGCGCCGAACATCAATGGAAGAACCTCTCAAACTTCTTTCTTTCTTCTTCCTTTCCTCTTAACTCCGCGTCTTAAGGTATTTATACTAGTGATTATGAAAATAGCGCCCCCTTCATTTCCGGAATGCAATAGTCCCATTTCCAAATAAGGTATGGGACTGACGGAAAGGTCCGTCCCCGCCCCTTTCTGTTTGGAGATGGTGTTTCAAATGCAAAGTTCATAAGTGCTTTGTAGACATCTTGCTGTAAAACTTCAGATCAATTAAAAATTCAAGACTAAACAAAATGGCAGAGCAATATAATACTACCAGATAAAGCTACATCATTTTTAAAGTTTAATCGGTAATGGGCTCTTTGCACCTCAGCTTCCACGTTCGAGGAAAAGCGGCTCGATCGTTTCCGATCTATTGAAAAAGGCTCTTTACACTAGGTGTTTGCAGGGCTTGTCCAAGGTAACAATTAATGATGTACATCGATCCAAAGCCCCAACAAGTAAGCTGGAGAAAGGTTTTAAGATGTACGCCTCATTATACTTTCACAGATACATAGGTGAGTTTTACTTTCTTTAAACTTTGTGGCTAACATTAGCTTTAGCTTATGCTAGACATTTTTCTTGTAAAAATGTGCTATTTAAGTATCTAAACATTTTTCATCCATTCTACCGGACAATGTTTTTACCTTATTTTCAAGTATATTACGTGCGTTTATTGTCGTTAGTGTCAGAGACCCAGGCATTTTACTTCTGAAGCATGAGGAAGCACAACAACCCCTTAGCTTAACAGTAGAGCAGCTCTGGTGTCAGAGTTCTAGTTCAGCTGACTGTTCAGGTTCAGAGTTGTTGCTTTTAGAAAAATATGGCCGTGTTCCTTAAGGTCTCCGTGTTATTTTGCTTTATTAGTTTTGCATGCTTCTTGTGAAGCAGCACGGTGTTTACAGCAGTGTGTAAAGGCAGATCAGTAGCTCGGCTGTCTGGCTCTGGTCTGCTCTCTCTTTCCCATAAACTCTCTTTCAGGCTGAATACAGAAGTAATTTCATGGAAATAACACAGGAGGCTCCTTTACCTTCTTCTTTAGGCTGAAGAAGCTGATCCGGAGTGAAGTGAAGGCTGTAAACTTTGCTGTGCGGCGTTAGCTTTAACTGGTAGCTACGAATATTTACAAGCCACCGTCTTCTTAATTCAGGATCGTTTGGAAATCCATGAAAACTTAAAAGCTCATTATATTAGGAAGACAGCAATGTTCATAGTATTGTTTTATTTGCGTCTGAAATAAGACTTTGTCTTTTTTAGCTGTCATGGTAACTCAAAGCTGAAAAAAGAGAGCCGCATTTGCGCATGTGGTTGTGACGTCAGCGCGGCAGGTGCAAAGAGCCCATACTTTTATAACAAATTTATGACAGATCACGATTTCTTGGTTAATGTCAGGTTGTCATAACGAAGACATTTTTGTCACGGTTAATGTCAAGTTGTCATAACAAAGACATATTGAATAATGTCAACTTTGTATTAAAAGTGTCATGATTTACCGAATGACACTTTATTTTAACAGTCATAAATATTCATGAAGACTTACTCATGTTCATGACAGGTGTTATGTCATGTTTATGACAGTGTCATGTAAGTCTTATTCACAACCTGTCAAATAAAACCAGCCTACTTTTAAAGGGCCGGTGTCCTGCATGTTTCACATGTTCCTGCTGAAAGACTTCTGCTGAAATAGCCGACCTATTTTCTGTCTGTCAGAAGTTCTACTTAAACCTCCTAGTGACTGTGGTCCCGGAGTGTTCTAGTAGAGAAACATTTAAATCATGTGTAGCATAGTTGATTCTGTCTTGTGGGAAATAACAGCCAGACAACATCTGATCTGAAAGCACTTTTAATACTCCTGCATCCAAATAGCAGAAAATATTCAAAAACAGGCTTTATCTCATCAGTGTCCCACAGAGCCTTCTCCCACGGAATCCGAACAGAAAGAGCACGCGTGTGAATTGTGTAAAATAACACATTTACCTTACTAAATCAAAATAATTGCAACAATAATTAATAACTAAGCCCAAACATGAGCATAATAATCTTAAACAGTACATGAATAAGAAAAAAATAATAATAAACAAAATAATCCCACACCAAAAATAATGAAACATCACATACCTGCATTCAAATAGCAGAAAATAGTAGTCAAAAACAGGCTTTTTCTCATCACAGTGTTTCGCAGCGCTTGTTTAACCATGAATAATGCTATTTTCAGCACATAGGCATTTTCATTACCAATGTTTCATGTAGCATAAGAGCAGCTAAATAACTGCTAACACAGTTCTGTCACCGTTTAACAAAGTTTAAGTGCTCCAAAGCATATTATTTTACAAGAACAATAATCAAACTGTCACTTATTATGCTTAAAATACACTTACTGAACACAAAAAAACAAAACCTCATACCTTCTCCCACGGAATCCGAACAGAAAGAGAGCGACAGAGAGCGTGGGAAAACGCTTCACAGACCATCATGGTATGATTCGTTAATTTGTCTTTTTTAAACCCCGAACTGACACTCAAAACAACAATCCATAAACTCAATATGTTTAACAGTAAAGATAATAATTTACATTTTCATTTGCAACACATTAAATTTGAATAAAAATAATAATTTTGAAACAGGAAGTTACTCGCTGTTTTGCAATGGATCTGTCGTCTTTTCAAAATAAAAGCTGTCGGTCCTCATATAATTTCCTACCAGAATAGCTTGTCACCTGACAATCTAATGTAATAACATCATACTGCTACACATGCAGGAACCTTGGGATCAGGGATGCTAACTCCGGCCTTAAAATCAGGCTGACATCAGTTCAACTATCCAGAAAACCAAACCCTGGAGATATATCATGTGCATTCATAGAATGTCATCTTTAAAGGTACTTATTAGCTGTTGAATTAAAGTCAGCCTTTGCTTTTCAGGTGTTGGGGGCATTGAAGCAGAAGCTGTGATGCTGGGGCAGCCAATAAGCATGGTGCTTCCTGAGGTGGTGGGATACAAACTGCATGGGACACCAGACAAGCTCATCACCTCCACTGACATCGTCCTCACTGTGACTAAGGTAATTAGTCAGAGGTTATCTGCAGAAATGACAACAAAATGGTCCAGTGTCCCTGACATTTCGTCCTCCTCCTCCTCTTGGACCTGAAGCACCTCCGGCAGGTGGGTGTTGTGGGGAAGTTTGTGGAGTTTTTCGGCCCGGGTGTGGCCCAGCTATCCATTGCTGACAGAGCCACCATTGCTAATATGTGTCCGGAGTACGGAGCCACAGCGGCTTTCTTCCCAGTGGATGACATCAGCGTGAAGTACCTGGAACAGACTGGTGAGTGTCCAGTTGTGTGAACTAGAGTTCTCTTATTCCTAGAGACTTTTAAGATTGCTAAATTAACTCAGCAGAAAATAGTATGTGATTTTCAGCAGTTACTGCTCTTTAAGCTCTGTCAGTTTGAAGCTATGGATATTGGACATTTTTCCTCATTCATCAAAAGTGATGATAGTGTCTTGTTTTAGGACGGGAACCAGAAACACTGGCCTACATTACCAAGTACCTGAAGGCAGCAGGCATGTTCAGAGACTACAATAATATTGCCCAGGATCCAAATTTCACTCAGGTAATTAAGCTAATCTTTATCAAAACATTAATGAGACTAATCTTGCATGATTTGTTTCAAAACTGAAAAAAAAAAAATATGTTTGGGATTTAAAATCAGAGAGTCAATTTAAATCATTAAGGCTGATCGAAGATTTAAGAATATGTGTTTTTCTTTTCTCTTTAAGGTAGTACAGTTAGACCTCGGCACAGTGGTTCCTTGCTGCAGTGGTCCCAAAAGGCCGCAGGACAGGATTTCCGTTTCTGAAATGAAAACGGATTTTGAATCTTGTTTGGGAGCAAAGGTTGGTTCAGTTTGCGTTGGTTTAGTTTTATACAATAAAAAGTTCAACAAAAGGCAAAGCCACAACACAGTACCGAAAGTTATATTAAACATTTCAGCTTTTGAGTTTATTCAACCTTATACTGTATTTTACCATGATTTATTATGTCTGTGAAATTCCATGGTGAATACCATTAAATAGTGACTCTTCTATTTTGTATAGTTATACAGAACTTTATAATGAACCTATTTAATTTTACCATTCAATTCTGATCTTCTTAGCAAGGATTTAAGGGTTTCCAGGTGGCACCTGAACACCATAGCACTACGGTCCCCTTCCAGTTCAGTGGGAAGGAGTATACTCTGGGCCACGGCTCAGTAGTCATTGCTGCTATCACCAGCTGCACCAACACCAGCAACCCGTCTGTCATGCTTGGAGCAGGTGGATGTACCACATCTGTCCATGGCTTTAATGCTGAAATGACCCATTGTCCCAATCAAAACTGACTGCTAGCATGTGTTGTTCCAGGGCTTCTTGCTAAGAAAGCAATAGAGTATGGTCTAAGTGTGAAGCCGTACATAAAGACCAGCCTGTCACCTGGCAGTGGAGTGGTGACCTACTACCTGAAGAAGAGTGGCGTCATGGACTGCATGTCTCAGCTGGGGTAAGTTGCTCAGTAGTTACTTCTGAGTTTATAGACTCTTGATGTACCCACTCATGTTGGCTGGCTTAGGCAACTAACAAGAGAAACATTATTTACACATTGTAAGTTATACTTTAAGTCAATATCTTAGGTGTTTTCAATAATTTACTTAATCGGAGTAATATATATAATAAAATGTCTATTTTTAGAAAATTGCAATACAGGGTCACATTGGTGGTCCCTGCATTTTCAGCCAGTTCGTTTTTTCGTTTGAAATGAAAAATAAAAAAACGAAAATAGACTCGTTTTTTTGTTCATTAAACCAAAATCGGATATCAGATTTGCGGCTCAGTCCGTGTATTTTCAGGCAGTTCGTTTTTTTTTTTGTTTGAAGTGAAAAATGAAAAAAGACTAGTTTTTTCGTTTATTAAACCAAAATCTTAAATCGGATGACTATGATGACTATATATGACTATTCGGTCTGTGTATTTTCAGGCAGTTCGTTTTTTTGTTTGAAATGAAAAATAAAAAAACGAAAATAGACTCAGTTTTTCGTTTATCAAACCAAAATCAGATATCAGATTTGCGGCTCGGTCCGTGTATTTTCAGGCAGTTCGTTTTTTCGTTTGAAGTGAAAAATGAAAAAAACAAAAATAGACTCGGTTTTTCGTTTATTAAACCAAAATTGGATAACGGTTCAGCTCGGCTCATTATCCGATTTCCCATTCAGTACACAAAATGAAAATGGAAAAAAACAGATAACGAGTGCTCAATTTTGATTTTCATGATTTCATTTTTGGCAAGCAGTCTGACCTGGAAGTTATTCCTGCCACGCTCAAACCGCGACTAGAACATTCTGTCAGAATAGTCATTCAAACCCTATAGATTTTTAAATACTTTTCTTTTATAAATAGCATTTGCATAGAAATTATAATCTGTTATGTCATGAACAAGCATACAGGAAAGTATAATTATCTCAAATATACAATAAAAATTTAGCCATTTTTAAGTAGAAAATGTTTGAAATAATGTGCCAATGTTATTGGGTTATTAAAAGCTTAACTAAATAATTGTTTACCTTTGGAAGAGGATTATAGCCATGGAAAAAAGTCAGAAACCTGACTTTAATCTCAAAATTCAGATTTTTTTTATTTCAGAATTCTTATTTTAATTTAAAATAATAATAATAATAATGCTGGTGCTAGCTAAATGTTATGGGCAATGTTCCCTCTAATTTTTCATGTGTCTGGGCATACACACAAGCTCCCTGAGTACACTGAGGACCACTGTGAGCAACATCACGTGTGCGCACTACGGCCACACACCAGTATTACACCTGTTATAAATCTGGGATCATAGAAAGTTACATGGCTTATTAAAAGAATCAGATTACAACAGCAACTTCCATTAGTTTGCTTTTAATATAAGTGATTTGCCCCACTTAGAATGAAAAAAACAAAAACATTGCTGTACATGAGATGCATAGTATGTTCTATACAAGAGTCCTGCTTTGGCCATGGTGAGAAATGAGACAATTTCACCTTTCAGACATAACTTTTTGTTCACATTAAAACATTCACATTCTCCACAATGAAATGTGTGCTCTAGCTTGTGATAGTGTATAAATTCTTGTAACTCTTTGTCTGTACAATATTTAATTACGCAGTTTTTTCACGTCTGTCTTTCTTTCTCACCTCTCCAGTGGTTGTACGCTCGAGGTAGTCCAACTTCCATTCAGTCCACATTTTTCCCTCTGAAAACTCGCTTGCTAATTTGGCTTCGCTGCATGTTTTGCAGAGTAAACCTTTCTCACTCGAAAAAGAAAAAATCTCACCCAGTTTCACCACTTGTTCTTCTATTTGCACAAGCTCTGACAGCCATTCCATCTTAAAAGAAGCGCATTTCTTTTTTACTTTGGCTTGATGAGTGGATGTCCCACTGCCCACTGTTCGCTTAGCCATGATAGGGTGGTAGCTTTAGCGTCTCTTAACTCCGCCGTACTTTTCCTACCTAGCAAATCTGCACGGTGCCACAGCGCAAGGCACGTACACACAATAGCATGCGATGATTGGCTGCGTACCGTAAGTGAACCGTATCGTATCATTGGCTGGACACCTGTGACTCACCGAGTTAGATCGTTAAACGTCATTGGTCCATAGTCAAAACTGATGTCTGAGCTCAATGTATAGTTTACGTTGGATTTTATTTTATGCACTGCATAGATTTTATTGTGCGCTGAGAATGTGCGAGCAGTGCGCGATTGCGCAAGCGCGCAGCTTAGAGGGAACATTGGTTATGGGGTCATGTAATCCTCTTCAATGGTTTATCACATCATGATACCTTTTCACACTTTTATCAGTGACTCACTGTATGTAGGGTGACCATATTTTCATTTGGGAAAACCAGGACACCTTGGAGCGGGGGGGGGGGGGGGTGGATGCGGCGGCGGGGGGGGATCTCCGTTCCCATGCATAGAGATGTCTGTGGCATGCACTCACTTAACATAGGCCTACGTAATCCTACAATAACATGATATTTACAGTTGGTTTATTAAAAATGCTTTTCAGTAAAAGTCAACAGCAATAACTCCAATAACAAATGATAATTTTATTCAAAATGTATTTATTAAAAAATGCTTAACAATTCCTGTAATGAATGAATAGCACAATGAAAGAAATAATGTCCCATCTAAACATCCCTCACTTAACAATAAAAGCTAACAATAACTCTCAACTCCCAATAACACATGATACTCAGCCTCAGTAATGAACGAAATAATTTCTGTTTTGTAGGCTATTGGAAAAAATAAATTAACAAATGAGCTAATTAACAAAAAATACCTCTTGTGTAGCAAAAATAACTCAAAATGTACCAAAAACGAACAAACATATCAATAGACTATCTTTACTTTCCTGCTTAATCCTCGTCTTCCTCTTCATCTGGTTTTTCCTCCTCTTCATCCGGTTTTTCTTCCTTGTCCTTGTTTGCCCATTTATATTTTGCTGTAGAGCTGATCTTTCTCAGCAGTTTCTTGTGGCTCAACACATACGTATGAAAGTCCTTGCAAGACATATTTTTGAAATTGTATTGCACAAATAGGATCCCTTTCAATGATTCAACTGAGAGCTGGTTCCTCTCCTTTGTCCACTGGCTCTGCATCAGTGAAAAAACTCTCTCTACATTTGCATTGTGAGGAGGAAGTGCAAAGACAAACTGTGCAATCTTCAGCAGTTCTGAGTAGCATGCAATACTTTTGGCCTTCTCAAAGTATTTGGTCCACTTCTGGTGCACCTGCAGGCCCATGAACTCATCATCACTGCAGCTTTCTATGAATTTCTTCAGATTGGCAACTTGGTCAAAGCATTTAACATCATCAGTTGGCACCCCCTTCTCTCCAAGGTACTTGATGCAGGCCTCCACATCATTCCACTTTGGTGGCTCACTCATGTCCATCCACATGAATGGTGAGAACTCTTCCATAGGTGTCATCCACTTCTCCAGATACTCCAAACATGAACTGTACATGCACATGCCGAGCACATCAGCCATGAACTTGTCATAGCCCTCTTCAAGTCCTTCTCTGCGATTTTCGGCCAGCAGTCCCTTAACTTTGAGGGACATGAAATTGTTGTTATTCCGTTCAATAGGAATGTTGTGGATGCTGCTCAATATTTTCTTAACCTCCATGATGGAGCTGTTCTCCCTTTCCATTTCTTGAATGTGATTGTGGAAGACGGACATGAGTGAGTGCATGTGCCACAAGTATATCTCACTAAATGGGTTTTCAAAAAATGCCCTGATCATCATGGGTGGTTTTTCCTGAGACAAAAAGAATGCTTTTAAAGCAAGGAACATTTGTAGCATCCTCTCTATGCCTGGGAACAGAGAGAGCCACCTTGTCTTGCTGTGTGACAGCATCCTCTTGTATTCAATATCAACAAAATCGCAGTACTCTTTGAGGGACTCTGTACGAACAGTGTAAATGTGGAAGTACTGGTAGATTTTAAAAATTATATTCTCAATGTCCACATCAAGTCTGTCTGCCCCGTGATGGACACAGTTGTTAAGTATGTGTGCTGGGCAACCCACGCCAATCAATGTTTTGTTTTGTAGCATTCTCTTCAAATTTGCAAATACATTATTCCCCCCTTCATCACGCCGGGTTCCACCAAAATTAGTGTTGCAATTGTCCCCGGTAAATGCGACGCATTTGGAAGCCAAATTGTTTTTTGCCAATGTTTCCATTAGGTAATTGGCCATGGTGGTTGCAGTCTCATTTGGTGTATCTTGCACTTGAATCAACTTGCTCTGCACACCACCCTCCTTCCAATCAAAGTACTGAATAATTATGGGGAAGATTTTCACCGCACCGTGATTACTCCCATCAGTACTTACACCACAAAATGGGATGTCTTTGAGCGCTTCGTGCGCCACTTCAACAGAATGAGGTGCCAGAACACCATCAACAATAGCCTCGGTCTTAGTTCGGGCACAACTAAACTTTTTGGCAGTGTCTGAATCGGGGAGGGTCTTTTTCAACAATGAACTCGTGCAGTCCATAGATCGATAACTGTTGTGATGTTTCACTGTGTGGAATGACCATGCAGCCTCCGCTGCATTCACTGCATCCTCGTTCCCTGGTTTGACAAAGTACTGTGTGATCGAGCTAGCATTACTCTCACCTCGGACAGCTGTTTTGTGTTTCTCGGTGTCCAGGTGGTTTTCAGATCCCTTGCACCTCCATTGGACACCGAGACATATGTGCCTGCTTTGCACACTGTGCACAAGGCCTCCCATTTGTCTCGACCCGGTCTGAAAGCGGGGAAACTCTTTTGTAAATCGTCGGTAAACATACATTTGCGCTTTGGCTTGTTGTTGGCGTACTGACAGCCACGCTATCTATCTTCTGATTAAGAACAGGGCTGCCCGCACTGACGCGGCTCGGGGATTACGTCACACGCAGCGCCGTGCGCAGTGCCCTAGTGCCTGTAAATTTAATGGTCCAATGAAGGTAATTTAAAAAACAGGACATTTCCTCACTTTCTAAAAAAAACCCGGGACGCCCAGGACAGGACGTGAAATACGGACATGTCCCGGGAAATACAGACGTTTGGTCACCCTACTGTATGTGTCCAATGATGATGATTCTGCTTATAAATTGTTAGTCTCAACTGACTAAACATAATGAACAACTTTTGAATGAAAAGTTTGAGTTGATTCTTTCCATTATTTATTTGCTCTGGATTTACATATAGGCAAGAAACATAAAACTAATTATTTCATATAAAAAATTTTTATCAACCTACATCTAGCCAGTTGGTGCTTTATAACTGGATAATTTATTTACAATACTTACTATATACTTACCAACTTTATTTTCTTTTATCATATTTATCTTATCATGGATAAATATGATATCCATGATAAAATGGATAAGATAAGCGTATGCAACGCTCAGGGGAGCTGCACTAGAGGAGGCGCAAAAACGATGTGGGGAAATTTTTTCTAGTTTGCATTTTCTGTATTAACAGTTGTTTGTGTATGCATGAAATGATCAGTAATAGAGGAAAGGCACTGATAAGCTTGCCTAAAATGACAGGTGACTGTAGTTGTCTTGTTAGGGTTGCCACCTGTCCCATAAACTACAGAATCGTCTCGTATTTGACTGTTAATTGTTGTGTGTCGTATTGAACCGATACCGGGTGCGATTTGTTTCCTATTTCTATAAATGTCTGATAGACACACCTATCACACAGATCTCAACAATAATGACCAAAACAAAAGACAGGAAATATTAAGGTCACCTAGATTGTCGTGGCTACAGAGCATAGACATGAATACGTAGACGCCTCATAGAGCGGGTAGGCCCATTGCTGTGATACGTCACAGCGTCCGCCATATTGAATGTGGCCTTTGTGCCGGTAAGCTAATACAAGTAAATGGACCGAACTTCAGAAAGTGCCTTTCTACAAAGTGTTTTAAGTTAATACCTTTCATTGAAAGATGTGTGTGTTCTCTCACACACACTAATATATTTGGTCATCAAAGAAATGACTAAAGACAAGAGTTTCTAACTTTTGATGTGATTCTTTAAATGTTTTGGGGGATTTCTGAACAAAGAGCACAATGTTTTTATTTGATAGAAATGATTCTGAAATGTTTTATATTAATTGACATTGATGAACAGACACACACTTTTACAGTGTTTTATTAAAGAACATATTTACATGATTCCATAATTTAATGTACATTTAACGTTTCAAGACAAGAAAAAAAATTCTTGTATTTTTGTTTTTATATATTATTGATAAATTACTTTTGATTTATCAAAGTCATAAATCAGTCATTGTCAAACATTGGGATACATATTTTTCTTACTTTTTTCCAGAAAAAAAACTTATTACAGTATCATGTCAACTCTGCTATTGACAGCAAAGAGTGAAAATAATTCTAACAGAGTAAATTATTTTTATTTCATTACCATAAGCTGTATTAATACACTAATACTTCAGATTGAGATATTTAAAAATACACAAAAAGTGAAAGAATAAAACACATTTATTTATTCTGTGTTTATTATTATACTGGGAACACTGGCCACAGGCAGTCCTTCAGTCTGCTGGTCACACTGGGAGAACTCCAATGACTTCTGAGACGTCCTGGTACACAGGCTAAAGCCAAGGATAAAAGAGAAATTGTCCAAAAGTGTAATAGAGAATATATGTATTTTTCCATCACATTCAGAAAAAAGACATTTTCAGAATGATGGGGCTCTGACTCGTAGCACCTTTATAGCATAGCTAAATACCGGCATTGTGAAGCTGAGCTGTGAAACAGAGGCTGAAGAACAGCAGCTCCAGCTCTGATCCTGACTGACCTTTCCTCACAAAATCCCTTGGTCTTTAATGCACTTCCCCTCTAACAGCAATTTCTCATCAGCTCTCTCTCATTAGAAAACAGTATGAAAACGTTAGCTATGCTAACAGTCAGTGATTACTTTGGGCCAATTTAGCTAGATAGGAAATTGTTTAGAAGCGAGTTTCTGGCTGCAAAGTCAAGTAATTCTGCTCTTTCGTCCTTACAAGGTAATGCCAATGAATCCAGTTTGTATTGTAAAACGGTTGAAACAAGTCCACACAGCACAGGACTTAGGGAGTTCCGATCGCTCTACTGCCACATACAAGATGGCGGTGACATTGTAGAGGAATATAATTATGTTAATAGTTGAAATTATGTTGTTTGGTTGGTTCACACTAAGATATGTTTTAACCTAAAATAAACGTAGGACTCAGCGCTCAATGAGGTGTTTACGTATTCATGTCTATGCTGCAGAGGACCCCCGGATGCTGTTGTCACGGTTGCCTAGAGAAGGACATTACGCAGCCGCTGTGAGCTGCTATCAACCCGCATCTTTTTAAAATGTCCACCGATACTCCAGCGTCTTTAAAAGCAAAACCTCTGGCAAAATATAGGCGTGAGTGGGAAGACGCACATCCCAGGCTGAACAATTTCAGTGAAGTGCAACGCGGGCAATTAAAAAAAAAAAGAAATGTGTCGGCGATGTTCAGTGGCACACGGTGTGCTGTATGATATCAGACAGAGTGGATTAGGAGAGGAACACTGCAGACCCATCAAAACCTAAAGGACCAGGCATCATTTATTATTATTGATACTTTAATTAAAGATGAATTGTATAAGTTTATGTGTGTATCAAACCAATTAGTCCTCAGTGTCCCTACAGCCCTTAGACTCAAAAAGGTTGGTGACCCTTGTTCTAGGACCTGGCAGGGGGACACTTGAGTTTAAATGTCTTTACTCAATATTTCTACAGTGGTGTTGTGATGTATCTCATGAGTCAGTAACTGTTATCCAACAAGCAGATCATTTAAATTATAGTTTCATTTCTA
The DNA here is from genome assembly GCF_003331165.1 of Xiphophorus hellerii. Taxonomy (NCBI): domain Eukaryota; kingdom Metazoa; phylum Chordata; class Actinopteri; order Cyprinodontiformes; family Poeciliidae; genus Xiphophorus; species Xiphophorus hellerii. The sequence continues at coordinate 985,927 of NC_045685.1, forward strand.
TTGTGGTTTGACTGCTGTATTTTTAAACCTACTTAACACAAAATTAATGTCATTCAGCTGTGAGGATGGAGAAACAGAAAAGAAGAGAGAACTCCATAACAGAGAACTTCTGGGTCAGACTGCTTGTCAAAAATGAAATCATAAAAATCGAAATTGAGCACTTGTTCATTTTTCCATTTTCTTTTTGTGCACTAAATGGGAAATCGGATAACGAGCTGAGCCGAGCTGTTATCCGATTTCCGGTTTTGTTTTAATAAACGAAAAACAAAAAAAAAAAAGTCTATTTTTGTTTTTTAATTTTTTTCATTTCAAACGAAAAACGAACTGCCTGAAAATACAAGGACCCACATTCTACTTTAACAGTTGTTTTTTGTCTCATGTCAGCTTTGAGGTTGTTGGCTATGGTTGCATGACGTGTATTGGAAACAGTGGTCCACTTCCCGATTCAGTGGTGGAGGCCATAACTAAGGTATGTGCAACACACAATGTCTTCTCTACTTAGTCTTCTTGGTTGAGATATAGATTTTGTAAAATGTCTATATCATTTTACAAGATCTCCCATGTGGGAGATGATGCTGTTTCTCCTGTGTGACAACATTCTTTATTTTGCTGAAAGTAAAAATACAGTTTCCACCATTGAAATAGCATTACAGGAAGTACAGCCTCCTCATCTGTACTTCCTGGAATGCTGGAAGTACAAACATTTATGATTGTAAATCTACAATCATCTTCTTTGTTTTGTTTACATTCAAGATGAGATGATTATTCCCACACCATGACACAAAGCGCTCCACCAGCTCTCTGTACTCAGCTTGTCCATCTCTGATACACCCGACAGCTGCAGAGTCATCTGAGGATTTCTGGAGATGACAGAAGTCAGACTTGTGGTGGAAGTCTGAAGTGTACAGAGTGAAAAGGAATGGTCAGAAAACAGTCCCCTGTGGTGCTCCTATGTTGCTGATCACCTGGTTAAACACACAGTCCTTCAGTTTCACAAACTGTGGTCTGTTTGTAATGTAGTCATAGATCCAAGTGATTGTTGAGGCCTCCATCTGTGTCTTCTGGAGTTTCTGAAAGAGCAGATCGGACTGAAATGTTCAGGAGAAATCAAACATGATCCTCACAGTACTGCCTGCTTTGTCCAGATGGCAGTGAGTTTGTTGAAGCTGGTATATGATAGCATCTTCATCTCTATGGCAATATGTAAACTACAGGGGGTCCTGATATGTGTTTGTTAGCTTGTTTGCTTTGGTTGATCTATGGTCTTTGATGAGTGATTGGTGACTTTTCTTTTGGTATCTGAACAAGGCAGTATGTCTTCTCTGGGGTTAGGCTAAGCTTGAAAGGTTGTTGCAGAGTCTCAAATAACTATTGCTGGGCGTGCCGTGGTGGCGTAGCGGTTAACGCGACCCGTATTTGGAGGCCTTGAGTCCTCGACGCGGCCGTCGCGGGTTCGACTCCCGGACCCGACGACATTTGCCGCATGTCTTCCCCCCTCTCCTTCCCCGTTTCCTGTCAGCCTACTATCATATAAGGGACACTAGAACCCACAAAAAAGACCCCCTGGAGGGGTAAAAAAAACAAACTATTGCTAACCTCAAGTTTTGGGTTCTCTAGCCTAAGACAGTTGTGCATGTCAGGGCCTGCAAGGCCTTCTCTGTAAGCCTTAGCATTATCATAATCACTAACATATATCTACAACCTAATTTATAAAGCTAGTTAAGTTAAATGTTACCGATATACTTCAGTAGTATATATATATATATATTCTATTTTTTTTATAATGTTTCTCTTGCCTTCTCTGCTTCTTCTATATGCTTGTGTGGCTTATTGGTGTCCCGTCCAATCAGATTTCAGTATCTATGTGTTGCCAGAGTCAGCCTAATCTGGCCAGGGCCTTCAGAATCGGTATTGCAGGCCTACGCTAACTAAACAACATAGCACCAGAACTGTGGCAAGCCGTTTTAACATAAATTTGGTTTCGTCTGACTGTCCATAATTACATTCTAAATATCTAAAAATGCATTTTGACTAGACAAAGCTACATTTTGACTCTCCGGAATGGTAATTTAAGATGTCTGCATTTACATTCTGACTAAGAATAATAATTCGAGATATTTTCAATTACATTTTGACAAGTCAAAATTCCTTGACGTAAAATCTCAAATTACTTCACTGGATCTGTCATTTGACGGCACACATATCCGCATTACAATTTAAGATCTCTTGAAGGTAATTATAACTAGTCAAAATTACATTTTTAGATATCTGAATTAAGAATTGTGTGGAAGCCCCTTATGTGTCATTAATATGAAGACCATTACTACAAACAAAATAGTTTTTGAAGAAGTACTTGAATGTCTTGAATATGTGTACATATTCAACAGAGCATTCCTAAGGAAAAATTGGACAGTCTATTCATCCTATATATATTGTATTTATTTATCCTTCTTCATTCTTATCTTTTTTCATCTGTCTCCTTACCTCTTTGTCATGAAGCGGTGCGGGTGTGAGGTGGTGAGGCAGAGGCAGCGGACCCAGGAATGATGAATTATGATGTTTTTAATGAAAATAACTTAGTCCAAACAACGAGCAGGAGTAACACAAACTGAACACGAGGAGACTAAACATTGACGTTGACGAGGACCCGACGAAGAACAAAGAACACAGGTGGAGTTAAATACACGGGAGGGTAATCACAGAGACGAGACACACCTGGGAACAATCAAGGGGAGGACAGGACAACGAAGAGACTAAGGACACAGAAAACTCTAAATAAACACAGAAAAACACAGATCCTGACAGTACCCCCCCCTCAAGGGCGGCTACCAGACGCCCAAAAAACAAAAACACAACAAGGGTGGGCGGAGGGGCGCTGGACGGGGGGCCAGAGTTCAGAAAAAAACAAAAAACAACCCACCGTTGTGGGCGGAAACACAGGGAGGGCCAAGAGTCCATAAACAAACAAAAAACTACCCACAGGGTGGGCGGAGGGGCGCTGGACGGGGGGCCAGAGTCCAGAAAAACAATAAACAACCCACCATCGTGGGCGGAAACACAAGAAGGGCCAAGAGTCCGAAAACAAACAAAAAACTACCCACAGGGTGGGCGGAGGCAAAGGAGGCAGGAACCACGGAGGTGGTCCGGCGGTCATCCGCGGCGGCGGGAACCACGGAGGCGGTCCGGCGGCCGTCCGCGGCGCTGGAGGCGGGAACCACGGAGGCGGTCCGGCGGCCGTCCGCGGCGCTGGAGGCGGGAACCACGGAGGCGGTCCGGCGGCCGTCCGCGGCGCTGGAGGCGGGAACCACGGAGGCGGTCCGGCGGCCGTCCGCGGCGCTGGAGGTGGCGATGAGTCCCGGGGGCCGCCCACAGACGGCGACGACGAGCCCCCCGAGGCAGGGTCTCTGGTGGAGCACAGGGGGTCTCGGTCGGAACGCTGGGGGTCTCGGTCTCGGGTGGAACGCAGGGAGTCTCGGTCTCGGGTGGAACGCAGGGAGTCTCGGTCTCGGGTGGAACGCAGGGGGTCTCGGTCTCGGGTGGAACGCAGGGGGTCTCGGTCTCGGGTGGAACGCAGGGGGTCTCGGTCTCGGGTGGAACGCAGGGGGTCTCGGTCTCGGGTGGAACGCAGGAGGTCAGGGTCTCAGGAGGAACGCAGGAGGTCAGGGTCTCAGGAGGAATGCAGGAAGTCAGGGTCTCAGGAGGAACGCAGAAGGTCAGGGTCTCAGGAGGAACGCAGAAGGTCAGGGTCTCAGGAGGAACGCAGAAGGTCAGGGTCTCAGGAGGAACGCAGAGGGTCTCGGGAGTCGGGGTCTCGGAGGGAACGTAGAGGGTCTCGGGAGTCGGGGTCTCGGAAGGAACGTAGAGGGTCTGGGTCTCGGTAGGAACACAGGGAGTCTCTGGAGGAACACAGGGAGTCTGAGTCGGAGCGCTGGGGGTCTGGGTCTCGGAAGGAACACTGGGAGTCTCGGAAGGAACACTGGGAGTCTCGGAAGGAACGCCGGCTGGAACGCCGGCTGACTCGGCCTCGGGTGCGCCGGCTGGAACGCCGGCTGATTCGGCCTCGGGTGCGCCGGCTGGAACGCCGGCTGATTCGGCCTCGGGTGCGCCGGCTGGAACGCCGGCTGATTCGGCCTCGGGTGCGCCGGCTGGAACGCCGGCTGATTCGGCCTCGGGTGCGCCGGCTGGAGGTGAGCCGGAGCGGAGCCTCGGGGCCGGCTGCGGGGGCGAGCCGCAGCGAAGCCTGGGAACCGGCTGCGGGGGCGAGCCGCAGCGAAGCCTGGGAACCGGCTGCGGGGGCGAGCCGCAGCGAAGCCTGGGAACCGGCAGCGGAGGTGACAGCTCCGGAAGGCGACGAGGGGCCGGGTCCACCGGCGGCTCACGTCGCTGTCTCCGGGCTGACCGTGGAGGTGGCGGCTCCGGAAAGCGACGAGGGGCCGGGTCTGCCGGCGGCTCACGTCGCTGTCTCCGGGCAGACAGCGGAGGTGACGGATCCGGAAGGCGACGAGGGGCCGGGTTCACCGGCGGCTCACGTCGCTGTCTCCCCCGGCGTGAGTAACGGCGGGGGCCGAATCCGGAGGGCTTTGGGGTGGTGACTGGAGGGATCTGACATTTTCCAAATGCCAGGGTATAGTCTGAGTCCAGTCCCAACTCCTCCAGCAGCAGCGGAGATGGCAGGATCTCTACGTCCTTGTAGAGATCCCGCTGAGCCAACTCCAACTGCTGCTGGAACCATGCCTCCTGGTCGTGCTGGGCCATATGCTGCATTCTCACCGTTCGGTCTGGTCGGGTCCTTCTGTCATGAAGCGGTGCGGGTGTGAGGTGGTGAGGCAGAGGCAGCGGACCCAGGAATGATGAATTATGATGTTTTTAATGAAAATAACTTAGTCCAAACAACGAGCAGGAGTAACACAAACTGAACACGAGGAGACTAAACATTGACGTTGACGAGGACCCGACGAAGAACAAAGAACACAGGTGGAGTTAAATACACGGGAGGGTAATCACAGAGACGAGACACACCTGGGAACAATCAAGGGGAGGACAGGACAACGAAGAGACTAAGGACACAGAAAACTCTAAATAAACACAGAAAAACACAGATCCTGACACTCTTTCAATTTTTATCAACTAAATCTTTCCAATTATCAGGTTTATTATCACCCTGGCTATGAGCTTCTTACCAAGCTCATAGCCAGGGTGAGTATTTTCCCTCTGACAGCCAAACCTGGTCAAAATCTTTATTCTGTGGCAACTGGATTTTAGCTGCGTGTCAGGGGTGGACAATGCACTATTTTGTACACTTTGCCCTTTGCCGGTAGCAGTAGGACAGTTCCTCCTGCCGCTGCTAGCTGGAGAGGCTAAAGCTAATCGCGCTTTTTTAACTTTGCGTTGAGCGCGTGCAAGCAGAACAGTCGCATTGCTTCTCTGTGACTTTGGCTGTTTTCTTCCTCTTTAAATAGATCCCTTGCGTGTTTCCAGTCACAGAAACACGTTTCGAAGCACCAATGTCTTTTAGCCCGAACCCGAACGCTCCACCGTCTCTGACTCCGCAAGCACCAGATCAGACACACTGGTGAGACCGTAGAGCCGCTGTTAGCAAGGCTAACGTTTTGAGAAGCGGAGAGTGGTGTGCTGCATGAAGGCAGGCAGCACACCACTTTGAACGAAAGTCAGGCCCAGGGGTGCAACTACATACGTATGCAAACATGTCATCTGCGGGCCCCCCTCCCCTTCCTCTCCTATGACATAAACTTGTACAACTCATCTTTAATTAAAGTATCAATAATAATAAATGTACATATATGTGAATAAATTGCAGCCTACAGGGCAATCTATTCCCTGTAGGCTGTAAGAGCCACTTCTGTTAGCCTGTGTCTAGAACCGCCTACGGACTGCAGGTCTGAGGCTTTTTGTTAGCATGTTTTCTATCATTCTTATAGCTTGCTAGGAAGCCTTATCCAAACTGGCCACTCACATTAATAATAATATTGACCACAAAAAACTGTATTTATAAAAGATATCAAAATAAACTGTTTCTCTTTACAATATTTATTTATTCATTATTAATCTATTTGTATGATTTGTTTTTTAAATTGCCATTCATATTATTTTTCAGTCTCAAATGACTGAGGGATGAAGAGACTGATGTCTGGTTCTTTAGGTTCTGACGGGTCTGCGGTTCCTCTCCTGACCCATTCTGTCTGATATCAAACAACCCACTGTGCGCCACTGAATATCGCCGACCCATTTTTTTTAATGACCCTATTAAACTTCACTGTAATTGTTCAGCCTGAAATGTGTGTCTTCCCACTACTGTCTGTCTAAGGACGGTGTAGTATCGGGTAGACATTTTAAAAAGATGCGGGTTGATAGCAGCTCACTGCGGCTGCGTAGTGTCCATTTCTCTACAGCAGGGGTCCCCAAAATCGGTCCTCGAGGGTCGGCATCCTGCATGTTTTACTTCTCTCCCTGGTTTAACGCACCTGGATCAAATAATGGCTTGTTAGAAGGCCTAAGAAGAACACTGACATGCTGAGGAGGTTGTTGGTGCCACCAGGGAGAGAACTAAAACATGCAGGATGCCGGCCCTCGAGGACCGACTTTGACACCTGCTCCACAGTGACAACAGCGTCAGTTCGTGGAGGTTGGGGAGGGGGCTCCGCAACGACAATTTAGCTGACCTTACTATTTCCTATGTTTTGTTTTGGTCATTATGATTACACTTATTGTTGAGATGTGTGTGATAGGTGTGTCTATCAGACATTTATAGCAATACAGAATGAATCGCGTCCGGTATTGGACAGAGACAACAACCACCTGTCATTGTAGCCTAGCTTAAGCTAACCTGAATATTTACAATTCTCTTGTTGATACACTGACATTACTTACCTTCTGTCTTTCAACCACTTTGAAAAGCTTTTCTTTGTCTCCCCAACATCTTTATCCCTCCCCCTCTTCCGTTTTCTGTTTTGTGCCCCTGAGGTTTTTTTCTGCCGCCCCATCTTTAGCTCCCTGTTGTCGAGTGCAACAATTCAAATTTAAAAGAAAAAAACAAAACGCGCCTCAGCGCGTTCTCGAAGGGCTGCTGCCCAAGCTACCTGTATGGGAGGGGAGAGTGGCTGGCAGGAGGGGAGGGGCGCCTAATCAGTGCTGTTCCTCTGTTATTGATCATTTCATACAAAACAGCTGTTAAAGTGCTGACTAGAAAAAAAAATTCCCCACATCTTTGCGCCCCCTCTAGTGCAGCGCCCCTGTAAGTTGCATACAGTGCATAACCCACTTTTTGCGCCACTGGTCAGGCCACTTTGAACGAAAACAATCAAAGAGCAATGCGCATGCTCTGCGTGCTCTTTCGTTCTTGTGCTTTATTTATTTGCTAATTAAATAAATATCAATGTATATAATTAAATAAAATAATGATAGCTACTGCAGTGTACGCAGGGCATTACAAGAAGGGCTTCCAGTGAGGCTCCAGTCCTATCGCAGTAAAGGGAAGTTCAGAAGACTCGGACAATCGTTCCTGATTGTCATATCGCTATATTGCAGACTTTTGGACACAGTGTTGTCCCATATTTGCGACACGTTAGTCAACACCTCCTCACAATAATTCAGCGCAGTGAGTGACTTTTTTTTTCATCACAAATGCTTATGTGTCTCTGTACAGCTAACTTTGCTAACATCACGTCAACGGAGCTTACCTTTCTTTGAGCTTCTTTTCTAAGTGACGAAAAAAGTTAGACGTAGTCCCCACCGTCTGTGAAAACGAAGCGCTGCTGAATTAGCTGTCGCCATCGGATTTCTTATGATTTATGCAGTGCAATTCTATTACTGACGATTATACAGACATCTTCTGCCGCTCAAAGAAAACCTTGTCTTGGAGCGCCGCGTTCGAGTGCAAGGTGGGGAGGGGGAAGGAGGAGTAATAGAAACAGTAATTGGTAAGTCACGTTATTGCTTTGATTTTAATCGGCGCGTTTTGCATCAGTTGAAAACAAACATGTTAACACACAAACTGGACAGTACGCTATAGGTTTAGTGATATTTCCACAGTTGCAGTCTTGACTGGCATTGAAACAAAATCCCGAGTCCTCAGGGTCCGAGTCCGAGACGAAATCGAGACCATCAAAAAATGGGAGTAGGCCTACTACAACACTGATCCGCTCTATGATGGTCATTTAAGTTTCATACGTAAAGGGAGGAGGATGGAGTTTGTGTATAAAGAAATAATTAGCAGCTGAGTGAGTATTATGTGCTTTATTTTTTCTCTTTTTTCCACAGTTGGTTTTAGTGTAGAGGTTTGAAGTTGTCCTTACTGGATTTCTTTCTTAAATAATAATACTATTCACTCTCAATACACAAAAAACGCTTATAATTAATTATTAGGCTAATTGATGAATAAATAGTTTTGCATAATAAAATACATAACGCCCTTGGGAACAGCTTATTGTAGTAAAATCATAGAAAAAATATATCATAAGGAAATCTCCATGATAAGGTCTGAGCAGTCGCTCTGTGTTTATTCGCATAAAGCGCAATTAGTTAGGATCCATGTGGTCACTTGGTCTGAATAAGGCATTTCAGCAGAAGGCTTGAAAACCGATCACTAAATACTGATGTTGACACCAGGGCTTCCTTTATAATACCAGATCTTGTTACATTGCGTTTTTTGTTTACTGTAGTATTGGTGGGTTGCATACTTGTAACATTATAGGGAAGGCATATTATGAAGGCCCAGGTACCAAATGCACAGCTGCCACCAGCGTTTGGACAAGAAGTAAAAATGGTTAAAAACTTTACCCTGTCAGAAAAGACGTTCCCTTGTGGATGGGCCCTGTCACAGCATTGAAATAATTTCTATCTGGCTGACAGAGTGCATCTCAGTCTCCAGCCTAAAAAACTAAGCAGAGCTTTTTCAGCTTCCTTTGATTATCTTTTTATAGTTCTTATTTTCATATGTTGCAAGTGTAGTAGACAGGTGATTGTAAATATTGCTTTAATACTTTGTGTCTGCAGCTTAGCAACAACTGAGCTTGTGACAACCCATGCAGTGTTGGCAACAGCTGATGGCAGGTTAAGATAACACAAGTAGCTAACCCTTGGAAGCTAATATGAATGAAAACTTACTGCTATCAGCTCAATTCATGCCCCAGAGTTGACACTTCACAGTAACATGTCCTGGTTTACACCATCTGTTATTCACAAGCACTGCTAATCCACCTCCTTTGCTTTTGTAACTCTTCTTCAGATCTATATCTTCCATCACCTTTTATTATGGTAGATCCAATTTTTCTTTTTTTTCTTTGTAATGTGAGATCCAACACTTGTTTGTGTTTCAGGGGGATCTGGTTGCTGCAGGGGTCCTGTCTGGAAACAGAAACTTTGAAGGGCGAGTCCACCCCAACACCAGAGCCAACTATCTGGCTTCGCCACCACTCGTCATAGCTTATGCAATAGCTGGCACGGTGAGGATAGACTTCGAGAAGGAACCTATTGGTGAGTTATGCTGCTATATAGCAGCAAAACAAAATGGTAGGTAGGGTCTCCTTATTCTCTGGGTGTTTAGGTCAGCATCAGGATAAAAGATAAGATCATCTGTAAAGATATATCAGCTTCCAGTCTCATCCCTAGCTCATCACATAGTATAGTTTTGTAATGAGACAACAACATACCTGCTTCTTTAAAATGGCTATAGTCTCTTGAAGATTTTAGATGACTTTGTCCAAAATGTAACTTTAAAGTTAACATTAGCATTATGGGATAGCTCTTCTGTTTGACATTACCTAAAACAATGAACATAATGCCGCTGGTCTCAGGACCTATTGAAAATGCCTGAGTTAAAAGGTCAAATGATTCAAAGCTGTGATGAAATGGACTTTAAGCCAGTGGAGATCTGGTTTCCTGTCAGTGAATTTGATACAAAGTACAGTGTGTACTTTGTACTTTAGCCAATAATTATCAGAATTTGCGCTAATAAGCAGACCTGATGGCTTGCATGTGACTGCAGTACCCAACCATTTCATCCTAGTCACATAATGACCACAAATATGAATGAATTTTATTGAACTTTTATGTGATAGAGCAATATAAAGCTGTACATAATTATAGCATACCTTCTGGCAAGTTCATTTTTATTGATTTTATTGATATTCAACATTCTACTGATATTAATCCAATTGAAAACTATGGGTGTCAATTTTGTTCATTTTGGGAGCTCGGCTGATACTTACATGAGAACCCAATCTTATCCACTGATATCATTTCCCTCCACAAAGATCTCAAAACCAGCCGCTGTCTTCTTATGCTCTGCAGTGAGAGGACTGACTGACCTGCCCACCAGGGTTAACAATAGTTGTCAGTTGTCATAGTAAGTCACTGTTGCCGACTTAGCAACTTTTCAGACAAAACAGTTAGTATCAGCAGGTCAGGTTCTTTAAAGGTTGATGATAAGACAGAAAACTTCAATTGGTGCACCTGTATTGAAAACTTTTACTTTTCAATGCACTGGACCTGAATTACACTTTACTTTCACATTTAGTAAGGTTTGGTGGATTTAAAAGATGAAGATGTACAATTATTAGTATCATGATGTAACAGAATTAACCTTTAAAAAGATAATCCCAAGTGTTACTTTGTGACTATTCCAAATGACTCATTAATGAGCTGGAATTTGAATGTCATAGTTTGTCCCAATATACCAAGAATAAGCCAATATACAGCTCAACATTGCTGGGATCTTTCAGTTGACCTCAGAGATTTTTACCTTTATCATATAAATAGCTAAAACATCAAATTCAAATAATTTTCTAAATGTCATCCTTCCTCTTCTCCAATGCAGCTGTTAATTTAGAAGGCAGACAAATCTTCCTCAGGGATATCTGGCCCACTCGAGATGAGATCCAGGCAGTGGAGAGAACATTTGTCATTCCATCAATGTTCAAAGAAGTCTATGACAAAATTGAGGTGCTATCAAATGAATTTCTAGTAAATACACTGTAAAAAACAATCCAAACCTTTAGGGACTGAAGGTATTTTTTTTTATTGCAGAAAGTGAATGATCGTTGGAACTCTCTGGTGGCTCCTTCTGATAAGCTGTACACCTGGGATGATAAGTCAACCTACATCAAGTCACCACCGTTCTTTGATGGATTGGTAAGGAAGCTTAACTATGCACCTCCTCAAATATAAACACATAGAGTAAATTGCATCAGCCTTTTGGTGCAACCAAAGACATGGAAACAAACTGTCTCTCAGTGATATAGAGAAATCTGTAGTTCTCTACTGTAGGGCACCACTTTCATATTCTCTGACCCCATGTAAGAAAAAGGTTTTGCCCAGAATTTGTTGCAAGAACACTCACTAAAACCTTATAACCAACAACAGAATTTAATTTAAATTTGAATTGAGTTGAAGCCACAGATTTTTTTTTTTCTAGAAGTGGAACACATTTCCATTCTGTAAATGTGCAAGTGTTATGTGACGTGCAAATGTGCCTAACAAAGAGTCAGATTCACATTGGCAAAGATTCACCTTTCACCATGAGACCTTGTTGCTCCTGACTTCACTGCTCTGCTGCTGTACAAAACCTCTTTGGAACTTATTGTGTAAAATTTACATTTTGCACATTTTTATATTTCCATTTGGGTTTCTACAGCTTCTTAAAGCAGCACAAATGCTAAAAATCACCCTGTCGGTCTTTAGCAATAAGTTCATTTTGGTGTCTGGAAATGAGCCATTTCAAAAATCTCCAGAAAATAACGTCACAAATCATCAGGCAGTGCTGGGCTGACGCCGTTGGGTCCGTTCTGTAAACACAAGAAGGCTAACTTTACCTGAGTAGTTGTTTATAATATTGTGTTTGCCTGTTGTAATTTTAGATAATGCCACACTGTGTCACTGTTTGCTATAATTAAAAAAACAGTGAGAGGAGTTTGGATGATTTCCTACATGAAAAAAAGAAAGCAGTGCAAGAGAGCCGGAGCCGAACACAACTTCCGAAGGACCACCTTCACCCACCTTCAGCTTCCCTCAACATTTGTTCCCTCAACATTTCTCTCAAGAAGATTTTGAGTCACTTGTACGACAAAAACTGACAAAAGCTCTAACAAGTGACAGTTGCCTTAATGAGCTAAAAATAAATGCCGTGCCAACAGTTTTTATCCACAAAGTGCCTAAACCCCGCTGCCACCAGAGCAAAACACGCTGGACCAAAACTGGACCTTAAACAGCTGTTATTGGACCGGACAGAGCTATAGAACTACATACCGAATCACATAATCTGACCAGACTTACGTGTCATTCATTGTTACATTTATGAAGCTGAAGGTGGCAGCAGCAAAACACCAGCTCCTATGGCCAACTCTGTTCTCTTCTGATTGTTCCTTCTCATCTTCATTGTGATTTCTACATTCCCATCGATTTCAATGTGCTCTGGTTCAAATTGAAAAGGCTTAAAGACATTACTCTTCTCTGCTTTGGCTGGATGGAGCTAATGCAGTCAGACCTAGAGACATCATTTACCCAAAATGCATTGCACCATGAACAACATGGCAACATTTGTGTGACAATATTTTATTAAAATGTATAAAAACTAAACTAAACAGATGTTTTTACATCTAAAATAAATATTTCTCAAATAAAGTCCATTGTTACGTCTAATCATGGATCCCCGTAAGGAAGCATAATAAGTCACTTTTAAAACATCAGGCATTACTGTGTGGTCTCTACTGTAGGGCACCACTTTCATATTCTCTGACCCCATGTATCTCCTGTGCTTGATTCAGACCAGGAAGCTGCCGACTCCTGAGTCTATAAAAGACGCCTACGTTCTGCTGAACCTGGGTGACTCCGTCACAACAGACCACATATCTCCTGCGGGAAACATTGCCAGGAACAGCGCTGCAGCACGCTACCTCACTGAGAGAGGGTGGGTTATCTGCAAACTGTCATGTTTGCACTTTTAGAATCCTAAAATTATCAGTGTGATCTCATTAGCTCTTTTAATCTTTGTCCTGCTTTGGATCGAGTTCTGTGGTTTCTAGTACATTTAGTTTCTGCCTAACTCTGTTTGTGTTTTGACAGTCTAACTCCTAGAGAGTACAACTCGTATGGCTCTCGGCGAGGTAACGATGCTGTCATGGCCAGAGGGACGTTTGCCAACATCCGCCTCTTTAACAAGTTCCTTGACAAGCAGGCACCACAAACCATTCACCTTCCTACTGGAGACACGGTCTGACTCTAAACCAGTTCTATACTAAAATTATAACAGAACTCATTTGTTACATGTCTTTTTTACACTAAAAAGATCAAATTTAACAAAATCATCTCTGATTTTGGCTTCTTGGCTGTTGTGATGGTTCCTTTTTTTCTTGCAGCTTGACGTGTTTGATGCAGCCGAGAGATACAAGCGGTCCGGTGTCCCACTGCTGGTTCTAGCTGGGAAGGAGTATGGCTCAGGGAGCTCCAGGGACTGGGCTGCAAAGGGCCCGTTTCTCCTGGTGAGCTGCACATCTCATCCTTTTTAAAAAAAAAAAAAAAACAGAGGGATGTGTATATGTAGTGAAAAGGGCACTCTGCTCCAATCAAAACTAGAAATACTAGAAAATGTGAGGCCATTTGGTCAATTTCTTCAACAGTGTTGCTGAGATAACACAACATTATGCTGTCACTATATACTTAAGAGAAAGTAGAGGTGTGTGATTTGATAAAAGTTTGTATTAACAGTGAAACCAGAATTTCATCGAAATACACTGCCTGGCCAAAAAAAAAGTCGCCACCTGGATTTAACTAAGCAAATAGGTACAAGCCTCCTATTGGATAAGTACTGCATAGGCGATTATCTTTCAGCTGGCAACAAGTTATTTAACCCCAGCTGATGCAATGAGTAACTCCTCATTTCTTAAACAACCATGGCAAAAGACACATCCTGTGGTCGTGGAAAAGACGTTAGTCTGTTTAAGAAGGGTCAAATCATTGGCATGCATCAAGCAGAGAAAACATCTAAGGAGATTGCAGAAACTACTAGAATTGGGTAAGAACTGTCCAACGCATCATTAAAAACTGGAAGGATGGTGGGGAACCATCGTCTTCCAGGAAGAAATGTGATCGGAAAAAAATCCTGAATGATCGTGATCGGTGATTACTTAAACGTTTGGTCAAATCAAATCAAAGAAAAACAACAGCAGAACTCAGGAGTATGTTTAATTGTGAACGCAAAAGCATTTCCACACGCACAATGCGAAGGGAACTCAAGGGGTTGGGATTGAACAGCTGTGTAGCCGTAAGAAAACCTCTAATCAGTAAGGCTGACCAGAAAAAAAGGCTTCAGTTTGCTAGGGAGCATAAAGATTGGGCTCTGGAGGAATGGAAGAGGGTCATGTGGTCTGAAGAGTCCAGATTTACCCTGTTCCAGAGTGATGGGCGCATCAGGGTAAGAAGAGAGGCAGGTGAAGTGATGCACCCATCATGCCTAGTGCCTACTGTACAAGTCTGTGGGGGCAGTGCTATGATCTGGGGTTGCTGCAGTTGGTCAGGTCTAGGTTCAGCAACATTGTGTGCCCAAAGTATGAGGTCAGCTGACTACCTGAATATACTGAATGACCAGGTTATTCCATCAATGGATTTTGTCTTCCCAAATGGAACGGGCATATTCCAAGATGACAATGCCAGGATTCATGGGGCTCACATTGTGAAAGAGTGGTTCAGGGAGCATGAGACATCTTTTTCACACATGGATTGGCCACCACAGAGTCCAGACCTTAACCCCATTGAGAATCTTTGGGATGTGCTGGAGAAGGCTTTGCGCAGTGGTCAGACTCTCCCATCATCAATACAAGATCTTGGTGAAAGATTAATGCAACACTGGATGGAAATAAATCTTGTGACACTGCAGAAGCTTATTGAAACAATGCCACAGCGAATGCGGGCTGTAATCAAAGCTAAAGGCGGTCCAACAAAATATTAGAGAGTGTGACCATTTTTTGGTGGCGACTTTTTTTTTGGCCATGCAGTGTATAAAAATATATATTTTTTAAATGAAACCATTTCTAACCATATTTTACGAATCTGAGTCACACTTGCTTTGGAAACTGAAGCATTTTAGACTTGACTTAAATTTGTGCCCTAAGTACTTGACTTGGACTCTTGGTCTGAAACTTTAGCCTCAGTATTAGTTTTTATTAAAGTGAAAGGAAGCTGGTATGTGAGCCCCACACTGCAGCTGCTGCGTGTTGTACTGTGAAAAGATGAGCTTGATCATTAGCCAATGATGTTGGTGGTAGTGTTGTAGTACTCGAAACTGAATTTTGGTCTAACGACTGGTCTCGACTTTTTGATGTCTCAGTCTTGTCTCCGGTTCGACCGTATTTGGTTTCGGTCTTGTCTCGGTCTCAGGCATTGAGGACTCAGGATTTTATTTCAAGACCGGTCAAGATCACAACTGTGGAAATATCACTAAATTGCCGGCATATTGTCCAGTTTATTTGTTAACATCTTAGTTTTCACTGGATGCAAAACATACAGACTAAAATCTGTATTTTCTGGTACCATTCTTTATTCATGGCTGTGTTTTTAGGTAAGACTGTGAGAGAGCCGACTCCCTTGGCTGAGAAGCAACCCCACATATGAATGGTTTCAGGATGCTTTACAGTTGGCATGAAACAAGACTGGTGGTAGCGCTCACCTCGTCTTCTCCGAACAAGCTGTTTTCCAGATGTCCCAAACAATCGGAAAGGGGATTCATCAGAGAAAATGACTTTACCCCAGTCCTCAGCAGTCCACTCCCTGTACCTTTTGCAGAATATCAGTCTGTCCCTGATGTTTTTCCTGGAGAGAAGTGGCTTCTTTGCTGCCCTCCTTGAGACCAGGCCTTGCTCCAAGAGTCTCCCCCTCACAGTGCGTGCAGGTTCACTCACACCTGCCTGCTGCCATTCCTGAGCAAGCTCTGCACTGCTGGTAGCCCGATCCCGCAGCTGAAACACTTTTAAGAGACGGTCCTGGTGCTTGCTGGTCTTTCTTGGGCGCCCGGAGCCTTTTTGGCAACAATGGAACCTCTCTCCTTGAAGTTCTTGATGATGCGATAGATTGTTGACTGAGGTGCAATCTTTCTAGCTGCGATTCTCTTTCCTGTTAGGCCATTTTTGTGCAGTGCAATGATGACTGCACATGTTTCTTTCGAGATAACCATGGTTCACAGAAGAGAAACAATGATGCCAAACACCAGCCTCTTTTTAAAGTGTCCAGTGGTGTCATTCTTACTTAATCATGACAGATTGATCTCCAGCCCTGTCCTCATCACCACCCACACCTGTGTTAATGGAGCAATCACTGAAACGATGTTAGCTGCTCCTTTTAAGGCAGGGCTGCAATGAAGTTGAAATGTGTTTTGGGGGATAAAGTTCATTTTCTAGGCAAATATTGACTTTGCAATTAATTGCTGTTACGCTGATCACTCTTTATAACATTCTGGAGTACATGCAAATTGCCGTTATAAAAACTGAAGCAGTAGACTTTGTAAATATTAACATTTGAATCATTCTCAAAACATTTGGCCATGACTGTATTTATTTATGTCATGTAGCGCGGAGCGCTGGTCTTGGTCTTGACTCGGTCTTGACTTCCCTCGGTGTTGGTCTTGACTTGGTCTCTGATCCTAAAAGTCTTGGTGTTGTCTCGGTCTCGATGCACTCTGGTCTTGGTCTTGACTTGGTCTCGAGTTAGGTGGTCTTGACTACAACACCAGTTTGTGGATTATTAATCAATTACTAAATGAATCATAAGAGTTTGTTCATGTTAGTTGTAGCTTCCTAATAATGACCACATAAATTTCCCTCTAACTGAACCCTATTTTAAATGACCTATTGTCTGAAAATAGGAAGATAAAAGCACTTTCTGTTCCATTTATTGAAAAGTTTGACACAGAAACAATTATATAGAATATAATCTTTCAACTAATATATTATTTGATCAGTTGTTAGCTGGACTAAATAGACTCAAAAAATGCCTTTTTCTGAAAGAACAGTAATTAAGATAAGATAATACTTTATTGATCTCTTGGGGGGAGGGGGTTGTTTGTCCCAACATAGCACACAATAAAAATGTAAATAAATATAGTAATAAGAACAAATATACAACAATAAATAACAATGAGTAGTGATAGTCTTTAGGACACACACATATCGCTCAGTATATTGCTAAATATATATTCAACATTTGAAGTGCACAGCTCTAGTGACTCTCTCTCTCTCTCTCTCTCTCTCTCTATATATATATATATATATATATATATATATATATATATGTATACAGTACAGACCAAAAGTTTGGACACACGTTTTAATTCAACGAGTTTCCTTTATTTTCATGACTATTGACATTGTAGATTCACACTGAAGGCATCAAAACTATGAATAACACATGTGGAAATATGCACTAAACAAAAAAGTGTAAAACAACTGAAAATAGCCCTTATATTCTAGTTTCTTCAAAGTAGCAACCTTTAGCTGTGATTACTACTTTGCACACACTCTGCATTTTCTTGATGAGCTTCAACAGGTAGTCACCTGAAATGGTTTTCACTTCATAGCTGTGCCCTGTCAGGTTAATAAGTGGAATTTCTTGCCTTGTAAATAGTCATGAAAATAAAGAAAACCCATTGAATTAGTTCATGTCCAAACTTTCGGTCTCTACTGTATATATATATATATATATATATAGAGAGAGAGAGAGAGAGAGAGAGAGAGAGAGAGAAAGAGAGAGAGAGAGACTTGAGCAGAAAAGACTCGCTGTAGAGTCCTTTAGCACATCTGGGCTGCAGTAATCTTTGGCTAAGTCTGCTCCTCATGCTGACACAGCCTGAGAAGCAGACCATGCTGTAGAGAAGATGAGAGACATTATCCTTGATAGCTCTGATCTTCTTCAACATTCTGCCTCTCATCACCTCTTCCAGTGGCGCCAGCTTGATCCCCACAACTGACTCAGCCTTTCTTATCAGTTTACGTCTGCTTGAGTCCTTCACCTTCATTGCAACACCCCAGCACACTGAAGATGGAACTAGCCATTGATGACTGAGAACATGAAGAGCATCCTACTGCAGATGTTAAAAAAACCTGAGCTTCCGTAGAAAATAGAGTCTGCTCATGGCCTTTTTGTAGAGCACCTCAGTGTTCGTAGTCCACCTTAGCTTCCAGTCTAATGTAACACCAAGGTATTTGTAAGATTGAACCTGCTCCACATCTGCCCCGAGATGGAGATTGGGAGCAAATGTATCTCCTTATTGCAGAAACTGACAACCATTTCTTTGGTGTAATTTAATGTAAATTAAGCAGGAGTTGGTTCTCTCTGCACCACGTCACAAAATTGCCCATCAATGTCCCGTACTCCACCTCCTGTCCCTCTTTCACACACCCCATGATAGCCGTGTCATCTGAGTACTTTTGCAGATGGCACAGTTTGGAACAGTACTTAAAGTCCATAAGTGCAGGTGGTGAATAGAAAGGGAGACAGCACAGTTCCCTGGGGAGCTCCAATGTTGCATATTAGACGGTCTGACGTGCAGCTCTATAACCTGACAAACTGAGGTCTGGCTTTCAGATAGTCAATGATCCAGGTGATAAGTGTTGCATCCACGTCCATTTTAACCAGATTTTCGTCGGATGGTGTTGAAGGTTGGCTAAATGTCAAAGAAAAGAATGCAGACAATGGTGTTAGGATGCGGAAGAACTGTGTAAAAATATATACATTTTCTAGTTGTAAAAATGCCTTGTTATAAGTGAGAACTTCTGCCAGTGGAACTAGTACTTTCTATCAATATTCAAGAATTACTGACTTAAACAAGCTCCTATATGTTGCTGAAAAGTTTCTTGTCTTGTTTCAAGTGAATATTCACACTGAAAACTCTACAAAAATACTTGGTCGGATTTAGTGTTTTTGCAGTGTTTGACTCGATGGTTTGCCTTATTGAGCTAGCCAGATTCTAGGTAGAACTCCACCCAACGCTGTAAGGTCCAGAATAAAATCCAGATGCATCCAGTCTAGTTCTATTAACTAGGAAAAAACACAAAAGTTTCCTGATTTAATGGGTTTTTTTTGTTTTGTTTTGTTTTTCTCTTTCTACCAGAAATTGTATGACAAAAGTCTTCATTCTGATTCTTTGGTCTCAACTAGCCACTTTGTTTGAAAGACAGTTTTGTTAACAAAAACTTCAGACATCTTTATTTATTGTTTTGGGTGTTTTGTTTATTTATTTTGTATATTCAGAATGTATCCTAGTTCCACTGTTAAAACATAATAATCTTTGAGAATGTGTTCTTGCATTATTATGCCATTACCATAATATTACTTGAAAATGGTCTCAAAACAACATTATCATTTATCCCAATAACTTTGGGATCATTTATTGTACAGTAAAATTTGTTATTGTTACAAACCTAGTTTGATCACAAGTTTTGACAAAACATGTCCCAGTTATATTTTATGGGGACGGGAGGCAGTTTTCATTAAAGCCATCAAAACTTTCACTGTTTTCAGTCTGTTCACTTATAACCTGTCAATTTTTGCTGGATGATAAATTGTCCAACTAATTATTGCAATAAACAATATTGTTGTTTTGAGACAATTTTCAAGTAATATATTACTAATGGCATAATAAAGCACATTCTCCCTCTTCAAAACAAATAATGTTTAATTTTGTAAAGAACACTTCACACTGGAACTGGAAGATATTATAAATTTCCCAAATAAATAAACAAGAAAACAATAAATAAATTGGAAATAAAAACCACATACCACCAAAACCATAAATAAAATGGATTTTGATGTCCCTGTAAACAAAATTTCCCTTCCAAATTAATAACCAAAAAGGACATCATTGATCTAGTTTTAGTTCATCATATGATTGATTGATTGATTGATTGATTGGTTAATCGCATATTGTGACAGGCTTATTTAATGCACCTTTTTATTTGAACAGAATCAGATAAAAGTTAATGAACATGTGCTCTGAAGCATAAATGAGACTGATCTTTGGTAACACTTTATTTGACGGGGGTGCATAAGACTGATATGACACTGTCATAAACATGACATAACACCTGTCATGAACATGAATAAGTCTTTATGAATATTTATGACTGTCATAAAGTGTCATTCGGTAAATAATGACACTTTCAAAGCAAAGTTGACATTATTCAAAATGTCTTTATGACAACTTGACATTAACCAAGAATCATCATCTGTCACAAATATGTCATAATAGTTATCAAAATTTAAAATGTTATGTATCTTTGTGTATTACACTACCATGTCATTTGTTGTTAGTCTTAACTGTGACAGTTATGAGATCATTATAATTGTGTGATTAATATTTCCCCTAAAACATTGGGCTAGTTACAGATGTTGAGTGTTATTACACTGTCAAAAGCTTTAACAACACAGTCATTAATATTTCCCCCTAACAGAAATAAAGTGGAACAAGTAGGAGCAATAATAAAGATGCCATTAAGTTTTATTACACTGTCAAATGATTTAATAACAAAGTCATTAATAATTAATCCTACATCAAGTAAAGGTATGAAGATGTCATTAAGTGTTATTGCTGTGTCAAATGGTATACTAACAAAGTCATTAATATTACCACAAGTAAAGTGTAACACACTGGACTATTTATAACTACCATCATAGTTATAGAACAAGCCCTTTGTACATTGGAATAAAACAAAGGATAACTTGTACTTCTTCAATCAAAGGGTTCAACTTTTGGTCAGCATATTGTAGCTCCGAAATACTGATAAAAAAAACTAAAACAGAATTACTTATTCTTTAACTTAAGAAAAACCTTTCTTGGGGGCGCTGTGGAACCGCGAGCCAAGATGGCAGTTTAGAGTGGATGCTCCGTGTGGCCTGCATCAAAACTTAGAAAAAACCCAGGATTAGAAACGTAAACTGGATCCGAAAATGTCAAAATCGAAAACTTTAAGGACTGTGATATTTTTACATGAAAACGCGGTTCCCAAAAACCAGCTAAAGCTGATATTTCGGAAACAGATCAAAACAAAGAGGGGACCGCTAGCACTGACAGCATGTGTGACCTTAGCACGGTGCTAGCTGAACTTCGGTCGTTGCATTCAGAGTTCGGTGAATTTGGAAGCAAACTGGACAGCATAGGTAACCGTATGGGTGAAATGACAAAGTCCATCGCCTCTTTGGAGAAAAACATAGCGGAGTTGAAGCAAAATGTTGCCGCTAATGCGGCTGGAGGAAGCTGAAAACAGATTCATGTTGACGGAGGTACTTTTAGAAACTAGTACGGCTAATCTTACTAAAGCAATGAAGCAAATATCCTACTTGGAAGCTAAGACTGATGACCTGGAGAATCAAGGCCGAAGGAAGAGCCTACACCTTTTTGGCCTCCGGGAGAGCACTGAGCAACAGCCGATAGATCCTTCACCATTGAGAGGGTCCACCGCACCCTGGCACCTCCAAAACTGAACAAGCACAGAGCAGTCCTCATCCGTTTCCTGAATTTCCAGGATTGGGAATTTGTTTTCCGCTCTACAAAACAATGCAACATTGAATACGACGGAAATAAACTTTTTTTCATTCAGTATCTTCCAGCAGAGACCATCCGACAGCGAGCCAACTTCGACAACATCAGGAAAGCGTTCACTGAAAAAGGAATGTTGATCTGACATCCGAGAAGAGATACAAGTGGTGGACTGGGAAACTGCATGCTTAAAAGCCCAAAAGCAGTCAATTAATACAAGGATGAAACTCCTTCAATACAAGTGGTTGATGAGAATTTACATAACTCCAGTCAAACTGAATCGCTGGGCACCTAACATCCCAGATAGCTGCAGTAAGTGTTGGGTTGGAAAAGGTACTCTTTTTCACTGTGTATGGGAGTGTCCAAACTTACAGCAATATTGGAACTCAGTTATCCAAACTTTGTCAAAGATTGTTGCAGTGAATGTACCTGCTGAGGGTAAAATGTGTGTTTTAAGTACACTGCTCAAAAAAATAAAGGGAACACTTAAACAGGTGTTTAACACTTAAAGTGTTCCCTTTATTTTTTTGACAAGTATATTTATCCAGAGAACTGTGTTTTTAATACAAGACAGTTAAAATTGATTGACTTTGGACTCCTGCAGGTCAAGAGATTAATATCGCTACATTGGAAAACAAATGGACATACCGTCAAATCACATGTGGGTAAA
Organism: Xiphophorus hellerii; assembly: GCF_003331165.1. NCBI lineage: Eukaryota > Metazoa > Chordata > Actinopteri > Cyprinodontiformes > Poeciliidae > Xiphophorus > Xiphophorus hellerii. Next base: position 1,008,132 of record NC_045685.1, read on the forward strand.
GGAGATGACATCATGTATGGCTCTGGAGCTACTCACTTATATTGTCAGAGGAAAGGGAGCGAAATTTAAAGACACATGATCACCGCTGACCGAGTTTCTGAAACACTACAAATGAAATTAAGAGAACAGTGCAGATTGCTGAGTCTTTTTGTGTTTTTTATTATTATTTCTTTGTTTTTGTTTTCTGTTATATGTACTGTTGACTTGTTGTTTTTTATTGTTGTTTCTTTATTATTTATATTTGTTTACTTTGAGGACTAAGGTGTTTAATGTGAATCTTATGTCAAGTATATCACTGTGACTTGTTTTTATGTTATAAAATTCAATAAATATAATGTTTAAAAAACAAAAACAGTTCTTTCAACAGTGCTAAATTTATTTATTTTTGCTTTGCTTGTGTCAGCTATCTCCATGGTTATAACCTTCCTGTAACACTGTTGTGGAAGGGGAAAAAGGGGGGGAATTATTTGTACAGCTCTTTGAGCTGCTTGTAGTAAGAAAGGGTCCCTTATAAATAAAATTGATTGATTGATCCTTTGTAAGAAATAAAATAATAATTATAATTTAAAATAATGAAATAATTTTGTTTATTCAAAGAGAAAAAGACACAAGACACATTTTGTTTTAACATCAAGGCCTGTAATTTAGTAAAAAAGAATTATGTTCAGCATTTTTATTCTTTATCTGTTTGCTCCTCTGCTTCTAATTCGCTTTGCAGGAAAATATTCCACCATTTAAAGTCATTCCACATTCATTCACACCAAGCACACTCCTTTTTTTTCAATATTTCATTATCAAATAGTCAAACAGTTCATCCTGAGGAGGAGATTGCGTTCTGGAACCATGTAGACCCATTCTTCTTGAATTGGGTGGGATTTCCTCTTTAGACTGCAAACGTCTTCGCAGAATCCAACAAATCAGCTTTGTGGTCGCTCTGCCTCTTACTCCTTTAAGAGGGGCCTTTATTTCTGATAAAGGTCTTTAGGATTCTCTAAAGGTTTAGTTCCCCCAATTTAGAAAACCAAAACTTAAGAAAATACCTGCCTTATTCACCGATAAGGTCTTTCACTAGGACCCTCAGCCTAGAAACCCGTGGTTCCCTTTTTTCTCTTCCGTTTGAGATTGAAACTCAAACAATTCCGGAGGGACTCTTTCCCATCCGTTGTTTTCTTTTTTTTTTTTAAATTATTTTATTTTATTTTTTTAATGTCTTTTATTTTATTTTTCTTATTAATTTTCCCCGTGGGATTTTAACCCAACGTTTCCTCTTAACACCGTCAATCTCTATTTCCCAGGGTGAAAGGTTTATCGGATCCTTAACTATTTTAGATTTAATAATTTGGAATTTGTAAAATTAATTTGTTAGCCTGAGTGTGTATCCCACCTGATAACAGTGGTTTTGAGTTCGTTGATCCCAGCGCTGGAGCCGTGGAGCCGACCAACAGCCCTTTTCTCTTAAATCGAGGTTTGAGGCTGGAATTTAGTCCAGGTTGGCCAAACGCTGTTCATCGACGTCCTCGGATGTCCAGTCGAGGGATCCGGGTCACGGCACCAAACTGTCGTGGAAAAAAACTATTTCCAAGCACTGTTCAGGTGAAATCACTCAGTCAGGTTTATTCATATATTGTGCACAATACAGAGAGCTTGTAGGACAATCAGTAATGAAGCAGGTCTGGATGAAAAGCTCTGCCAGGCAGAGACAACACATGAGTTTTATACAATGGGATAAGGGATCCTAAGCCTGGGAAACAGACTGGTTCCCATGCAGTTTTGAAAAACAACGTCCAACCTTGTACATGTAACCAAAATAGTTTAACTTGGTGGGAATATACTGGAACTTAGAATAAACATATAGCAATACAACTAGCAGGTGTAACCTTACTTTAATTTTTCCACTACACACTCTGACAACAGGGAGATATTCTTCTTGTCTTCATTTCCTAGGAGCAGCTCTTTGAAAGTGTCTGGAAATGCTCAGAAATTGTAGCTGTTCTTGAAATGGTTGTGATCAATGTTAATCATGGTGAAAGCTTTTTCATGAATTCAAACTTGGTGAATCTCTCCTGGACATTCTCATAGTGGGTGATGACTCAATCCACTGAGGTCACTTAAAAAAAGGAACAAAAACAAACAAATAAATAAAAAATGTAATGTGATCTTAATTCAGCATTTATTTAAATACCATTCCAAGAATGTCCCTTGCTGCACACTGTCAGAATGGTAGACTGGCAGACAAATGTCTAGTTAACTTGACTGGTTGTTATAAAGTGCAATACAATTATTTCTTAATAATGACGAGAGCTGAACAAAATTATTCTGATCAAATATTTGTTCGGCAGAAGTTCTTACAGCCTGTTGTTATTCAGAATGCATCATTTCTTGTATAGTTTTAGGCACATGTGTGTATCTTTTCACTTAATGAGCATTCAAAATTATTTCCAACCAGATACTCTGGCTTATGGATGTTTGCAAGAAGTTTATTAATAAATAAATAGATTAAACACCAGTTTTACATTTGACAACAATATTTGTCTAAAACATAGCTTATTAACTCAGTTGGTGTATGTTGATTCCCACTTCCCTGTCCCGTCGTACCCCCCTTCACCTGGAGAAAACAGTAACACATAAATGACTTACCTAATTTTCTTGGGAAATATTTCATCTGCTTCTTTCTCTTTGGTCAAACAGGGATTTCTTTCTCTCGTGGCTGGTCCTTATTAGCATCCTCCACACCCCTAGCACATCTTCATTAGCATTCTTTCTTCCACCCCCACCATGTCCTTAGGCTAAAATGGGTCTTCATGTGGCTAAAGTCAGCAAAGCAAAGAACACAAGCACTATGTCACATCAGCCAAGTTGCTAAATAAATATAACTTTGACTAACATAGTAGCTTTTAATTTGCTCGATTAAAATTGGAGGGAAAAAAATCTATTTGCCTGCGTTTAAAATACATTGAAAGTTAAAGGTTAACCTTACAGTAATGAAGTTTAGTAACTTTAACTAACATTAACTTACAGCAAGGTAGCATTAGCTTGAATTGCTCTTAGTAAACATTACAAAGAAAGAAAAACATAGTCAATGTTTTTTTCACAAAGAAAATGTAAAGTTAAGACACATACCTCATATATATTAGGTAACACGCTTCTTTTCAAACAGGAGGTCTGGCTGTTATAACCTGTGTTAGGGAGGCCAACAAGATGGAAGACTTATTCTTCACCAACACACTGCACCCCTGTTAAATTTTTGATTTGAGTGGTTCGACGTTCTACTGATTGAATCCAATCAGTTGTAGCACACCACACAGGCAGGATGATCGGTATCGCAAGCGAGTTGACAATCTTAGAACTCGGAAGGTTCTAATATTGTCAAAAGGGGAAAATCGGGGGAAAAAATTTTAAATTGTGCCATGTGAACTAGGCTTTAGCGCAAGGGTGGGCAACTCCAGGCCTGGAGGGCCGGTCTCCTGCAACTTTTAGGTGTGTCTCTACTTCAACACACCTGAGTCAAATAATGAGGTCATTAGCAGGACTCTGGAGAACTTGACTGCACTTAGAAGGTGAGTCATTTATTTGATTGAAGTGTGTTGGACCAGGGAGACATCTTAAGAGTTGCAGGACACCGGCCCTTGAGGGCCAGGATTGCCCAGCCCTGCTTTAGCGGGCACACCAACATGCAAAAACCTTGTCTGACAGTTCATCACCCCACCACCCCCGGGCCGTTGTCAAGCCTTAACCGGTCCAAGGTGATAAAAAGGTTGGGGACCGCTCTTCTAGATGCTATAGCATAAACTTGAAAATATTTTTTTCTTTCAAACTAAGGTCTATCTTGTCCTTGGAAATGGTTCCAAGGACAAGTTTTTTGTCCTTGGAAAAAAACAAAATTCAATCTGAAGGAAAACCAGGAGTGAATGAATGTTTTGAATGTTTGCTTGTTCCTATAGGGCATTAAGGCCGTTCTAGCAGAGAGCTATGAAAGGATCCACCGCAGTAACCTGGTTGGAATGGGGGTGATCCCTCTGGAGTATCTGCCTGGAGACACAGCTGCCAGCCTGGGGCTGAGTGGCCGAGAGCGCTACTCCATTATCATCCCCCAGCAGCTCACCCCCCGCATGACTGTGGATGTGGAGGTAAGCACCGGACACTGCTTTCCTGCTGACACCTGATTGGCTCTGAACGTGGCACCTGTTTGTTTGGCTCTACTGCTTTCACAGCTGGACACAGGGATGACGTTCAAAGTGCGCATGAGATTCGACACCGACGTGGAGCTGACTTACTTCCACCATGGAGGAATTCTCAACTATATGATCCGCAAGATGTCACAAAACTGATCTGTTGGAAGACTTTCAGCTGTAAGCTCACCTGGAGAATAATTCTGTCTAAAGGTGCTCTGATCAGTAGGCCAGAGTTGAAGTTAGCTAATATTCCTTTGCTTGGTTCTGAACGGTGAGCAGCAAGCAAAGTACTGAAAAATCCATTCTTATTTTTATTGTAATTTCTAGTCTTTTAAATGCAACAATATTAAAAATAAAATATAAATGCACCAACTCATAATGTGAACTTTGTTTGGAGTATAAATTGGAGGAAGCATTGCAAGCATAAATATGCTGCGCAATATATCGGCACTAACATCGGTATCGGCCAACACTAGTCATTTTTTAATATATGGATATCTTGTTGCTGTTTGCTTCAGGAGAGTTGGAGGGCTGGGGTGGAGTTTGGTCTTGTGACACTGATAGTGATGCAGCAAAGGATTAGTAGTAGTGAGTAGAGAAGTTAGTGGTGTGGTTGAGGGTTTTTTTAAAGGTTTCAAAAGGCAAGTAAAATTTATATAATATATATATTTAGAGGTGTCCCAATAGAACTCTTTCACGATATCACAGCTTCTTGGCCGATACAAATATTGACCCTATACAATATCAACACGAACTATGCATAATTTTATTACTTGTTTTGTGGTCTGGAATGTCAAGTGAAAGCACAAAGATGTGTGGAGCAGCTCCTTCTCTTAAAGGAACATGACTCAAACTGTGATTACCGAAGAACTACTGTCTGTCTCCATTGAGCCTTTTTCATGGTCGTTTTTTGGGACCAAGCTAAGCACTGTAGAAAGGTATTGGATGGATGTAATGTGAGCAGGTTAGGTGCTATGCTGATGCTAACAGAAGGATGGAATGTGATTAACATTGTTGATCCCAGAACTCCCTGTCAGACATTCCTCTTCATCAGTAATTGCCTTACTCTCTCACTGATGCTTTGCTCTTGTGCCTCTGTGAAACTGTTTCTATGGTTACATCATTGTACTTCAATGTAAGGACTCCAGATAAAAGTAAAACCTTAAGTGACTTATTTGGGGCAGTTTTATTGTCATTTGTTCCTTCTATATCTTCAGGGTCAGTTTCCATATATCAAATAATAAGAAATAACAAGATAATGTGGGGACGTTTTCCAGGCAGAATAATCCCTAAAAGCTCCAGAAATAGCCTCCCTGCTGGTGGCATGTCGTTCCCACTGACTGGGATGTTCTCACTAGAACAGAACCAGAAAGCTGCTGTTGCTGCTCTGCTGAAGAAAGAAGGAAGAGTTTTATCTCTGATGCTCCTTCCTGTTACCCAGAAAATCTGAATGGAGCTTCCAGGTCACATCATGTACAAACATGGATGACTTCAAACTAACATAAGATTTGTTCTGATGCATCAGCACTTGATGAAATGTTTTTGGGAGCCATATTTAGCGTCAACATACTGTACTTAGAATCCTTTGATAATAAACAATAGTTTGTTGGTTTAGCGGAAACACTTGGTTCTCTAGATAAGAGGTTCCCAAAGTGCAAGTCCGGAACCCCAAGGGGATTGCAAGACACCGAGGGGCGGAGGTTGTAAAATGGATTTCAGAATCATAGTGATGCGACTCCTTCGGAGTATGTAGCACCAAAAGGGGCTAAATTAAATAAATATATAATTAAATAAATAGATGTAACATTATTTATGCATTATGAATTAATACAGTAATATACTTTTCAATCATTTTATAAGACATTCATTTAAAAATATGTATTTGATCTGTATTTTTAAATAGCGAAAAATAAGTATTTTTAGTGGGCCACCCTGCCAGTCATGACCTTTAGTTAAAAATGTTTCTGTAACCAGTGACCTGGTTTAGAATTGATCTGATCTGATGTTTGAACATGACTGAATGTTCCAGCAGGACGATGATCTCAGACACATCAAAACAATGCAGAACATTAACAGCTACAATAAGTGTTCATTAAATATGGATTTACAGTCCATAGCAGGAAAACATTGGATATTAATGAGCTCCATTGTTTCTGATGAGAGGAGCAGTCATTATCCCAGGACCTCATGGAGGACCATGAAAACCTTCGCAGGAGTCCTTGTCTTGAACATGGAGAAGAATCGTTAAGCTTCCTCAACAAGAATCTGCCCGGTTCCTTTTTGTGAACCACTAAGGATTAACACTCGGGTGTCGGAGGTCACCACACTAATAGAAAATGTGTTGAGTTTCATGTGTTATGTGCAACTCTAACTTCCGAGCTGGAAAATTCAGCTGTAACAATAATTGACTTTGGCATCCAATATGCCTGCTCCTCACATCAGCTGTGGGAAGTTAAAGTGAAAAAATATTTATTTTACAAGACATACTTGTAGCGCAACCAAAATCAATGCTACATAAGTGTGGGAATGTGGCTTTTTTGAGGTATTTTTGTACTAAAAGCGGGGTGCAATGCATACACTGATCCGGGAGCCACTGGAGTCAACACCAGTGGATGCCACAGCATTTGAAGAGATCGAGCGCTGGCGAGAGGACCACGTCCCCCACCCGCCTTCCCTAGCTAAGACTCTATTTTCAGCCTTTCCAAAGACTTTTATTGACTGCTGCTTTTTTAAGCAGCAGTCAATTTGCCACTGCATTTTTTATATTAACTTTATTGTAATAAACTATTGTTAACTTCATCCGGCTTGTTTTTAAAGCATTGCTCACTCCTGCAATTACTGTTGGGTCTCATTCCTTGTTTAACTAGGTGAAGTTGCTGATATTCCGATTTTCCGTTTATTTATATCAATACCACCACTAAGTGGCCACATAAGCACCTGCGGCTCTAAACCCAACAAATAAAAAGTGATGAAAATACGGCTTAAAGCGTTGTTCATAAGTGGTACAGTTGTGTTCAAAATAACAGCAGTCCCACATCTCTGCAAAGATAAATCATTGTTTTTGTTTTAATTTCAACTTCTACACTGCAAGTAAGTTTCTAGGAGGTTTAGTAAAGGTATAGAAAACCAACAGACTCAACAGGCATTATATGGATGCTGCTAATTCTGTGAAACTGAATAATTTACTGAAAGGGGCGTGTTCAAAATAGAAGGCTAAGTTCAATTAGTGAGGTCATTGATTATGTGAAAAAGAAAACCGGTGTTAAACAGGTGACCCTTATTTACGGATCAAGGCAACTGACACTGCATATGCTGGATATGTTCTTTTTTGTTCTTGAAAAACAGTAGCATGGGTCGTTCAAGACACTGTTCAGAAGAAGAGCGTTCTTTAATCAAAAAATTAATAAAAGATGGGAAAACCCATAAAGAAGTGCAGAAAGGCTGTTCAGCTAAAATGGTATCAAATGCTTTAAAATGGCAGCCAAAACCAGAAAGTTGAGGAAGAAAAAGAAAAATAACTATTCGAATGGGTCGCAGAATAACCAAAATGGCAAAGGCTCAGACAATGATCAGCTCCAGGAGGATCAAAAAAGATGCAACAATCAGACGATGTCTATGTGAAACCAAGCTACCAGCAAGAAGTCCCGACAACGTCCCATTGTTAAAAAACAAAAAGCAGCTACAATTTGTCAAAGAACATATTGACTCGCCTAAAAAGAAATGGCATAATATTTTGTGGACTGATGAAAGTAAAATTGTTCTTTTTGGTTCTGAGGGCCACCGACAGTTTGTCAAACATCCTGCAAACTCTGAATTTAAGCCACAGTACACAGTGAAGATGATAAAGCATGGTGGTTCAAGCATCATGACATGGAGATGTTTCTCATACTATGGTGTTGGTCCTATTTATTGCGTACTATGGATCATGGATCAGTTTGAGTATACCAGAATACTGGAAGAAGTCATGTTGCACTATACTGAAGAGGAAATGCCCTTGAAATCAGTGTTTCAACAATACAATAACCCCAAACACACTAGCAAGCGAGCAAAATCATGGTTCCAGACAAACAGAATTCAGTCAGCACAATTCCCGGACCTTAATCCCACAGAAAACTTGGGGCTAACATAAAAAATGCTGCTCATGAGGCAAAACCAAGAAATACAGCAGAATTGTCCAACATAGTATATTTGTCCTGGGCTGCAATACCTGTTGACCGGTGCCAGAAGTTGATTGACTCCATGTACCACAGATGTGAAGCAGTTATCAGAAACCATGGTTTTGCAACTAAATACTAGTTTATGATTCTCAGGAAAGATGAATCTTCCAGCATTTCTTAGATTATATAGTTCATTTTTGAGATTGTAAAGAAAGATGTCAACACTGCTATATTTTAACATTGTAATTCTGTAAAATATTGTAATATTCAATTACATTTTCCACTTTTTTGCTTTGAAATAGAATGTGCAGTGTCCCCAATGCAATTGTGTTCATTAAAATACAATTTATGTGAAGAATTTTGAGGTTTACTCATCTTTTTAAACACTGCTATTATAAACCTTTGTTTATAATGGCTTATTGGAGTCCTGACTTCTCCCACTACGTTGACTGGAATCCTGAGATGGACGAGAGGCTTATTACAGAGAGCTGGTGGATCGCTTTGTGTCATGGTGTAGAAACAATGATCTCATCTTCAATGTAAACAAAACAAAGGAGATGATTGTAGATTCCAGAAGAAACGGCATTTGATCAAACCCTATTTCCATCATTGGAGAAGAAGTGGAGGTGGTTGAGGTATATAAATACATTGGTGTTCATCTGGACAACAAACTGGATTTGTAATCCAACTGTTGTCAGTGGGATCAAGGTGTCCAAGTTCACTACATAAAGCCTCTTATCCAGGCTTTAAGTAGGTAAAACAAAGAACTGCCAGTACTTCCTTTAATGTCATACAGTCATGGTACAGAAGCACCAATATCTGTAATTTTATTTTATAAAGAAATTGAAATAGTAATGCAGACATGTTTATTAACTTAACACATTATGGGGTTAACGTGGACATTGAAACATAAGATTAAAAAAATAAAAATATAATTAAACTCGCAAATTCAGGTTTACTCACCTTGTGAATGATTAATACTGCAGCAACGTATGATGCAGGAATGTATGCATAAGCATAAAAGCCACATCCTTTGCCTACCTTGTGTGTGCAGACAAAACAAAACAAGTGCCACTGAAAAAAGAGGCTTCAGATTAGGCCAATTTTTAACACTTGTTCATTAGCCTAATTGAGTATCAAGACCACACAGCAGGTCTTGATACTCAATTCCAATTTTCTGAAATTAGATTTTTTTTTTTTTTTGCCTGGTCATTCATACTACTGAATGATGCAACTGCAACCACACAGAACCATTCTTTCCATGAGAACAGTTTATGACCTCTAAGCAACCTACTGTACATGTGCAGAAGAAGATTGTGGACTTCACTTTTGGAAGTAAAAATGGATGGAGCCGTCAGTAGACCAACTTTAAAGTTTAATCAGCAATGGGAGTCGACAGCATTGTCACAAAATCAAAACAAGATGAAAGAAGCTGATAAAAAGAAAGCCCAGTTAACAGCAACAGCTTTCAGTGGAGCATTGATGGCAGCTTCTGTAGAGAAGTCTGTTTAGATGTGGAGTTGGAGCAGGAGTGGTGAGGTTGGATGGGATGTGATGCTCTTCACTGACACAGACTACTTCTACTACTTCAGTTCCATAATTATGATTATAATCCATTGTTTCAGTCTGGATTTGCTGTGTCTAGCTTCTAGTGCAGAATGATGACATGTCTCACATCAATGACGTAAAAGTCCGATAAAATGCGACATGCCCGTTTAGACACTTTAAAAACTGTCATATATGTATCCTATCCAAAAAATACAATCCAGTGAATGGAGAATTCAGCTGAAGTGCAGTTAAAAAAGGGAGAGGGTTGTTTGTTTTGGTGAGACTTTATTTGACGGGTTGTGAGTAAGACTGTCATGACACTGTCATTAACATGACATAACACCTGTCATCATGACAGGTGTTATGTCTTCATGAATATTTATGACTGTTGTCATAAAGTGTCATTTGGTAAATCATGACACTTTTAATACAAAGTTGACATTATTCAAAATGTCTTTATGACAACTTGACATTAACCAAGAATCATGATCTGACATACATTTGTTATAAAAATATTACTGATTAAACTTTAGCTTTAATAACATAAAGCTACATAATTTTTAAACTTCATCATTAAACTTTTTGAAAGGTTGGCTCTGTGATATGACTGCAAAGTTAAAACATAAGTTACTGTTGACTGCTTAGAGTGAGCGACTAATTTCCCATTTAACATGTTGCCATGGTTTCTGGTGAAAAAATGAACTTTTCATCTACAATGAATATCTTCTCAGTCTGTCAGAAAGTGGCAAAGATTGTTCATTAGCCAAATTCTTGGCTTTCCGCCTGGCTTTGTTGATCTGCATCTTTCTTCCTACTAGTGAGATTTTCAGGTTTGCTTGACATCTAGTCTGATACAGTTTTAAAAAATACAAAAGAACAGGAGACCTAACATTCTCCAGGTGACACTTGCTACTAGTTGTAACAATAGACTTTATTTGAGAAAACCTGTGAGAACTTATGTTTTTTCAGAATACTGCATTAAGTTAAGAGTCAAGTTTAAAAGTCACAGGGTTTCTCTGCTTGCACAAGTTCAATGTGAACTGCAAATATAACCTATAGTCAAACTTTTAGAGGTGTGCGTTGAGCATGCAGTGAGAATGAAATATCTTTCTGAACAGAAAATGGAACCACGATTAGTTGAACAATTAGCCTAAATATGTTCTAATATTCCTATTAACAAAAGAATTACTGTTTGTGATACACAAGAAACTTTATTGCTTGCAAAATTTTATATCTTATGTTATATTTTTCACCCCTTGAGGTCGCCATTTTTACATGCGTGCAATGCATGCTGGGTTGATGCATAGTACTGTAGATTTTGTACTGGAATCTACAGTACTATGAGTTATAATGTATCATAAACAGTAATTTTTTAGTTAATATAAAAATTAAAACATATTTACGCCAACATGTTCAACTAATCGTGGATCCATTTAATAAACGATAATGCAAAACTGAATCATTAGTGTTTGTTGCTAAGGCGTTGAGGTTGCTGTGGTGTCCCCTGCTGCTTTTTTCAAAGCAGTCTGTGGTGTCAGGTCACCAGTTTATCCAATAACACCAGTGCAGAAGAGGAACTGGGTAACCTGTTAGAGACTGTTTTTTTAAAAAAGAAATGTTTCTTCTCACTGTTCTGCAGTTCCTTATGTTTCTCACTGAATTATGGTTGATTTGACTTTTTCAGTTTAGTCCAGCTGTGTACTTTAGTCCCATTCATCACGTATTCACTAAAAGCATTTGTTCCGCCAGCATCCATATTTATCTCCTAATGACAGCAGCAAAATTTCTTTGGTTGAGGATCTTTGATGTTTGTAGCTCCAGACAGATGGAAAAAGCCAGTGTGAGGGGAGGGGTGGAGGTTGCCATAAAAAGCAAGCTGCATGTGATCCACACATGCATGACTCTGCCCAAGGTTCAGCACACCTACAGGACATATCCAGAAATAAATAATCCACCAGACTGAGGGCAGAGAAGGAAGGACTGCTCTTGCAAATCCACACAAAAAATCTACTTTCATGTGGACATTTGAATTATTCAAAGCAATGTACCTACCGCTTTGAAAGCAGTGTGTGGTGTCAGGTCACCATTAGCAGCAGTGCAGAAAAGGGAAGCACCACAGACTGCTTCCCTTTTCTGTTCAGTGCATTCGGCTGCTGCTCTGCAAAACAACACAAAGCTTGTAAAGGGTTCTGTGAAGCTACTGACAATCCTGTAGTTCTCTTATCACTCAGTTTTGACAGGAAGACGTTATACAATCAAGTTCTTCTTAGGAAAATAAGTACAGTAGATCCTGGTAGGAGTATGAGTCCGCCTCACAACTGGTTTGGTGAGTCTGTCTGGATCTATTTCAAACACCTATAAAGCAACAGGAGTAAACCATCTCTAGTGTTTCTGCACACTATTGGATTGAAAAAAAAATCCAATAGTGTACTGCAGAAGTCAGATGTTCCTGAACAGCACAAAACTGTTTATGTCCACTAACCATGCTGGATATCAACATTTTCAGTTTGAGTTGATGTAGACTGCTGAAGTCAGCTTGAACCTGTCATATTACTGAGTGTTAAAGAAGTGGACGACAATCACTTTCTTTTAATGAAGAAACACCTCCCCCCAGAGCTACTATTGCTGTCTGAAGAAATGCATCGCTCCATCAGAAACAACCAGTTAGACCACAGGTGTCAAACTCCAGTCCTGGAGGGCCACTGTCCTGCAACTTTTAGATGTGCCTCTGTTGCACCACCTGAATGGAATAATTAGGTCATTAAGGCTCTGGAGAACTGATCTACACAAGAATGAGGTAATCAAGCCATTTCATTCCAGTGTTTTGTACCTGTAGCACATCAAAAAACTGCAGGACACCGACCCTTAAGGACTGGAGTTTGACAACCCTGAGTTAGAGCCAGGAGGAGGGCCTTAGGGTTGTCAATGACTCTCATATACTCGCTGCTCAGTGTGATAGGAGCAAAGAAACAACTTCAAGTTACAGGAAAACTGGTTATCTGCTGTCATTGGTGGTCATGCTAACTTGCCAAAGCATTCATGGCAGACTTTGGTGTGGTGAACCTGCTGTAGCGTAGTAGAGAGAGGAGGCTGTGATCGGCACATACACGAGGGTGACTGACAGCGCTCAGACCCTCCTAGAGGCTCTAATTGGTTGTTTCTGATGGAACTGTAGATTTCTGTAGGTAGAACTAAATGGTAGCTATTAGTGGTGGGTCTCCCACAAAAACAGCATTTGGCTGCATTTTAAAGACATATTATTATTATGATTCTGCTTGGCAGATTTGTTTGCAATGTTTTGTTCATGTGGGGTTTTTTGTTAAATAAAAATTAAGTTTGATGAACATATACAAACGTGAGAATGCCTGCTTCCATAACAGAACAAACATGGCAAATGTGAAAAGCATACAGTTTCTTACAAAATCAGCAAATACAAAAGGATTTATTAACATACTAAGTTTTCATATTTACTTAGTATGTCAAGTAAATAACATACTAAATAAGTCTTATTAGCTAAAATATGAGACTGCTGATGATAATAAATTAAGAGCCACTTAGTAGCAAAAAGAGCCAACTCTTCTTTGGGAGCCAGTTCTCTGAAAAGGGCCAAACTTCCCATCACTAATAGCTATGGAGACCCTGCATAAAAAGGGTCAGACATAAAAAAATACTGTTTGCCATCAATGGTACAAGCACAAGAAAAATAAAATAAATAAACAACAATGGTTATTTGTATGATTTATTCAAAACAACTTAAATGATAAGTAATAGTACTATTTAATGAAACACATAACACGATTTTTACAGTAGCAACACTGTGCTGCTGTATTGCAGCAAAATGTATTGCTTTATGTCCTTCTCAAGTAGTTCATAATTAAAAGCATGTCTAAATAATGCATGTGAATCCCTCTTGAGTCAACCCTGAGTACATCACTAAGTAAGATAAAGTAGTCTGATGCTAACATTCACATACTGCTTAAACATTAATGGATTCAGTGAAGAGAAACAAAGTATCCTTTCTCTCAGTCACACAATGATTGACACAGATGTTGATTTGAGGTAGAAACATCACTTCACCATCAGCTACAGACCTGATGAATCCCTATGACTATCTGTTATAGTCATAGGGAAAGTAGAGCTAACCTGATATGTGTCGGCGTAATACAGTACCGCTGGCTTGTTTTCTAACACCTCGTTTCCACTTGTTTATCATTCAATAACTCCAGATGTTTTGACTCTTCCTGAATGAATTGAAACATTAGAACAGTATTGTAAATTGTGTCTGTTTAGCTAGCACTTTTGTGCTCTTAGTAGAATCCTTTACAGGAGTTTGAATTTTCCAGACCACAAAGTCAAATTATGTTCTGACTTTGTGTTCTACAATGGACTGTCATCAATCCACTGTAAAAAGGATAACTGACAATGGAGCTTTCAATCCTTTCTACACTAGGCGTGTTTCCATCAATGTTTTTTTATGCGTATTTTGAAGTATTGAATAAGAACAGGTTGATGGAAACAACAAAATTCAAAATAGTGGCTTTTGCCTTTTCTGAAAAGAGTAGATGCACAAAAGTGCAGATTGAAATACATTTGCCGAATAAGTTCTGGTGGTGAACTTTCACATCCACTAGTAGGTATGTCTGTGCCTTATGTCTGTGCAAAGCTCTGAAATTTTCCAAATCTCCAGCTCAGAGAGGGGACCTAGACTAGCTGGTGAGAGTCACTCCAAGCGAGGGGACTGGTGGATCGCTCCCATCCACTGGATCTATCCCATCACTTCATCAAGGTAAGTGAGATATTTCTAACTTCAAACCTCCATATCGGAGGGGAGGACTCTCCATTTTTCTGACATGTATAGTCCATGCCAGTTTGCAACCACTAGATCTTGTTTATTACGTTTACCCAGCAGTAACAACTGATTAAATTAGTCTGGTTGATTCACTTCTAACTACAAGATGGAAACTGAATTCACATTTTACATTGTTTTTTGTTTGTTTGGTTTTTTTGCAACATTTCAAATGTTCGCTTAGAATTTGAAACATAAGTATTGTCAGCTAGCATGGTTTCCAACATAAGTGAATAAAATGACTAATAAGCTTGATTATCAATCATATACAAACTTAGCAGCCTGCTGGGAAACACTATGGAAGACACTTTGGGCCATTATTGCCACCTTGTGTTGTTCAAGCAGTGTTACTGCTAGGTTGATATTCTGACTCTTGAGATGTTCAAACAATCCACATGTCTTTTATACAAGCACAAAAACAAGGTATAAAACCTTTTTTCTCAGCTTTGCAGAAGCTTTAAAGTGCTATATAGCACATTTTTGGAAAACTATCAGCATCCACTTCTTATTTTCTCATGTGCAAGTGATTGTAAGTAAATGTGCAGAATATAATTTCTATACTTAAACAAACATCAATCAACTATATTATAAGATATTATTAATATGATACCTTAGTAAGAATGAGCTATAATGTTGCATCTGTGAAGATATAGCAGAAAACACATCTTTAACCATGCAGACAGTTCTGTTGTCAGGTTGTGTTTCATGAGAGAATGGAATGGATCCAATTTTCACTTCCTGTGTTACTGAGTGTTCTTGAATGCATGGCAGGATTACAGGATTGATGGAGAACGTTCCAAGCCATCAGATTTTTTCAGATGGCAAAACATAGAATTTATTACACAGAAGCAGACATGCAGTCGAAGAAGACATCAGAAAAAATACAACTTGTTTTCTGTTGTATGTCTAATCTATAACTAGTCAGTTTTTAAACGTTAATGCAAGGCTTTGTTTTATTCAGAAGAACCCTGGTAGCTGTTAGCTTCCAGAGCTAACTCTACACATTTGCTCTTTTCCAGCTTCATCATCAACACAAACTGATGCAGTTTAAAACCAATCCTAAACTGGGCAATAATGCAATAAATTAAAACTGTTTAATGTTTAAAAACCAGATTAACTCAGACAGAACATGACCTTCCAGTAGAGGAACAAGGCCTAACCTGTTTCATTGCAGTCCCATAAAGGTGCCTTCAGTGTGAGCTAAAATGAGGTTAACATTCTATTTTCCTAATATCACAGTCTCAGATCACGCCAGTGTCATTTGCAAACCATGGACTTAAAAATCAGCCCAAAAATACGAGTCAGGCTGGTAAAAAACACGTCCACTCATTTTGTCTGAGCTACAGTATTAAGACATGAAGACTGATGACATGTGCTGTCTTTTAAATACACTGTTAAAATGACATAAAGTGTGGTTATGTGGAGAGAATATCACTAGTTACTGTTTTACCTGCAGTAGTTAACCTCTTAACTGACTTCAGCTGAGATAAAAACAAAGATTAGCAATTGTGTGGATTCCTACCATTGTAAAACAGCGGCAGAAAATTTCATTCATAATGCTACATTTGCAATGGAGGTTAATTTACATAGAAATGTAGAATTATTTACAATAAAGGGCATAATAGCCTACAGCCTATAATAGAAAGAAACTTGCTTTGCAAAATGGAATGTAAAGTTGAATGCAATTTAATAGTGTCTTGCAATGGGAAAGTTGTGTGTTTGATTCCAGGTTCCTACTGCCACATATTGATGTGCTTTAACCCCTACCAGTGCTTACCGATCTATATACCTATGAATGACTGTGACAGTGATAAGGTAAATGTGGTTATAGTGTAAAGTGCTTTAAGTCAGGGGTGTCAAACTCCAGTCCTCAAGGGTCGGTGTCCTACAACTTTTAGATGTGCCTGTGCTGCACCACACCTGAATAGAATAATTAGGTCATTAGCACTGGAGAACTTATCTTTAAGGAGGTAATTAAGCCATTTCATTCCAGTGTTTTGTACCTGTGGGACATCAAAAAACTGCAGGACATCGGCCCTTGAAGACTGGAGTTTGACACCTGTGCTTTAAGTCAGTATTACTAGATCAATGTCAATTTAACATAAGGAACTGACATATTTTCACATTTGTTTTTGCACACCAGATTACTGTTTGTCTAGCCAGATAGCCTCCTCACATTCTTTTTTTTCTGGGAATGTCATTGTTAAAGACTGGAACCTCCACAATGTGTGTTGTAAAAAAAAAATTCTTTGGAACCAACTGTCTAATAAAGAGATGACTGCAAAATAACGTTGAACCACCATAAAATCTTAACCTCTGCAGATGTTCTACAGTGGTAGACATCTGTTTTGGTCCAGACCCCAATTTGGTCCAGGCCCAATCTTTTCAATGAAAGCTCAATAAAGAAAACATCTACTGCACCTAACCATTGATAAATTCTCCAGAAAACCTGCCTCAGGAGAAACAATCCCTGTACACCAAACTATCCCTTCACATTTTAGCAAATGAAGGACAACAAGTGCAGCCATTTTCAGCAACTAAAGTTTGCTCTACATTCAAAGGCAAGAAAAAGTTCAGAGAGCCTCCAAGTAGAAAACAACCTTAGCTTCATTCTTAATAACCTAAAAGAGTGGTAGATAAGTAAAAGAAAAGAAGATGCCAGGACAAAGATACTGAGTGGTGTCTAAATATGATTAAAGGCTGGACACAATCCAAGCAGCAACTGCATCAAATGTACCATGAATGAGTTTCACATCTAAATAAGCTAGATAATAATCTAAATAAGCTATCTACAGGACATCATAACATGCTTATCAAACAATTTTTATCCTTTCAGATTCAAACATGAGCATGGCTTTCTTAAAAGATAGGGTAAGTCTGACTGTCTCCCTGAAAGTGCTTCATAGTAAGACTCATACAAAGTTTCAGCTGTTGAGCTGATGCCCTTAAAACCGTGCAACTTCCTGCTGCAGGGCTAAGAAAGAGGAAATAAGACTTCCTGGAGTAGCTAACCAAGGCCATAAAAGGAAATAACAAAGCAAGACAATATGGGTCTCGTTAATTTCAAAGCTGAGGAACATCAAATACATAGCAGAGAATGAAATGAAAAAAAACAAAAAACAGTGCAACAAAAAGTTGGACATGATGAGAACAATTGGGAGAAAAACCCATAATCTCTAGATTATGGGTTTTTCTCCCAACATGTAGTTAGAACTACATGTAGAGTTCCTGCAGACTCATAATCAAATATCAACCTCTATTCTAAAGTGTCCAGCCCACTTTTTAGATATTGAATGAGAAAGCTGTTCTGGGGGGGGGAAAAAGCTGGCAAGGACTTTAAATATCCACTCAACAAGACAGCTTCCATGTAGCGAGCCCAGACATAATCCTGTCATCTCCTCCAATCTCCTACTTCTCCCTATGAAAGCATCATAATGGGCCCAGATGGGCTCAGAATGCATGAGACTTTAAATCACATGGACAATAATGTTTTCTTGTGCAGTTCTTATGGCATGGCAGGGGTGCACCAATTGTAGTTTTATAGCCAATCACCAATCTTTAAAATACCTGACCTGTCAATTCTGATTTAGGCCGATTGTCTGAAAATTCACAAAATATAGTGACAAAGCCACTAAGTTGGCAAAGGTAGGGTGATTATTGTTAATTTTGCACAAGTAGAAGTGACTTGTAGAGGGGTCTGTCAGTCACGCCTCTCACTGCAGAACAAAAGAGGACAATGGTTGATTTTCAGATCTTTGTGGAGTTAGATAAGATAGGTAGTTAAGACAGATTTTTCATGTTAGCAGATCACCGATCTCACCAAAATTAAGAAAATCTGACCCGATTTATTGGTGCACCCTTACCTTTTAGGCATGTGCAAATCATCTTTCACAGTAATAAAGAAAGTTAGTTGGGTTAGTCGACTTTCATTTGTTTCTTTAGCTGGTCCCTTTGAGGGCTGTAGATACAGTTTGCATGCCAGGAGAAACACGCAATGATTGAGACAATGGTAGTCTGGAGTAGGAGCATCACTCCGTAGGTAGAAGCAATGGTTGGTCCAGGTAGGCGGGAAAGCGCAGTAGGGGGTAAGAGGAAATCAGGATTGAGCAGGATGGCTCTCACCTCAGCCTGGATCATGTGAAGTTCGTCGAGGATGGACAAAAATGTGCAGCAGTGGAACCACTGGTGGCTGTGGCCCCAGATGTCGAATCGACCTGGGGCCAGCCTCTCTGGGAACTTGCTGATGTTGAACAGGGCCGACACCAGCAGCCACAGAGAGTGGCGATAGAAGAAGTTGGGCATGGTGGTGGAGGCAGCAAAGGAAGGCGTGGTGGTGGAGTAAGGCGATCTGGTGAGGACACGGTAGAAGACCGGTGTGGAGGAGATTAGGAATGGCAGTAGGAAAACCAGAGTCCGTATGATGTAGCGATGCTCCCTCCACCTCTGACGAGTGTTACAGCAGGATAAAACACATATGATTGCTATAACACATGCACATGGCATGTAGTAGGTCTCAAAGAACAGGTTGAATTCCGGCATGGCATTAGGTGATAAAAACCCTTTATGCTTGTGGTTTAGGTCCAAATAGGAGCCGTTCCTGTCTTCTTTCTCCACTATCCCTGCCCGAGGATGGATGTAGTAGTAGTATGCCAATGATGAGCCAACTGTGTAGGCACTGATTGTGCCATAATCAACGAAGAAGCAAACTTCCCTTACGACCAGAGACATTGAGTTCAGCAGGTGGGCCATGCTGCTGGCCAGGAGCAGAAAAAACACCCCAATAAAGTAGTTCCACATTGGGTAAAAGAACGGGGCGTCGGCATCAGGTGCACCATCCCAACTAAACATCTGTAGAAAGTAGTAAGCAAAAATGAAGATGGGTAGGAAGTGTGTCCAGAAGTTTCCTGTTTCATTGGTAGGCCGGAATGCCGAACACAAGCAGTCCCTCAGGCTGTAGTTTGGGAACCGGTAGCCTGACAGGATGAAGTTTTCTGTAACACGAGGGGGTACATCCTTGTCACTAAGCAGAGGCAATGGTTGACCACAGTTCAGAAACATGATGAGCTAAGAGTTATTTTTTCCCAGAAAAAAGTAATAAAGGTCAAAAACCTTTATGCTATACTGCTTGGCTGTTCTTGGTACTGCTGATCACAGTAGTACCAGATATAATCTGTTGGTTATAAACTGGTATGGCATCCAAAGCATGCCAAGATTCTCAGAATTTCTCCTTTAGGATCACTGATTCCAGCATCCAGTCCAGGCCTCAAGAGTTCAAGGAAAATTCAAACAGCAGTGAAAGTATTAGACAGAGACAGAATGGCAAGGTGGGGTGTAACGTCCAGCATACACAGTCCTATAGATTGGTTCATTATCTCTCTTTTGGCCTTGCAGTTGACCCCTCAGAACATCAAAGGTCAGAAAAGATCCAGCTTATGTAAAGCTTGTTGCTCTTATCCTGTTGCATAGAACTTCTACTTACGAGGTTTTTTTATTTATTTTTTTTTTATCAGGTGCTATGCAGTTTTGCAGCAGCTGGTGAAGACAAAGGTTCCTTACTGTCCTTCAAAGTTGAACAGCATGCCAGCAGCCGTCTGATGCAGTTATGTCCCAGAGATCCATCCATAGAGCTCTGCAATATTTAGGTTAAACTGGCCATTAGCTCTAGATACTGCTTCTCCTTCTCATTGGTCCTTGGAATCTACATCCGACTTTTACTTCATTCAACCCACTTGTCTTTGCAGGGCAGGGTGTTGCATGGGGAAATAAACGCATGGTTGCAGAAGAAGATGCAGTGTTCCGGTGAGCAGTCCTCTACGCCGCAGGGAACCTCCTGAAAGAGCCGTTTACACGGAGGAACACGGTGGGTAAAGCCCGGCGGGCAGCTGGCACGCTGACTCCAGCGCAGTGCCTCGTGAGGATGACGGCAGCCGGCATTTTACTGAAGATTTGACAGATACTAGCATCAAGTTTTAAAGGAGCAATGCGCTTCCTGGGAGATTTTCAAAATAAAACAATTACGCTGTGACGAAATACGTTCTAGACGTCATGTTGCCCCTGGATACTGTACAGAACGGTAAAATGGTGCAAACGAATAACTTGCAAGCCCTCCTGGCCCAAAGAATAATGCTAATTAAAAATTATTATTTTTTTTTAATTTTTAAAAAAAATTAAAAAATTAAATTCCATAGAAAGCTATGTTTTCTAATCAAGACATAAATATCCATCCACCCAGCCATGATCATATACGCTTGTCCCTAGTGGAGTCAGGAGGGGTCCTGGTGCCTATCTCCAGTGGTCAATGGAGTAAGAGGCGGGTAACCCTGGACCGGCGACCTGTCACAGGGCAACACAGAAACAAACGGGACAAACAACCATGCACACACCCACTCACCTAAGGAGGATTCAGAGAAATCAATCAATCCAGGATCTTCTTGCTGCTATCATACGTGCAGTGTGTACCATTAAGTTTGAGTGCATGTGTGGGCGTGTGTGTGTGCATGTGGGCGTGGACGTGCGTGTGAGTGTGCAATGACATGTCCAGTCTCTAACACAGTTTGTTTTCTGCTTTGTAGTTGGAATAACATACTTTCACTGACAGCTCTAAATAACAATTTGAAGATATGAAGCAGAAATTGAATATAACACTCTCACTTTTTTAATGTCTTAATAATCGGTCTAGAGCTGTTTGATACATTTTGTGCTGACATATCCACCATATTGTTTCTTGTATAGTTTTTGTAATTCCTAAAGGTTATTTAAGTATTTATTAATTATTATTATTATTATTATTATTATTATTATTATTATTATTATTATTATTATTATTATCATAAAAAAAATTGTAAACGTTGATTTTGAAAGGAGTTGAGCTTCCGGTGTGGTGCTGGCACACTGAGTTCCTTGGGGCAACTCGATGGAGTCCCAAACTAATTCTTAAAGAATCTGATTATTCTGTTGTGTCTCCTTCCTGGACTAAATGTTCCGGCGATGTGTAGGAGGCAGATTGAACGTGATCATAGTGAGAAGAAAGCACTAAACTCGCTCCGTAATCTGCTTAAAACGCTCGCTCCCGCTGCCCCCATTAGGTAATCCCGTTACTCAACCCCCTCCCAGACAGCTGCAGCAGAGCTCGCGCTCGGAGAAACGATTTGTGTTGTACGCAGTACTTCACCAATGACAGCTTTTCTATGATTAGCGCCCAGGGCGCAATTAGATGAGAAAGGTTTCAATTAAACAGATTAATTAATTTTGGAGAAAACAATTCTATATTTGTTGCAGTTTACAATTTTCAGGAATTAATCAATCTAACACAAATCAAAACTATTTTAATCTGTGCTCAGTTTAAAGTAATTTGGGATTAACCTGACTGGTCTGTATATTTTAATTTAGACACTAGCACAATTTAGGTTCTCTGGAGCCCCTTTGGGCATGCTAGCTATTGATTTGCTGTTGTTATAAAATCCAGAGATTAGATTGTGGTGTTAAAGGTGGATGCAGTCAAAATGTAGCTAGAGTACAGACATGAGATACTGATTCTGGAAGGGGCCTGCTCCAATTAACACACATTGATTACACTGTCTTGTAAAAATATCCATACTCCTTGAATTTTTACAGCTTTGGATCATGTTGCATCCACAGACTATAATTCAATCTAACTGGTAACATAGGGACACACTGAAACACAAACGACCATGAAAGCTCACGTCTTATTGTTCTGGATATATCCATTTGTGCCTTTTGAGTTTTAAGTGCTGAATTGTAAAGTGCAGAAAATATAATAATTTAAGAGGTATGTTCCGCTGTATTCAACCTTTACTTTGTGAAATAGCTAGAATGAAAGCACAAGCTCAGTCCGATTGGTCTTACTTTAACAAGATCACACATGCATGAATATGCTCCAAATCTCAGTCTGGCCATTTGGTTAGAAAACCGAGCAGAGAGATGTTGGAGTTGGGATATGATGCTTGCCCATTATGATGGATGGAAGAGATGCTTTGAATTTCGTCCTCGTCTTTGCTCTTTAGTCCTGCTCTGCAACATTAAGCCTCCCATTGAAATCCTCTGGGATTTGGAGTCACAGTTCAGCTATTATTTGGGATGCTGCTCCTAGATGTAAAAGCAATACCTTGTTGACTTGGTTATGCATCATAATTGCACAGCATCCAAAACCAGAGGGAATAACTGACCAAACATGCAGTGGCTTAACCAAAAATTTATTAACTAAAGTCTAGAAAAACAACAAATCAGAACTAATAGCAGATCAACATGTTGCAACCATAAATGGCGACATACTAGTAAATATGAACTACTTTCTGCAGTTTGTCACAGACGTTCACAGAAGTTTTTGATTAAGTGACGGAATGTACACACACACACATTTAAAATTTCTACAAACGTTAAATTTTGACACAAACTTTTTAACTTCAACCTCACAAATCTGATAACTACGAATTCAGACCTTCTCCTACGCTTCCAAATGTTAAATAAGTATGCACGAGTCGCCTGATACACACAGACAAAACAGTATGGGGTTCCATTTGTGTCAAAAATAAGTAGAAGTCACATGTGTAGACGTTGTTAGTCTATGTTGCTGCTATGTGTCTTTGGTTGATGTCCATGGTCTTAATGCTTTATGGATATGCCAATGTTTCATGTAGATGTTGCATATGTTGATGCATGTGTTAGATGTTGCATATGTCTATGTTGCATAGGTAGGTGATGCATATGTTCAGGGGTGTCAAACTCCAGTCCTTAAGGGCCGGTGCCCTGCAGCTTTTAGATGTGCCACAGGTACAAAACACTGGAATGAAATGGCTTAATTACCTCCTCCTTGTGTAGATAAGTTCTCCAGAGCCTTGCTAATAATAAAAATTATTTTATTCAGAGGCACATCTAAAAGTTGCAGGACAGTGGCTCTTGAGGACTGGAGTTTGACACCTGTGTGTTAGATGTTGCATATACAAACACATGTTGGCTGCATATGTAGATGTTGCATATGTTATGTCTCTAACTGCGTTGTGGTTATTACTCACTGTCATCCTAGCAATTCATCTACAGTAAAGCAGTGAACCCCTTGCAGTTGTTTTTTGATGCTACTGCCCCCTGTTGTTGGTTCAAGTAGTTGTCTGAATGTTTTTAACTTCTGTGATTGGTCAATGTCGTTGGTCCATGCTGTTAGTTCATGTCGTTGGTCAGTGTTGCTGTTGCCTGTTCTCTTCACCATTAATAAGTTTTGAAGTAGGTCATATCTGATTCCATTTTAGCTCATTTTTTATTTTTAGCCCATTTTTTTTAGTTAAATTTAGTATTTTTCTTCAGTAGCTTCAAGGATAAGTGACATATTGACTCAAAATCAGTGTGAAATTGTTCTCATCTATACATGTTTTGAGTCCAAGTATCAAATGGTAGAGCCAGCTTTGTCCTGAATACGCCAGCACCTATGTTGATAGCCTCCAAAACAAACATGTCTGGTAACATTGGTTGGTCATTCTTCCGTCTGCTTGTCCGTAAAGTCCAGCGGCCAGTTGTAGTAGTTCTTGACTCCTATTTTGAGTTAAAGAGAATAGCTCTCCTGGCTATTTCAACATCGATTGGGAAAGACTGTCTTCTGGGATGCTTTGCAGGTAGAGAGTGGTACAGATGTTCATTATTTTCATACTCTATGGAACCACTGATTTCACTGATGTAAGGAATTGCAAGTCGTTAGAGGTGAGGCTGCAGGTAGCTGTTAAAGGAGCGAGTTCCTCGTCTTTATCCAGTTGGTACAGGTAAAGCTCCCCTGTTCCATATTTAAAAACATACCCCCATGATCCCCATAATTAATGTGGCTCCAAAGACCAGTCTTTTTGCACGTGATGGCTTCTGCACCCGACACACATAAAATGTGGATTTCTTGGGAGAACCCTCTGAACGACCTGAGTACTCAAAGATGGAGACTGGGATCTTCCATAGAAGAGATGATTCACTAGCCACCTTGTAGATATAGTCGCTGGAGCAGATGCATCAGATGCTGAGCATGATCTGTCAGGGTTATTCTCTGCACAATCTGAGTCCAGGTGTAGCCATGAAGCCACTGATTTAATTTGGATTAAACAGAAGTGCAAATAATTGATAGCATTTCACTGGCAATGTTTTCCTGTAACATATAATTACCCAGTAATATTTTTATATTTCCTGTCTACTTAACATCCTTTAATACAAAAACACGGTGGACCGCCTCGGTGCCCTGACCACCGGGCTTAGCAGGTTTTCTGGGGGAAACCCTGAATCTACCTATGAACCGAATTTCAGATCCCTATGATCCCTATGAACTCTAGGGTCGCTGTAGAGCCCACTTGCGATTCCAGTAGAATCCAAAAATTTTAGTTGGGGGACAAGTTTGGTGAGTTTCTGAATATGTTAAAAGTCCAAAAAGCTGCATACTTTGTCGAAAAAATAATAATAAGAAATTCTGTGATTACAATAGGCCTTCACAATGCTTCGCTGATCGGGCATGTTTCCACCACACAGCCTTACTACTGTTGATGTGAGGAATAGACACATTGAAACCCGAAGTCAGCCTGACAAGTCATATTTGGGGGTAGTCAAAGTTGCTCCCACTTTCCCAGTGGTAAATATGAAAAGGTATTTGCTCCCTTATTCTTCTGTTCTTGCTTTTTGTCACACCCTTAAATGTTTCAGATGATCAAATAAACTTTAATACCAGACTAAGATACCCTGTGTATGTCACAAAGAAATCAGTTATAATTGATATTTTCACCCTTCATCTCATGCGTCTCCTCCTTCCTCTGTATTAGTCCCAGCTGTTTCTCATCCTCTTGATTACCTCTGTGTGTACATATGTTCCCCACTGAAGTCTTGCGTCAACTCATGCTCTCCCTCTTTTGTGTGCTCTTATGTCTAAGTGTTTCCTTAATGGTCTTCATTAAATCATCTTTGTTCTGTCTACTGTTGTCCTGTTGCATCAGAGGTGGTTTCTAATATGGGTGACATGAGCCCCTCCCTATTATTCCCCTAACCACCACATTCCTCAACCCCCCACACTCCCACCACCACCTTCCTTGGATGTCAAATCAGGTTAGTCACCCAAACACTCAGAAATGTTTCCTCAAAATGCAGTTAATGTTTGCGGATATTAGAGAAAGAGCCATATTGTGATTTAAAAGCAGTTTTTCTATATGTTAAAAAGAGTCAAAATAAGCTTTTACAAAATAAAAAGACGCAAACTGGATGACACAGACACAGGTGACCATCACACCAACACCCACCCCACTTCAACAACTTCGCAGGGGAGGTTGGGGAAGGGCGGGATGGTGCCAAACTGGCACCAGTTCATGACTCTAGAGCACAGGTGTCCTCAAGGGCCGGTGTCCTGCAGTTTTTAGATGTGCCACAGGTACAAAACACTGGAATGAAATGGCTTAATTACCTCCTCCTTGTGTAGATCAGTTCTCCAGAGTCTTGCTAATGACCTAATTATTCTATTCAGAGGCACATCTAAAAGTTGCAGGACACCGGCCCTTGAGGACTGGAGTTTGACACCCCTGCTCAGGGGCGCCTCCAGGAATCTTGGGCCCCATGACAAAAAATTAAATTGCCCCCCCACGCAGCTGCTGTTACAATATCTTGAGTCTATCTGACCTATCAAAAGTCTCACAATTTTAAAGCATTGCAACTGCCTTGCTTTCTTTGGTCCAATACTGATACAAGCACAATATTTACTGCTCAGGAATTTTACATGCAGCAGTTCACAATATATAACTTTAATAAAAAATATGTTTTCTCCATATTTGTTAAAGCTGGCACCACGTTGTTACAGTTTCTTATGAGACAGATAATCTGTGAAAACAATCAATCTCCTCCACTGCCTCCCTGAACTACTATTATTGCTTAAACTAATGCAACGTTCTGGCCTAAAACAACCAATCAGAACCAAGGAGGAGGATCTTAGTGCTGTCATCAACCTCATTCACTCACTACTAAATGTGCTAATGGTGGAGAAACAACTTATCGTTATTGCTAGCTACAGCATAGTACAGAGCAAGAGTTCAAGGCAAATGCGTGCTTTTTGGTCTGGGAGGGGTAACATTTAACTTTTACTGCTAAAACTATTTTAGAAAACACAATATGGTAAATTTTGTAATTGACAGGACCCAATTTTACTTTAATTTCTATGAAATAAAAAATAAAAAATTGCGGAGGGCCTGCAGAGGGCCTCCTGTCGGTCAGGGGCCCTTGAAATTGTCATAACTTTCCCCTGCTATATGGCGCCTCTGCCCCTGCTCTAGAGTGTTGTGGGTGTTGGTGTGATGGTTGTCTCTAGAGTTCATGACTCTAGAGTTCATGATTTAACTATAGAGCTCTTAATTATAGAGCTCTATAATTAAATCATGAACTCTGTTATGTGCAATAATCAATATTAATATCATATAGTGATATCAATCCCTACTGAATACACAAGTCTGATGATGTCTACTGTTTTCTGAGTAAAATTGAGGACAAATGTTGGTGTTTACCTCTGAGTAAATCACTTTCTATTCTAGAAATGAAAAACATTCATGTGGGATAATTTCTTTACTGTGAAATATTTTAATAGGGTATCCTAATTTGTTCATGAAACTTTATAATCCCTGAGTGACCCAGTGCATGACATGACAAGCTGGTCCAGGTTGGGACGTGTGTAGAATCAATTGGCACCAAAACTTTAGAGCTACATGTATTCTTCTGATAACTCTGCAACATTGAGGCAGTGCAGCTTGTTAGAAACTATAGTTTTCTGATGACCTGTTGAAGAGTCAAACATTTAATCTAGCAGGATCTTCATATGCTTGTTCCTCTGTGACAATTCTTGTGCTCAGCATCTGCTTGGAAACACTTGTGTTTGGGGAAAGACTGCATCAAAGCTGTGCAGACACAGCCAGATCTTTAGAAACAGAGGACGGCTGAGAGAGGTGACTCACAAAGAATCTGGAGGAAGGAACTGAGCTGCAGGTAACAAAGAGCAAGTTCCACAGAAGATTGTAGAAAACTGCCTTCTATCTGAATAAACCCTGTTGTGTGAAGCTGGCATGAGTCAACAGGCCAAACAACAGGATAGAAATAGCTAAACTTAGAACATACAGGCCTTGTGTTGCACTCGTGGCCCAGATTCTGTTTACTGGTGGTGCAGGTTGCACAGTTCCTCAATAACATGAAGCAATCCGTTTTTACTTCTAGACAAAGAAATAATATATCAGGAGCCATGCTAAAGTATTTGTACCTCCAGCACTTTTAACATTTTGTCCCATTATAAACACCAACCTTAAAGCAGCAATATGTAACTTTTTAGAAGATATATTACCTTCATATTTGTTAAAAATCTCATTATATCCTGAAAGTAGAATATGAGAGAATTAATCTGTGAAAAAAAATCAAGTCTCTCTGTCTCTTCCATGAGCCCCAAATAGCATTTAGAAAAGTACTCCACTATAACAGCCAAGGAGGAGTATTTTTTATTCCATTTAAAATTGATTTGTTTCTCTGCCATTAGCATAACAACAGCAACACACCGCTAGCTACAGCTCGAGCAACGGGTGCACAGGTGCGCTGTGCGGCAGTAAGCTATGCGTACACGGTTGTGAATGACACGGTTGTGAATGACTGATTTTTTTGTTTTGATTTGGGAGCGAGTATTTTTCTAAATGCTATTAGGGGCTAAGGCAGTGTTTCCCAAAGATTTTCTTCTGTCCCCTCCACCCCCCCAGTGGTTCCCAAATATTTTCTGAGCCCCCCCTATGGATTATAATAAAATCCCCCCCCCCCAAAAAAAAGAAAACAAAATCAACTGGGCACACACATCATTCAACCAGACATAAATCTATACACATATTTTGTTTTCAAAATCCACTGAAGTTTATTTCACACTTCAGGTTGCAACAAAACACACTACAAACCATCTTTACAGTGAAACTCTTTTGTGTAACTGTTTTTTTTTTTTTTTTTTCTTCCCGTGTCCCCCCTGCAATAGCACCACACCCCCTAGGGGGGCGCGCCCCACACTTTGGGAACCACTAGGCTAAGGAAAGAAGCAGAGGAACTTGATTTTTTCACAGATTATCTCTCTCATATTCTACTTTCAAGATAATGAGATTTTTAACAAATATGAAAATAATATGTCTTCAAGAAAGTTACATACTGCAGCTTTAACTACCTTGTTTGACTTCTTTGAGGGCATGACAGGCATTGGTAAAAATACAAGAGATGCCAAACAGCAGCTGACTGTTCTGTCAAGCAGCAGCACCTACTGTATATATTTTTCTCCTGAAGTTAGCGTCTTTATAGCCTCCTCTTGGCATTCATTAGTGAGACAGTTGGAGACAAATAAACAGAATGTACAAGTGTTTGGCGATGATTGCTACCTTTAATATTATGGTGCAGGGTCATGGGACATGGTTATAAATGTTGGCAGAATCAGTACTAACAAAAATGAATTGATTATCATAACATTGTCAAAGGGTTGAGGTTATTGTCTGATGATGGTATTGACCTTCCTCTGCATGTGTGTGTGTTTCCTGGATGACTCGTCCTTCTTCTTCCTGCTGCTGAGACTGCTCTGCTGCAGCCTGTAGGTTTTCCTGGCTTGAACTCTCTCCTTCTCCAGAACCTCTGTATCGTCCAGAATTTCCAGGCCTGGGATCTGACTGATTACGTAAAGTCTGTGGGGGAAAACACCACAGGTACAATAACAATCCAACATGGACAAGATGTTTAGCTGCCAATGCATCTTTTATAATGTGGAAAGATGGGAAATGGTATAAAATTACATTGGAAGACGAGTCAGGACTTCAGGGTAGGTGTTACTGTAGCCCTGCTGAAATTTATAATAACTGGGAAAACCTTTATTTGACCATTTTCTGAAAAGTTAGGCAAGATATTTCTGACAGTTATTTCTGATTTGAGCTTTGCTAGAGTAATCTGTCCAGGAGAGGGCTCTTCATTTGCTTTGCTAAGATAGTTTGTTAGAAATGTAGTGAGAGAAAACTCCATATGTGAAACAATTCAAATTACAAAATACATTATTGATCCCAAAGGGAAATTAAATGGCAGCCAAAATAGTTTTTTCTCTCTTAATGGTTGGATTTTTAAATGAATGATTAATAATTTTGGAGTTCTGATTGGTTGAGAGGGTGGGAAGAACAAAGAACAAAAGAGGAGTGAGGACCCCTGGAACTTAAATAGCAAAAGAGGAAGAGAACAAAAGGAAAATGAAAACTAAACTTAATTGTTTTAGTTCAGAGTTTGTTAGTGTATTTAGGAATGCAGAAGGATTTCTTGAAGCTGTGTCCTGCATGAAACAGTAGCTGAAATACAGGGCTGGCCCAAGCCTCCATGGGGCCCTAATCAAAATTTGGTTTTGGAGCCCTCTAATTCTGTTAATAATGTGAACTGGCTGCAATCAACAGTCAGATTATTAGATCATTCACACACCTGCTAAAATTATTGCATCTCTGATAGTAATGTTTACATTATATTCTATATGCATATGGAATGAAATGACATTTACTGGCTGATTTATCTGCACCAATTTCCTTAACTTTGGGGGATTGGTGATTGGCCGATTCTTACATGTGAAGCCAATCTTATCCACCGATATTATCTACCTCAGCAAAAGTTTAAAAATCAGCCTTTTCTGCTCTACAGTGAAAAGTTGGTGGGCCGACAGACCGGCCCACCAGGTCATATCAGCATGTTTGCAGTTAACAATATTTACCCCACTGTAGCTAACTCAGTGACTTTCTTGCTATATTTAGCACATTTCAGACAGAAACAAATTAGTATCTGCCAAAATCAAAATCGCTAGGTCAGGCTTTTTAAAGATTGGTGATTGGCCAGAAAACTGCTATCTGTGCAGCCCAACTTAAGATGGAATACACACACACATATTCAAGACATTCTTTGATTAAATTAAATTCTCCAATAGCTAAAAATTTAATTTATACCAGGTGAGTCTTTCTCCCCTGAAAATGTGGATTGGTACTGGACTGATTCTGTGCCTTCAAACTATTTTAATTGGAAAAGTTTCACATAACTTATAAGTTGATGCAAAAATACTGCTTGTTTTAGATGCATAAATTATCAGCAGAAAACGAATATATATTGCCAACTACAGCTCATTGATATATTGATGTAGGTGCCATGTAGCCTGATGTAAAAACATTATGCTAGATAATGCCAAACACTGAGAAGTTTTAATTGTTATCAAATGTTATGAAACATGCTTTCTTGAAGCCAAAAAACCCTCAGAAACATACAGAGCCAACCATGAGCTGTTGTCTGGATGTCGTCATCGGAGCTCCACTCCAGGCGGACGCCAGGGTGACTGATATTCATCAGATGGATACTATGGGTCTTCTCCACGACACAGAGACTCATCAAATGACCAAAACATACCTCACCACAGTTCCAGTTCATATGCAAAGGATGAACACAACCCAACGGGGTTTATGTACCTGATCTGGATGTTCTGAACGCTACACACAGGGCTACAGCTCTTCAACCAGAGGCTACACTAGTCGTGGCCGCTCTCCTAACCGCTATGAAAGTGACCGCCATAATCACTCTCCCAGCCCGGGGCGAGTACATTTCTGATCTCCTTCACGTCCAAACCAAGCTCAGGTAAACTACAAGTAGCTGACAATGAGGGTAAATTGCCACTGACTTCTCCCTAGCCCAGACAGACAATGATACCTACCATGACATAGTTACTAGTGACATTACAGGTTTGACTGATGTAGAGAAGAGATATGTCAGTTATTATTGAGGACATTGTAAGTACATGCTTTTCTTGACACTGGGGCGGACGTTTCAGTCATTCATTAGTGAGGACTTTAGAATGACTACACCTGCTCTTCGCAAAAAACCCATTGTAAAACAGTTTATTCTTCTCACTGGTGTCACAGGTGATCCCCTTGACTCTGTAAGCTCCATTTATGTGAACCTAAATATTGCAGATAAGCTCATGACACACACACTTCATGTTGTCAGAAACTGTGCAAAACCAATCATTTTAATTTGGGATTTTATGGTGGCAAATGGCATTACAGTTGACACTCAAAACATGACATGCAATGTAGCAAATACAGCTGTGCCACTAGTTAGTCCACATCTGTATGTTCCCTGCCTGACTGCTGTTCCAGTATTTTCCACCATTAGCATTCCTGCTAAGTCTGAGAGGGTTATCACTGCTACTCTAGATGCACACCAAAAAGGGTTTTTACCGAATGGCTAAATTGGTGTGTTTGAACCACATTATACCGACCAGTCTTTTGCTGGTATTGCATGGACTGTGGCCAGGGTAGAACGAGGTTCCATTTGTGTTAAAGTAGCTAATGTTTCACATAGTGACGTCATGTTACATGGTGGTCAACAGGTGGGGCACTGTTTACCAGTGGTAAACTCTGGCCCTCTGCTGTCTTAGCAGAGGGCCAGAGTGAATTCACCATTATGGACAGTTTGATCTGTAACATTAACACACAGACACCTGACTATCTGCAAGAGGGAATAATCCCTCTTGCAGATAGTCCAGACTCAGATCTGACGCCTTTGCAGAAAAAAACAACTGACAGACACTTTGACTTCTTTTGCAGATGTTTTTAGTCAACACCCACATGACTTTGGCAGAACTGACTTAGTGACCCATAAAATCACTACAAACTATGACATCCCAATCTCACAGAGAGTCTACTGCACCTCTCCAGCCATGAAGGCAGAAATTCACCACCAAGTTGAAACCCTTAAATCACATGATTTGATAGAGGACAGTTTCCAACTTTTAAATTGCCCAACTTTGATTAACCATTCATTTTAAGTACAGACACATCTAATTTTGCAGTTGGCGCCGTACTGTCTCAGACACAACAGGGACAAGAAAGGGTTGTATCTTTTGCAAGTCATGTACTTTCAAAAACAGAGAGAAAGTGGTCTACATATGACTAAGAACTGTATGCTATTGTGTGGTCAATTAGACACTTTAAACATTATCTGAGTTGCAATCCTTTTACAATCATCACTGCTCATCGTCCTTCACTGAGAGATATATGTCATACATGACCCTACCGGACGCAGGGGTCGTTGGTCATTGGAGTTGGACCCATATCAATGGACAATCACCCACAGAGATGGCAAGAAACACACAAATGCTGATTCCATGTCACGGATACCATTGGGGCAGGACTCATCTGAGGTGACAGTTTCAGGACTACCTGATAGTCACTTTTCTCCTAGTGATACAGACAAATCTGTCTCACTGGCTGAGTTGCCATGCCCATGCCCTGAACATTCAGAGATAACCTATGTTGTACCACGAGTGTGTTGTGTGAACAATGATGGGACACAGGTGAATATGGGGTTCACCTGTGTCCCACCTGTGCAGATACAATATGGACATTGTATCTGCACAACTCTCAGATCCTGTTTTCTTTGAAGTGTTTACCTGGGTAAAAAACAAGAAACGTCCCTACCTCAGAGAGGTAAAAGGTAAAGTTCAGAGAAAACTTTGGTGGCAGTTTCCTAAGTTATTACTATGTAACGACTTGCTTTGTCGCAAAGGTCAGAGTGCACCAGGGAAACCCAAGGTTTATCAAGTGTTAATTCCATCTACACTTGTTACAGAAACAATTCATTTTCTTCATGGTAATCCTTGTTCTGGTCATTACAGTGCTGAGCGTACATTTAAGAAAGCATTGACAGTGTGTTATTGGCCAGGAATGAGATCTGATATTGAAAACTTCTGTAATCTGTGTAAGACATGTGAAGGTTTTCGAAAAGCTGTACCAAAGCACAGAGTGCCTTTGCAATCTATTCAGACTGACAGACCATTTCAGTTGGTCTGTACTGACGTTACTGAACTTCCAGTTACCTCTCTTAGTAATAGACATGTGCTTGTGGTACAGGACCATTTTACCAAGTATGTAAACGCCTATACTATGTCTGACCAAAAGGCTGCCAAGGTAGCACAGTTACTGTGTGAATGTCATATCCCTGAACATGGTGTTCCTGAGGAACTATTGTTAGATCAGGGATGACAATATGAGTCTGAAATTATTCACACCATTTGTCAGAGACTACAGATGACAAAGAAAAGAACCTCTCCATATCACCCAAGAGGGAATGGTATGGTTGAATGGTTAAATTGGACTCTGAAAGAGCAGTTGGCTCGACTCATTCAGGACTATGGAGGCGAATGGGACCACTACCTCCCTGCTGTAGTACTTTCTTTTAACTCTACTCCTCACTCAAGCACAGGGTACTCACCATATTTCCTTGCTCATGGTAGAGAACCCCTACTACCTCCTAATGTCCATATTTCATCGCCAAAGGTTTCCGATTGCCCACAAAACTATGGTTCAGAACTGGCTGCACGGATGGATGCTGTTCTTCTCCATCGCAAAGAACAAAGACAAAAACGAGAGTACTATTACAACAAAGACACAAGGTTTAGGCCTTATGGTTGTGGTGATCTGGTATGGATAGATGACCCCACAACATAAAATCAAAAGCTTTCCCCAAACTGGACTGGTTTGGGGAAGGTTGTATCTGTGGATGAAAAGGGACTCCTTTACAAGCTGGTGGATGTGAAATATCCTCAGGATGTGACCAAAGTCATTCACTATGATCGTCTAAAACCTTACAGTAGCTCCACAGACTTATTACCACTAGAAGTCATCCAGTCTGTCTTTCCACCAAACAGGGACACAATGCCAAGGTATACAGCTTTGTCTGGGTCATTGCCCTGGCTTTTTGGCCAAACAGCTATACCTCAGGCATCAGAAACTGCTAGGTCGTTGCCATCTTCGGCAAGGATTCCAACTGGACTTGTCTCCCATCAGCCTGCACAACTTCCTCCCAGCTTGCCACCCTCTGGGGGTGCAGTTATTACCAGGTGTGGTAATAACCTGGTAACCTTTCGGAATCCACAACGACTGCTGTTATGAGAAAAAAATTATCTAGAGTTGTTTTTCATATTAGAGATTGTAAAACTGGTTCATTAAAAAAACAACAACAAAAAGAACATGTTGACAGTTGTTCTTTATGGGGCCTTATTGTGAGTTTGTGTCCTTTGTTTAGCAACCCCCGGCGATACTGATGAGAGTCTGGGCAGATTGTGCTTTGGTGAAATGATTTATTTTTTATATAACAACTTCATTTTGAAATGAGGACATTTCATTTAAAGAGAGGGAAGTATGTAAGATGATTTATTTTTCCTTTTCAATTAATATGGTTACATACAAGATCAGTAATTTACTAAAGATGATCCATAGCTAAGGAATTGTGTTGTGCCTTTAAGAGGAGCGTGCCTCTTGTCTGGGCAACAAACGGCGTGCAATAAAACGCAACTTGCAGTTATAAAAATAAAGCAGCAGCCTTTTGAAAAGCTAAAGTATATCTTCGTTTTTTTTGTTTAGGAGGGTCCGTGACTGGTTCTGTTCTGTTAACGTAAGGTTAAATAAAAGTCTGGACAGCTACGCTATTCCCTCTCAGTGTTCTGCTCTTTCTCTACCCATGACCTCCTCCTATTTTATGGTAACACAGGTTTACCTCACATTGTAGTGTTACATATGTTAGCCTATTATCAAAAATGACTAAGTATATGCATAATTAGCATTCATGATTAAATGTTCATTTTTCCTGCAGTGCATCCTGGAAGGATCGACGCACCACGTGACTCTGTTGTACGATGATGCTTTAAGTTTACCTTCCGTTACAATATTAATGTATTATGTTTCGTTGCATTGATAAAATTAAAGAAATGCAATTAAGAAATCAGATTTTTGATGTAATTTTTATTATGATGATCAACAGGGAAAGGGTCATTTTTTCCTTTTGGAACTCGAAAAATCTGTTCCCAAATGCAGTTTGCACAACGATTGCTTTTTGTAAATAATCACCGTAAAGTGTGTGATTAAAAAAACGTGAGAAAAAACAGAGTCCAAAACAACAAAAAACGACCCACAGGGTGGGCGGAGGCAAAGGAGGCGGGAACCACGGAGGTGGTCCGGTGGTCGTCCGTGGCGCTGGAGGCGGGAACCACGGAGGCTCACCCTTGTGTTTTTTGTTTTACGGCGTCTGATAGCAGCCCTTGAGGGGGGAGAGGGGGGGGGAACTGTGAGGATTTGGGTTTTTCTTTGTGTTTTGAGTTCTCTGTGTATTTATTTTGAGTCTCCGTGTTGTCCTGTCGCCCCCTTGATTGTTCCCAGGTGTGTCTCGTTCTGTGATTACCCTCTGTGTATTTAACCCCACCTGTGTTCCTTGTTCCTCATCGGGTCCTTGTCAGTTCTGCGTTGTTGTCGTACCAGTCTCTTTGTCCTATCGTTTGACCTGTTGCTACCAGTGCTGAGCCCTAGCTTCCGCTCTGCTGTGCTGCCAGGTTTATGGACTGTTCGGATTGTGCGTTGGACTGAGTCATTTTGGATATTTTCTTCATTAAATCATCATTTAATCTCATCTGGGTCTGCTGCGTTTCCCTCACCGCTTTCCCCACACCATTTCATGACACAACTTGGCTGCAGACTATATCAAAAGAGCTCAGAGGGGCTAACTCTACGTAACGTTTTTCTGAAAGATCTAGAATTGCAAGACTGAGATATTTAGGCAAAGAAAACTCAGCAGCTGCTGGTAGGGCCCTCCAGACATTCAGGGGCCCCTATAAGTGGTTGAAATGTAACAGACCATAGATCTAACTTGTAGCATTCATGTGTTGAGAATGACAATATTACATTTTATTTAATGCATTCAGCGGAGAAAACAAAAAAATTTACATTTAGGATTTAATTATAAAGTTTACTTTGCAAAAGTGCAAAGAATCATCTTGATAGTTTGATTGTTGTGTTACCGCTACAATATGGTGTACTATTTGTGTTTGAGCTGGTTTTGTTCACAAATACATCACAGCAAATAATAACTAATAATTAGTGATAGATTTTGAACTCAGTCAACTTGGGCTCTCTATCACAGACTTCTCTACAGTAAATCTACGTATATTTAAGCACTGTGAGTGATGCTGATGTTCTTAATAGAAGAAGGTCAGGGGGAGGGAGAAGGGGGTAAATCAGTGTTTCTCAACCATTTTTGGGCCAGCCCCCCCCAGGTACGTGCGGGGGGGTGGGGGGGTTGAGCCCCTGCCCCTTTTATCATTGATGCCCCTAGAGCCCTTTTTGAGTTGTTTTTTAAAATTTTTTAATTAATTAATTTTTTTAATCTGTATGTCAGAAGGCTTGCTTGTGTCCCTCAGCAATAATATTTAGCTAAATATAATAATTTAGCAAAATGAACTAGTCTGGCTGCCCTCAGTCTAATAATGACTCTCAGTTCCTGCCTCCATGTTGTTCAGACACCTTGTCCATGGTGAGGATGAAGGGGCTGATCTGTGCCCCCTAACTATTAAATTATGAGAAAGGAGTTTTTTTTTTATACACTGGTTTGTCAATAAAAACGTAGGTCTGATGTTGACGTTAGATAAACTGTTTCTATTTATATTTTTGTTATTGTCCTCGCAATAGCGGAAAAAACCAGCCTCTCCCCTAAACACAGAAATGCTTCGGCTGCAGAGAAAACTTCTGACTTTAACTTTATCATTCTGCTAAATGCCCGGTACGCTACAGGCAGTCTGAGTCAGTCCCACCGACAGATATAAAGAGTGTCTGTCTTTATATCAGACATCCTGATATAAGACACGGTACCGACTGTCACCGCGAGTCGCGACGCAGCACAAATCCCCGGTGTAGGAGCCATTTATCCTTTCCTGTGTTTAACGCCACCAGGTGGCGTATTTCATTTTGAGTTCTGAGTGTCGGATGGGGTTATTTAAGGTCAACCATGACTCTGTTCAGGTGTTGTTAATGGGAAGAGGCAACAGTTTTCTACTGTGCTTGGTTTAGATTGATGTCGAATTTATGTGGATCTAAATGGAAATAGTAAGACAATGAACATTGTTCTGATAATAAATGACTTTATTATAAGTCAAACTGAAGATCGGTATTAAGAATCTTAATTGAGCGCACGTAAAACCAACGTCTTTCAGGAACAGCAACCAGTAGCCTAAAATAGAGGATTTTATCGGCTACACCTGGTACCACCTGCTCTGTTTCTCCTTAACGTTTCTACCAGGCGGGTTAGCGGCTGCTGATGGGATCTGGGCTGGAGGTGAGCGGCTGTAAATAGAAGTTATTGCAGAACTTCAAGTGTTAAAGGAAGATTCGGCCCAGAGCATTTGGAGTTCACAAAATAAACATCAGAGAAAATACTGTAGCAATAATTACAACCACAGCATAAAGCCAAGCATGCCACAATTAAATGAATCAAAATGTCCCCAAAGCATCAGCGGACTGGCATAGGGGCCACCGGGGGATTAAAGGTAGATTCCAGAGATGCGCATCACAGCGGCTCTTCATGCAGGGCCGGCCCAAGGTAATATGGGGCCTTAGACAGAACACGTCCCCCCAACCCCTGATTTTAACATGTTTAAATATAGATAAGGTGAAGTCTGTGAGAGGGAGACCAGGTTTATTGGCCGAGTTTAAAATCAATCACTGATTATTGGTTGTTTACTGTGATGTATTTGTGAACGAACACAACTCAAACACAAAGATTACACCGTATTGTAGCCATGGTAACACAACAATCAAACTATCAAGATGATTCTTTAAACTTAATAAACTTCCTAATTAAATCGTAAATGTAAAAAAAAATTTCTCAGCTGAATGCATTACACAAAATGTAATAACATTGACATTCTCTATAAGTGATGCTACAGGTTTAGATCTATGGTCTGTGTTACAATTAAACCATTTCTAGATGCCCCTGAATGTCTGGAGGGCCCCTACCAGCAGCTACTGAGTTTTCTGAGATCTTATAATTCTAGATCTCAGAGGTGCTAACATCAAAAAATTCAATAGGGTTAACCCCTCTGTGCTTTTTTGATCTATAAAGCAGTCTGCAGCCAAGTTGTTGTAGAGGTTAAATAAATATTATTAGGGCTTAATTAATAAAATGGCAGCAAATTTGCTTATTTCATAACTTCATAACCAGCGACCTTCTCTCCGACGGGCTGTATAACTCAGATCAACTCAGCCCTCCAGGACTGTCAGAAGCAGAAACAGCAACATTATACCTGTTGGGGAAAATATACTACATTTGGTTTGCATTATCTCCACATGATGGGAATGATATAGTAGGATTCAATTAGATTCTTGATTAATATGGATTGTTGCTATGTTGTTGAACAGTGTTTTAAGATGTTGTCCAATGTGCCCTTTTTAACTTTGAGCCCCTGCCCCTCCAAAAATCTCTGCATGGCCCAGCGCCCTCCTATCCATTATCCAGATCCCTTACAGCCCCCCATCAAAGAATTTGTAGGCTACTTTGCACTGAATATTATTTTATCATTAATATTACTATCACTGTTGCTGATGTTTTGATTATTATGGTTGTTTCTTTAGTTATTGTCAAAAATCATTTGCGAATAGAAATTATTTTTACAGGCGTCTTATTTATTATTTTTACAGAAAAATGCAATGGACATTAAACTTAAAATTGGTAGGCCTAGCACCAGTCAATCATAGTGGAAAAAATATTCTTGTTCTGTGCCATTTTCTAGTTGTTAAATATTACACAAAATGACCAGATAAAATATGTACAACAATACCAATTTAAACTTTGAACTATTAGCAAAAAGACAGTTCTGCAACATTAAAACATGGATAGAACTCCAACTATGTCAATCGTAACTCTTCTTCTCTACAATGTTTCTGAGTTTCTGGTGGTGCAGCTCTGTGCTGCCTTCAGGAGAATGGGACATCAGAGTATCATCCATAAAATTTCACCCAGATGCAGGGGCGCAACTCCATATTTTTGAGGTGGATGCAAACATATCTTCGGCGCCCCCCCATATATCGAATGATGACTGAGGCCTGCTCTTGCTTTGAAATATCAGGTGTGCAGTCCAGTTCCACTGCAAAGTACTTAGAGGACTTGATCTTGGCAGATATTTTACTCAAAACACACTCTGATATTGAATCTAAAAATTCATTCTGAGTGCACCATGTCAGATATCCAGTGGTTTGTTTGGAGGCAGCCTTTCTAAGATGCTCTGCCAGTGTTACATCATATCGTGCTATGAGCTCAAGGATTCCCAGAAAATTTCCATTTTTAGGATTTCCTAACTGAGAATTTTTCCCCCTTAGTGGCAAGTTTCTCTCTGCAAGGAAAAGTATGCAGTCGATAACTCTAGTCAACACACTTCTCCAGTGTGCTTTTTCAGCTACCATGGTTTTCTGCAGTTCACTATCAATAGTCTTACCTAGGCGTAAGCGAGATGCCATTTCTTTCCACGTCAGATAAGCATTTATGTGAGAACTACTGGTTTCATGGTGCTTCAGTGTTTTTGAAAGACATCGCCAGTTATTATACCCCTCCACAAGGCATGTGTCAAGAACTTTAGCTTCACCAAAAAGCTTACATGCAAAACAATAGACTCTGTTAGTATTTTTAGAATACAGTAACCAATCTCGTTCAACTTTCTCTCCATTAGACAGTAAACGAAAACAGTATGCTTTGGAAAAACACCTCTTATTCTTCTCTGATCTTGGATATGGACCATCAGAAACTTTCTGTGGGCCATTTACAACCATGTACTGCCTAAATGTGTCCCCCATTTTGTGTGGTAAAGGCCATTCAGATGGTTCTTCTGAATAAAGCCTTGTCTCGGCTCTCTCCTCCGCAGCTCTGTGCTTCTCTCTCTCTTCATCATCTAGTCCTCTCTGCTCTTCCTCTCCCTCATCTGCACCTTTCTGTTTCTCATTCTCCTTTCTCGTGGTTGACTCACCATGACTGCCTGCACTAATTTTCCCAAAAAAAGAACACAATCAAAGATGGTCATCAGAAACTCAAACCATCATGGTATATAGGTTTTTGTTGCTTTCCTAATGCCTACCTGATCTCATCACTTGTCTCCTCTATCACTGACCTCATGTCTGTCTCCTTCATCCCTTGTCTGTGGTGTTCTCCACTAAGTCATGTGGTCAAAAAAGCATTATTAGTTGTAAAAATTACAGATCTTACCGTTTTTAAAAATAATGTTTAAAAATTTGTGCTTGAGATGGACTAGTTGCTCCCTCACTTCCACCTGCATTAGACCAACCTGTTGCCTTCCCCTGTCTGTCCTGATTCTTCCTCTTTCATCATCTTCTCTTCTTTCTCTCCACCACCACAGCTGAATGACATAAATTTTGTGTTAAATAGGCTTAAAAAATACAGCAGTCAAACTACAATAGAAATTAAAGCTGCAAGCAGCCTCGGGCGGCCCTCGCAGCAAGCGCCGCTCCGGCCTATTGGCCACCGCGGGGGTTCCAGCCACCGCAGAAGCTCTCGCGCGTTTTCCAGAGCCGCAGCCAACTCCCCACCGCAGAAGCTCCGCCGCAGTTTTCAGCACCGCCGACCGCCAGCCACCGCAGAAGCTGTCGCGCATTTTCCCCGCCCGTCCACCAGGCGACACGCGTGAATGCGTTCGGCAGCGCTCCCCGACGACTGTCAAAAAATCTGGCGCAGATCGGTCGATGCGTCGAGGAGATACAACCCATGTATTAACTTAGGGGGCGCAGTGGAGCCAAATTACATTTCAAACCCGTCGGGCTCTTTAGAGGTGAACAAAGGTCATACAGATCCAGTTTGGCGCCAATCGGATGATCTATGCCTGAATAAGAGCCAAACGTATGCATATGGCGAGGGACTGATATTCGCCATTTGGCCACGCCCACACGGTTCAGCCAGCAGCGAGCATTGACAGAGTTTATCATCCGAATCATCTTGATTAGGTCAAGAGAGCCATAAACGGAGCTTTCCAAGTAAAAAAACGGCACTTCCTGTTCTGAGGGGGCGGGGCTTAGATGACGTCATAATATGATGACATAGGGTCGTCAAGGATCCCACCAGGGTCACTCGTGCAAAGTTTGGTGCAGAAGCTATCGACCGTTCACAGTAAAATACAAGACTTCCTGTTGTCAGAGGGCGTGGCCTACGTGATGTCATCATTTGACCATTGGATATTATTCTACACCCCAGGATGATCAATAACTCAAACTTTGGTGTCTCTGTGAGTTTTTGTGTTAGAATTACAAATTATTTAATTTTTTCCTATTTAATTCAACATTGAACTGTCATTCCGTAGGGCAATGCTGCCCTCTGGTGTCGAATTACTGAAATTACTGAAATAGTTTCATTATTTCAGTAATTCGACACCAGAGGGCAGCATTGCCCTACACATGACAAAATAATCCCCTTTGTAATTGACTGTGTAACATATTACACAATCAATCACAGGGGATCTTTGAGCCTTGCTAACCCCCCTTCAACATGCTCCAAAACTCACCAATTTCATAACTTTAAATTAAACATGCCTTATGATCAGACTGACCAAGTTTGAAGTCGATCAATCGAAATCCCTAGGAGGAGTTCGATCAAATACGAAGGCTGTAAACGTCAAAATCGAGGTCAAATGAACTTCAATCTAAAATGGCCGTCTTCCTGTTGGGTTTAGAGCATGGCTCTAAGAGACTTTTTTGTACGTCCCGACAAGATACACATGTGTACCAAGTTTCGTAATTCTAGGTTTAAGCATGGCTTGGGGCTGTTCATTTAAAATACTCTAGGGGTCGCTATAGAGAAATTAGGCCACGCCCACCAAATTTTGTTATGAATTCCTGTCGGTGGGTGGATAAGGATCCATCCTAGTGAGTTTGGAGCAGCTCACCCCGAAACTGTGGAATTCAGAGCCAAACGAAATTCGACGGTGTTCGCAACGCCGCCACGCCCACCTGCTACATCGAAGCCGGTCGGGGTTGGAATCCACAACACACCAATATGTTTTCTGTCTCTGGACACTGTTTCATGTTGATTAGATCAAAGGGCTAAGATAGCGACCGTTCACAGTAAAACATTACACTTCGAGCTCTCAGGGGGCGTGGCCTACGTAAGAAAAAAATTTCACCACAGGGTATTTTAGGACACCAGATGCCGATCAATCACTGAAAGTTTGGTCCCTCTATGTGTTTTTGTATAGGAAATATAAGAGGTTTTTGTTTCATGGCGAGTAGGTGAACTTTGACCCCTGGTAACCCCCCTTCAGCAAGCTCATACAGTCACCAATTTGATAACTTTAAATCAGACATGCCTTATGATCAGACTGACCGAGTTTGAAGCCGATCAATCGAAATCCCTAGGAGGAGTTCGATCAAATGCAAAGGCTGTAAACGTCAAACTCGAGGTCCAAAATGGACCTTCAATACAAAATGGCCGACTTCCTGTTGGGTTTCGACCATGGCTCTAATAGACTTTTTTGTACGTCCTGACAAGATACACATATGTACCAAGTTTCGTAATTCTAGGATAAAGCATGGCTTGGGGCTGTTCATTTAAAATACTCTAGGGGTCGCTATAGAGAAATTAGGCCACGCCCACCAAATATCGCTATGGATTCCTGTTCGGGGATGGATAAGGATCCATCCTAGTGAGTTTGGAGCAGCTCACCCCGAAACTGTGGAATTCAGAGCCAAACGAAATTCGATGGCGTTCGCAACGCCGCCACGCCCACCTGCTTCATCGCAGCCGGTCGGGGTTGGAATCCACAACACACCAACATGTCTTCTGTCTCTGGACACAGTTTCATGTTGATGAGGTCAAAGGGCTAAGAGAGCGACCGTTCACAGTAAAACATGACACTTCCTGTTCTCAGGGGGCGTGGCCTAAGTGATGTCATCATTTGACCATAGGGTATTGTAGGGCACCCGATGACGATCAATCACTGAAAGTTTGGTCCCTCTATGTGTTTTTGTATAGGAAATATAAGAGTTTCGTGTTTCATGGCGAGTAGGTGAACTTTGACCCCTGCTAACCCCCCTTCAACATGCTCCAAAACTCACCAATTTGATAACTTTAAATCAAACATGCCTTATGATCAGACTGACCGAGTTTGAAGTCGATCAATCGAAATTCCTAGGAGGAGTTCGATCAAATACGAAGGCTGTAAACGTCAAAATCGAGGTAAAAAATGGACGTTCAATACAAAATGGCCGACTTCCTGTGATAGTTGGCTTATAACATTAAATGTAAGTTCTGAGTCTTTTGGTGAGCTCTACAAGTGTACCAAATTTCATGTCTCTACGATGAAGTACGTTCATACCATTGTGTCAACAGAAAATTGCTAGTTGCCGCCGTTGAGCAATTTTTTTTGCGATTTTTGCGACAACCTTAAAATTCAAAATTTTTAAATTTTCTAGTCGCGACCGCCAAGTTTGGTGAGTTTTTGAATATGATAAAGCCCCCAAAAAGGCACACGAAGAGGGGGGCAGAATAATAATAAAACAGTACAGATACAATAGGCCTTCGCAGCGCTTTGCTGCTCGGGCCTAATTAAACTTTAATTTAAATCATCTCCTTGTTGGATAACAGTTACTGATTGGACATTACATCTGATCTGACTTATCAGATACATCACAACACCACTGTAGTGGTATTGAATAAGACATTTAAACTCAAGTGTCCCCCTGCCAAAAAGGTTGGTAAAATAGGTCACCAACCTTTTTGAGTTTAAGGGCTTTAGTGACTCTGATGACTAATTTGTCTGATACACACATGAACTTGAACAACTCATCTTTAATTAAAGAATCCATAATACATATGAGTGAAAAAAATGCACCCAGGAGGGCTAAGTGTTGGACCATAGCTGGGCACTGCCGCCACAACAGCTTTAGCTTTCCTGTGTTAATATTTCCTGAGTTTTATTTCGGTCATTCTTACTTAGTGCGCGGTTATGTGTCTGTGACAGGTTTATGTATCAGATATTCATAGAAATACAAAACA
This sequence comes from Xiphophorus hellerii, assembly GCF_003331165.1. Taxonomy (NCBI): domain Eukaryota; kingdom Metazoa; phylum Chordata; class Actinopteri; order Cyprinodontiformes; family Poeciliidae; genus Xiphophorus; species Xiphophorus hellerii. Next base: position 1,052,744 of record NC_045685.1, read on the forward strand.
AATCGCGTCCCTTAATGGTTTAATAGGGGAGGCAACTTTTAACAGCAAATATGGGACGATTCCGTATTAGGCTAGCTGCTAGCTTTAGCTAACTTGATTATTTACAACCCTCCTGTCCTGCTAATACACTGACGGTACTTACCTACTATCTTTCAACCACATTGAAAGGCTTTTTTTCATCCCGCCAACATCTTTATCCTTCTCCCTTTTCCTTTTTCTGTTTTGCGCCCCGGACAGCTTTATTTTCTGCCGCTCCATTTTGTCAAGTGCACTACGAGTGGTAGTCTAAAATTTAAAAAAAAAAAAAAAACGCGCCTGCGTACTCTTAGGGGCGCGTGCACAGCCACCTGCATGGGAAGGGAGAGCGACAGGAGGGGAGGTGAAGGAGCAGAGGGGCGCCTAATCAGTGCTGTTCCCCTGTTATTGATCATTTCATTCTGTTAATTATAGAAAATGCCAACAAGAAAAAAACATTTTTCGAGACGGGGTTTTGGCGCCCCCTCTAGTGCAGCGCCCCTATGCGTTGCATACCCTGTGTAACCTGGTTGTTGTTATAATTACACAAAATGTCTCTTTTGTTGTTGTTTGTATTGCTCTCTACCTGACCGAAAAGCTGTCATTGTTTTGAATGTGTTACTTTAAGAACAGTAGCCCCTCCTTTTTATTTCTTCTTCTATGGTTTTGTCTTTAAAATGTTTGCGTCCCTTAGGCCCTCCCCTTTTGTCATGTTGTCCTGCGGGAGAGGTGTGTCCTATTTACTTTCTATCTAAATACTTCCAGTTTATTTGTAGATTTATTAAGTTGATTTCTGTTATGTATTTTTGTTTGTGTAGGACTTGGAGCGGGCAGCTTGTAACTATTGTTTTCTGTTGGATATTTTCGTCAGGTATGTTGTATAAAAAAGGTTTATTTTATTTAATGTGAGACATGATTCCCGGCCCTTTTTGTCATGTTGTCCTGCGGGAGAGGACTTGGAGCGGGCAGCTTGTAACTATTGTTTTCTGTTGGATATTTTCGTCAGAATAAATCTTTGAAAGCCAAACAGAGTCACGGCCTGACTAACATCCAATAACCAGCACAACGCAGAAGGGATCCGGTTACACCTGCATACCCACTTTTTGCGCCACTGCCCAGATGGCATTTACTGTGTAAACCAGAGCTTTCAGTGGAAAAACAAAAGTTCCAGATCCTTTTAATGCCATACAAATATGGGACAGGAACATGGATTATATCTTTATATAGACCTGTCTATTGATTTATAGATTAATAGTTCGTTGCTCCGTTTTATGTCACGGTTCTCCTGTTTCAGAGTTTTGCGCAACGTGCGCATCGTCCTTTTTCTTTCCTTTTTTATTATTTTTCTTTTTTTCTACATAAGGCGCGGAGCGGTCGGGAAGTGCGTATCGATGGAGAAAAGCAGACTGACGTAAACGTAAAAATTGCTGTGGTGCTACTGTTTCATACCAGATCACTTACAGAACTAATGTTAACTCTATAACTGAACGCTCTCTATCGAGGTATCGTCCATGGAGGGATTTCTTTATTTAAATGAGTTCATTTTTCTGAGGAATACACAATGAGGGTATCGTGACATGTTTATAAGAGCGATTTTCTGTTGTCCTTCCATGGAAACGTGCAGCATCCAGACGAACATTAAAACACTTTTTAATATAAGTTGCTGCTTTGACATGATCACAGCACTGCCAAAACATATGTACAAAAATCCTCAATAAAACATAAAATATTTGAAAATCAGACACCAGACAAGTGAATAACAGCAATATCATCAGCCGGTGTAACGCTGAACTGAAGCGGTGAAGCTACCAGTAGCAGGAGCGCGGAGCTGCGCCAAAAGCTAACAAACACTGACGAGAAGAGCTGCCATTGATACAGTTGCAGCCAAGCATGTTTTAATTCTACACAATACAGTTTTAGCAAGTTGCTCAAAGTTTAAACTGGTATTGTTGTGCATTTAAGGTGTAAAGTTTACCTTCGAGCAAATGCCCCCCAAAAGAATCCCAGCGCCCCCCGCCCCTCACCCCCCTTTTTTTTCTTTTAAATTTCCGCCAGCGTCCCTTGCCGTCCTCTGAATGTCCTCCGGGTGCGGTACCGCCCCGTTGAGAAGCGCTAGGGTAAATCATGATTCTGTCTAAGACTACATATTATTTTAGGCCGGCTCAGTATGAAGAGCGAGTCGCTCCGCTGAGCATCTCTGTGCTGGAATCTACCTGGAATCCCCCGGTAGCTCCAATGCTAGTCCGCCGATGCTTTTGAGACATCGGTATTATTTAATTGCGGTATGTTTAGCTTTTGCTTCGGTTCCAATTGTTGGTACAGTATTTTCGTTAAGGTTTATGGGATACTTTGTGAACCCTAAATGCTGTGGGCCGAATCTTCCTTTAGAAATTGAGGTTCTGCAAAAACTTCTATTCAAAGCCGCTCACCTCCAGCCCAGACCCTGTCAGCAGCGGTGTGAACTGCCTGATAGCAATGTTTAAGGTGAAGCAGAGAGCGAACAGGCGGTACCGAGGCTTTGAGCTGTATGGCGGTGACAGTACCGTTTCTTTATATCGGAATGTCTGACATAAAGACAGACATTCTTTCTGTCTGTTGGTGAGACCGACTCAGGCTGTAGTGATGTGTCGGTCGCTAACGATCCGGCTCTAAGAGCGGGCTCTTTGAAGTGAACGATTGGAACCGGCTCCACAATGGGAGCCGTTTTAGGATCCTATTTGGGAGCCGGGTTTTTTTCTACAGTATATCGCTGTCTCTCCGCCTCCCTGTCGTTGTGCTTGTGCTCTGCAAGTGCCAGACCCGATAGTTTTTCCCCACATAGTTTTTTTTTTGTCTTGCGGTGCCTCGCTGTCTCTCCCCCCTTTCTCCTCCCCCTTCTCCCTCTCCTTGCGCGTTTTGCTCTTCTGCCAGTGCTAGAGGGACAGTTTTTTCCCCTCGGTCGGTCCACTGCCCTCATGTCAAGCGTGTGCTCCACACATCTGACCAATCACACATAGTTTCAATTAATAATGTGGCGGGAAAACACTGAAAAAAAAGTTTATCTCCACTTTTTTTGTGGAAACGGCAGGCAATTGGCCAAGCTGTATAGCGTTTGTCGGCAGGTGGTCGTCGGTCGGGGAGGGGGGAGTCCCACTTCCCCTCGGAGTTCTGTCGGAACCGGGACGCGCTGGACTCTGATTGGATCAGATTAGTTGTAGTGATGTGTCGGTCTAGAAATAGTCGGTCTCACCTTGATGCATGGCTCTAGTTCTGGAACCAGCCTCCTTGAGAGGGGCTGGACATACTTCCACTCTGGAGTTGCCCAAGGTGAGAGGCGTCGGGCAGGAGTGGGCATACTTGTTGCTCCCCATCTCGGCGCCTGTACTTTGGGGTTTACTCCAGTGAACGAGAGGGTAGCCTCCCTCCGCCTACGGGTGGGGGGACGGGTCCTGACTTTAGTTTGTGCTTACGGGCCGAACGACAGTTCAGATTACCCACCCTTTTCGGAGTCCTTAGAGGGGGTACTGGAGAGTGGTCCTCCTGGGGACTCCCTTGTTCTGCTGGGGGACTTCAACGCTCACGAGGGCAATGACAGTGAGACCTGGAGGGGCGTGGTTGGGAGGAACGGTCCCCCCGATCTGAACTCGAACGGTGTTCTGTTGTTGGACTTCTGTGCTCGTCATGGATTGTCCATAACGAACACCATGTTCAGGCATAAGGGTGTTCATATGTGCACTTGGCACCAGGACACCCTAGGCCGCAGTTTGATGATCGACTTTGTCATTGTTTCATCGGATCTGCGGCCGTATGTCTTGGACACTCGGGTGAAGAGAGGTGCGGAGCTGTCCACTGACCACTACCTGGTGCTGAGTTGGCTCCAGTGGTGGGGGAGGAAGCCGGTCAGGCCTGGCAGGCCCAAACGTGTTGTGAGGGTCTGCTGGGAACGTCTGGCGGAATCCCCTGTGAGACGGAGCTTTAACTCCCATCTCTGGCAAAACTTCGAACACGTCCCGGGGGAGGTGGGGGACATGGAGTCTGAGTGACATACATAAATTAATTCCACTTAAACTACAAAGCAAATGATGACAAACTATATAAACAATACTAAGCAAACCACTGTGAATCAAACCCACAAAGTAATTAAAGTTAAATGAACAAGTAACTAAACTTAAGTTCTCTAACTTTAAAATACATTCCACATTAATATTTACAATTACATAATATTTTAATTTATTTAAATATACAAATATTCACCTCTCAATATTCATCATAAATATTTACTTTATAAATATAAATAGCCAATGCTAAATTGATTAATAGTTAACCTTAGCACCCAATAACAACAACAATCAATTCAATCATTAAAATCAGTCAATCAGTTCCAGACTTTGCCACTACAATCCACCGCTTCAGTTCAGACGCTGCGGTTATAGGCGTTAATTTGCCGGTAAAGCTGGCGGCCCGCTGTCGGGATGTCAGTAACTTTGCAGTCCGATCTGTCTTACCGGCTGCCTCTCCGCTCGTTTACAGATTCGTCCAGATCTGCACAAATTCCGGGATTTCTGGTGAAGCGTCCCCAAACTCCAATCCTCTCTGTTTGGCTTTCTTTTCCGCCTTTTTTTCTTTCATTGTCCGTCCCTCTTTTAGGTCCGTGTGGAACATAGTGCGCATGTCTTTTTTTTTTTTTTTTTTTTTTCCTTTTTCTGATTTGACTTCACACCGTTGGTGGACACCTCCGGTGAGGGTTGCCGTCAGGCTGAAGAAAGAGTCCTACCGGGCCTTTTTGGCCTGTGGGACTCCGGAAGCAGCTGATGGGTACCGGCAGGCGAAGCGGCATGCGGCTCGGGTGGTTGCTGAGGCAAAAACTCGGGCGTGGGAGGAGTTTGGAGAGGCCATGGAGAAAGACTTCCGTACGGCTTCGAGGCGATTCTGGTCCACCATCCGGCGTCTCGGGGGGGGGAAGCAGTACGGCACCAACACTGTTTATAGTGGGGATGGTGTGCTGCTGACCTCTACTTGGGACGTTGTGGGCCGGTGGGCAGAGTACTTCGAAGACCTCCTCAATCCCACCAACATGCCTTCCATTGAAGAAGCTGAGCCTGGGGACTCTGGGTTGGGCTCTCCAATCTCTGAGGACAAGGTCGCCGAGGTGGTTGAGAAGCTCCTCGGTGGCAAGGCTCCGGGGGTGGATGAGATCCGCCCGGAGTTCCTTAAGGCTCTGGATGTTGTAGGGTTGTGTTGGCTGACGCGACTCTGCAATATTGCATGGACATCGGGGGCAGTTCCCCTGGATTGGCAGACCGGGGTGGTGGTCCCCCTGTTCAAAAAGGGGGACCGGAGGGTGTTCTCTAATTATAGAGGGGTCACACTCTTAAGCCTCCCTGGCAAGGTCTATTCAGGGGTCCTGGAGAGGAGGGTCCATCGGATAGTCGAACCTCGGATTCAGGAAGAGCAGTGTCGTCCTGGTCGTGGAACACTGGACCAGCTCTACACCCTCAGCAGGGTCCTGAAGGGTGCATGGTAGTTCGCCCAACCAGTCTACATGTGTTTTGTGGACTTGGAGAAGGCGTTCGACCGTGTCCCTCGGGGAGCCCTGTGGGGGGTTCTCCGGGAGTATGGGGTACCGGGCCCTTTGATACGGGCTGTCAGGTCCCTGTATGACCGGTGTCAGAGTCTGGTCCGCATTGCCGGCAGTAAGTCGGGCTCGTTTCCGGTGAGAGTTGGACTCCGCCAGGGCTGCCCTTTGTCACCGATTCTGTTCATCACTTTCATGGACAGAATTTCTAGGCGCAGCCAAGGTGTTGAGGGGATCCGATTTGGTGGCCTTAGGATCTCATCTCTGCTTTTTGCAGACGATGTGGTCCTACTGGCCTCATCAGGTCATGATCTGCAGCTCTCGCTGGAGCGGTTCGCAGCCGAGTGTGAAGCGGCCGGGATGGGGATCAGTGCCTCCAAATCCGAGGCCATGGTCTTGAGCCGGAAAAGGGTAGAGTGCCTTCTCCGGGTCAGGGGGGGTGTCCTGCCCCAGGTGGAGGAGTTCAAGTATCTCGGGATCTTGTTCACGAATGGGGGAAGAAGGGAGCGGGAGATCGACAGGCGGATTGGCACAGCGTCTGCCGTCAAGCGGGCGCTGTACCGGTCTGTCGTGGTGAAGAGAGAGCTGAGCCATAAAGCGAAGCTCTTGATTTACCGGTCGATCTACGTTCCCACCCTCATCTATGGTCATGAGCTTTGGGTCATGACCGAAAGAACGAGATCGCGGATACAAGCGGCCGAAATGGGTTTTCTCCGTAGGGTGGCTGGGCTCTCCCTTAGAGATAGGGTGAGAAGCTCAGTCATCCGGGAGGGTCTCAGAGTAGAGCCGCTGCTCCTTCACATCGAGAGGAGCCAGTTGAGGTGGCTCGGTCATCTGGTCAGGATGCCTCCTGGACGCCGCCCTGGTGAGGTGTTCCGGGCACTTCCCACCAGGAGGAGGCCCCGGGGAAGACCCAGGACACGCTGGAGGGACTATGTCTCTCGGCTGGCCTGGGAACGCCTCGGGATTCCCCCGGAAGAGCTAGAAGAAGTGGCCGGGGAGAGGGAAGTCTGGGCCTTCCTTCTGAAGCTGCTACCCCCGCGACCCGACCTCGGATAAGCGGAAGAAGATGGATGGATGGATGGATGGATGGATGGACAGAAAACGGAGCAAGATTTGGACTCATTTTAATGCTACATCAAGCTCCAGGGCAGAGTGCAGACTGTGCAAAGTCAGCATTTCCTATCGTGCAGGCTCGACAAACAACCTGCACAGGCACATGCGGACATCACACGCATCGGTATTGCTGGAGGAGTCAAGGCCAGAAAGGGAACCACAACCTTCTGACAGCGCAAGTGCAACAACTACTGCAGCTGCTTCTTCAGGTGCAAGATCAACTGCTCCTTCGGCAACAATGTCTGCCCCCATTCCTACATCCCAGCCTGGATCCCACCTTCCTGCATCCACAACCCAGAGCTCTATGAAGCAGTTCCTGCAGAAGTCTCTAACTCCAGCAAGACAGAGCGCAATCGATGAGGAGCTTGCCAAGATGGTGGCACGTGATTTCCAGCCCTTTTCCATTGTAGAGGATGTCGGATTTAGGAGTTACTGCCATGCCCTCAATCCCATGTATGCCCTCCCCAGCCGAAAAACCCTGTCACAGAAAATAATCCCAGGCCTATATGATGCAGCATGGGCCTCCCTGCAAGAAAGGGTGAAGAGAGCCTCAGCTGTATGCTTGACCACTGACTGCTGGACATCCTGCGCCACCACATCATTTATGTCTGTCACCTGCCATTTCATTGAAAACTACAGTATGGTGTCATCTCTGCTGGACTGTTTTGAGTTTAGTGACAGGCACACATCCGAAAACCTGGCAGAAGAGCTCCTCCGAGTGGCAAGAGAGTGGGGGGTGGAAAACAAAGTTGTGTGTTGTGTCACAGACAATGCAGCCAACATTACAAGAGCCATCCAGCTGTTGAAATGGACACACCATCCATGCCTGGCACACACCATTAATCTATTTGTGAGAAATGCTCTGAGGGCTATGAAGCCCACTGTGGACAAAGTGAAGGCAATAGTGGAATTTTTCCACCGAAGCACAGCAGCCACCCAAAAACTTAAATCCACCCAGCGGCAGATGTCTATGGCAGAGCTTAAGCTCAAACAGGAGTGTGTCACCCGCTGGAATTCTACATTCCATATGATCCTGCGAATGCTTGAATCAAAGGATGCGGTTATCGCAACATTGGCAGTGATCAATGCACCTGTGGCTCCTCTCAGCCAAGAGGAGTGGGAGGCTCTGCAAGAGGCCTGCAGTGTCCTGGAGCCCTTCGACCAGGTCACAGTGGAGATCAGCGCAGAGAGGTACAGTGTTCAAACATCATCTCATTGAACTTTACTATAATATTACTGATACCTATTAAAATTTATTATGATGTTATTATCATTGTAATTTTTTTATTTGTTAAATTATTTATTTGACAAACAGGTTTAGAAGTGGCTGAAAATAATACTACTAAATAAATAAAATTATTAGTATGCAAAGCAATTTAGAAATGAAACTTAAAATAATATTGCTAAATAGGCTATATAAATAAATATTATATAAAATATAATATTTTGATGCTTCTTTTTTCAGGTATGTTACCGCCTCCAAAATGCTGATACTGTGCAGGGGTCTTCAGAGAGTGACAGCAGAGCACCAGAGCAGAGTAACCACAGAGAGCGTGAAGGAGTTGGTGAATTCTCTCTGTTCAAGCATGGACAAAAAATTCCACCGGATGGAGTACAACACAGTTCTGTCCGAAACCACCATCCTCGACCCCTGTTTCAAAAAGGTGGCCTTTAATGACAACCGAGCAGTCGACGAAGCCCTCCAAAGAATAACTACAGCAGCATCAAGGTATGGGCAGTCATCTCACCTGCAAGGGGGTCATGGAGGAGAGGAGGGAGCAGCAGCACGTGAGCTGGAGGAGCCCCAAGAATCGGCTGTTTGGAGGTTTTTTGAGGAGCGGGCAAGCGGAGACACTGCAACCAGGAATCCTACAGCTGATGCTATTCTGGAAGTGAGGTCCTACCTTGAGGAGCCTCTTTTCCAGCGCAGTGCCGACCCACTGAGCTGGTGGGAGACAAAGGCACTGATCTATCCACATCTCTCTCACGTGATGGCACATAGACTGTGCATAGTGGCAACATCCGTCCCCTCAGAGAGGATCTTCTCTAAAACTGGACAGATCATAACTGAGAGAAGGAACAGGATCAGCCCTGCCAAGCTTAGACACCTGGGGTTTCTCAACGCCAATCTGTAAGTCTTTGAGTGATTTAATACAGTGAGTTCTTAATCTCTAGTGGTTCAAAACTTGTGTTGTTCACATGTTTTTTATCCTTCATAGTTTTATACTTTAATTTAATAGCACTGTATTTGATATTTGTATTGTGGCACCTTTTCTGTTATGAAGCTGCTTTGATACTTTTTCGTATTGTGGTGGGTGTTTGTATTTATATTTAACTGTTTAATTTATTTTAAGTTATTTTTGTGGAAGTGGTGTTATTTTGTGATAATTTAATTGGTTATAATAAAAGGTTTATTTATAAAGCATTGTTATGCGGCATTTTTACTCATCATAAGTGCTTAACAATGTCAATAATGAAACAAAATATTATAAAATTAGGTTTAAGCAATTAATTAATTAATAATGTCAAAAATATATATGGGGAGCCGTTTGGGAGCCGAAAGAGCCGGCTCTCCACAGTAAGAAGAGCCATTAGAGCCGCATCTCGAAAAGGAGCCGAAAATCCCATCACTGTCAGGCTGCATTCAGTCCAGCAATGGGACAGCCTGATAAAATTAAAGTCATAGGTTTTCTCTGTAGCCGAAACATTTTTGTGTTTGGGGGCGAGGAGGGTTTTACCCATTATTGCGAGGACAATTACGAAAAATAAATACAGTTCTTCTAACTTCAACATCAGACCTACGTTTTTATTCACAAACAAGTATATTTTGAAGATAAAGATACTCCTGCCAATAATTTGATAGTTAGAGGACGCAGATCTACCCCCTCCTCCTCACCATAGGCCCGGTGTCTTAACAACACTGAGGCAGAGAAACTGAGAATCCTCAGTCATTAGATTGAGCCAGGCTAATTTATTTTGCTAAATTATTATATTAAATATGATTATTATTGAGGGGCCCAAGCAGGCCTCCTGACACAGATAAAAATATTTAAAAATTGAGAGAAAAAAGAAAAAAACTCTAAAAGGATAAAAACTCAAGGATAAAAGGGGCAGGGACTCAAGACCCCACCGTCCCCCCTGCACGTGCCTACTACAAAAAGTCTGGAAGTGACACAAACAGACAGAAAATATTCAGAGGTTGAGTTAGTATTCTCATCTTTTTCGTGAATTAAGGGTGCATTGTAATTGGAGTTGTTAATTTGCATATATGCCAAGTTTTAAACTGGTAAGCAGCTCTGATTTTCATTTGGGGGTTTTCATTTAATGTCATCAGCTGGTGTAGGTAGGTAGTAATATAAAATTGCTGAACTCAGGGGGTTATCCTAATGGGAGAAGTCACCTCCCCTTAGGACCCTAACCCTGCCCCCAGCGGCAGGAACCCAAGCCTTTATCACGAAAGATGAGAGCTGGAAAAGGTGAGCCCTCTCCTGTTGAGTATGGTGTGTTTAACAACATATGGAATGGTAACACAGTAGATTATATGGTAGGCTGCCCCAGTCATTGTTGACTCATGGTTGCTAAAAACTTTACAAGACTGACTGATTTTAGTAACAAAGTGGGTGTAAAATATTGAATAAAATGTTGTGCTACATGACTGGCTTTATTTTCACTCTTACATTTAACTTTATGACACACAAAATTACAAGTGGATTGTCCATATTGTCTCCAAGTGTATTCTGGGTAAAGCTTGTCACCAGCCGTCCACCAACGTCATCATCAGTCACTTGGCAACAGCACTCAAAAAAATGAACTTCAGGGGTTATTACATTAATGAAATATGTACTTTTAACACAATAATTTCATGTTTCAAACAAAAACGTGATAAAATCATATTGGATAAACAAGAAATTCAACAACTTAACGTTTATGAAACTTAATCATGTTGAGATAACATAATTCATTATAGTCAGACTGATCTTGTGCTGAAGACGACGAGTGAGATCACGCGAAATCATGGGAAATCACACAAGACCACGTGAGACAATCATTTTGCGTGCCCGGGAAAACTCCAGTGGCAGTTCTGAGAAGAAAATTTTCCTGGCAGCATTGTGCATATATACACTCAACAAAAATATAAATGCAACACTTTTGTTTTTGCTCCCATTTTTCATGAGATGGACTCAAAGATCTAAAATTCATTCCAGATAAACGATATTACCATTTCTTTCAAATGTTGTCCACAAATCTGTCTAAATGTTTGATAGTGAGCACTTCTGCTTTGCTGAGATAATCCATCCCACCTCATAGGTGTGCCACATCAAGATGCTGATCTGACATCATGATTAGTGCACAGGTGTACCTTATACTCCCCACAATAAAAGGCCACTCTGAAATGCGCAGTTTTGTCTCATAGCAAAATGCCACAGATGTCGTAAGCATTGAGGGAGCGTGCAATTGGCATGCTGACAGCAGGAATGTCAACCAGATCTGTTGCTCGTGCATTGAATGTTCATTTCTCCACCATAAGCCGTCTCCAAAGGCGTTTCAGAGAATATGGCAGTACATCCAACCGGCCTCACAACCGCAGACCATATGTAACCACACCAGCCCAGGACCTCCACATCCTGCAGGTTCACCTCCAAGATCATCTGAGACTAGCCACTCAGACAGCTGCTGAAACAATTGGTTTGCATAACCAAAGAATTTGGTTTCTGTAGAATTTCTGCACAAACTGTCAGAAACCGTCTCAGGGAAGCTCAACTGCATGCTCGTCGTCCTCATCGGGGTCTTAACCTGACTCCAGATCGTCGCCGTAACAGACTTGAGTGGGCAAATGCTCACATTCAATGGCGTCTGGCACGTTGGAGAGGTGTTCTCTTCACGGATGAATCTCTGCGATCTCGTTCTATCGGTCATGACCCGAAGCTCATGACCATAGATGAGGGTGGGAACGTAGATCGACTGGTAAATCGAGAGCTTCGCTTTTTGGCTCAGCTGTGGGTAATCTGAACTGTCGTTCGGCCCGTAAGCACAAATGACAGTCAGGACCCGTCCCTCCACCCATAGGCGGGGGGAGGCTACCCTCTCATTCACCGGGGTAAACCCCAACGTACAGGCGCCGAGATGGGGAGCAACAAGTATGCCCACTCCTGCCCGACGCCTCTCACCCTGGGCAACTCCAGAGTGGAAGTATGTCCAGCCCCTCTCAAGGAGACTGGTTCAAGAACCAGAGCCATGCGTCGAGGTGAGACCGACTATTTCTAGCCGGAACCTCTCGACCTCACACATTAGCTCTGGCTCCTTCCCCACCAGAGAGGTGACATTCCACGTCCCAAGAGCCAGCTTCTGCAACCGAGGATCGGACCGCCAGGGTTCCCCTCCCTCGGCCGTCACCCATCACACAACGCACCCGACCCCTTTGGCCCCTCTCACGGGTGGTGGGCCCAAGAGAAGGGGGGGTCCATGTTTCCTCTTCGGGCTGAGCCCGACCGGGTTCCATGGGTAAAAGCCCGGCCACCAGGTGCTCGCCATCGTGCCCCCCCTCCAGGCCTGGCTCCAGAGTGGGGCCCCGGTGACCCGCGTCCGGGCGAGGGAACACGAAGTCCAATGGTGCAGTTCATCATTGGGGTCTTCGGGCTGCGCTTTGTCTGGTCCCTCACCTAGGACCTGTCTGCCTTGGGTGACCCTACCAGGGGCATGAAGCCCCAGACAGCATAGTTCCTAGGATCATTGGGGCACTCAAACCCCTCCACCACGATAAGGTGGCAGCCCAAGGAGAGGCGTTTCTCTACCATTTGCACCATTTTCTGCTTGTTCCATACTTGTGTGAAAAAATTGAATTGAGGTGGTCATTGCATTTGCAAAAAAATAACATTTTAACAAAATAATTTTATGTTTCAAAGGCAAACGTGATAAAATCATGTCAGATAAACAAATGTATTCAAGCTGCGATAACGTGATTCAATTTAGTCAGATTGAGCTCCCGCTGAAGAGGGTCTAGCGACATCAGGAGATCATGCGAGATGCTAGCGAGATTATGGAAGATCACACGACATAACTGTTTTGCGCCTGGGAAAACTTCAAGGTGGTTTTAGTTACACATTAAACTATAGATATTTGTTCTTCTCTGCAGGGCACTATTGGCACTTAAGAACTGCACTGTAACAAATGTCTGTAAAAACTACAGCATGAAAATACAGTAAGATGGCTGGGTTTTGAAAATGCAGCTTTTTATTGTGATCTGAAATGCGCATGGAAAGTACATGGGACATGATTGGACCGCTGGATCACGTGTGGAAATTTACACCTGTACTGTAAATTTGTAATGTACAGTTGAATTGTGGGATTTTTACCGGCTGGAGGCGAACGTTCACGGGCTACACGGCAGGGCCAACAATGACTTTCACCGGAAGTACTTTTTAAAAAAACATTATATTGCAGTTTTGTGTTTGTGTACGAAAATATATTATTGAGCTACTCTCGCTTGTTTGCTAAAGCTAACTTCGGTTATTTCTTAGCTAACATTATGTGCTTTTTAGTTCACCTAATGGCTATATATAGAGAGATGGCTATATTCTGGTCTTTTTGTGGAAATTGTTTGAGGGTAGGATGTCTCAACTGTTTTTAAAAAAATATATTTTCTCTCGCAAATAGGACTGTCAACGTTATCGCGTTAGCGCACGCGATTAACCTGAACATTTCAATGTGTTAATATTACATAACGCAGATCAATCAAACCTTCTAGGTTGACATCAGCGCCTCTCTCCGGAGTGTTATCTAGTTCACAGCAACATGTTACACATGGGGAGCTACGAGCAGCGAAATACTTTTTCCGCGACAGCTGACGGCAACAAGAGTTGAACAGTTTCAACTTTCTTGTGTTGGGTCTTTAGTCAACGTTGTGCACATCTAGTTTACTAGCCCTCAATTTCACGTGCACGAATTACACCGGTCTTCACTGGCTGGATGAGGACAATATAGTGGCGCCTCATCACAGGATATGATTGTAGAGGAACATTTCTAAACCAACGTTAAAACAAACTGACTTTCTGTAAACCTTTCTGAATGTAAAAACCTGGAAAACTAAGAATCTTCAGACATGGTTGGTTTGAGACAACAAAACATTTTTTGAGAATGTGCATGTTTGATATGGGCTTCATGGTATCATAAAAGGGTGGGGCATCCAAGAACTAGAAAATAAAATAGATCTAATAAAATAGATCTTATCTGTCAGTTGGCTCCTGAACGAGTTTGGTACCACTTGTATGCATGTGTAGCTTTGTAAATTTCTCTTAGTTGCTATTGAGTATGGGAGACTACAAATGCAAGATAATGGACCTTACCAAGCTCCTCCCACAACCGACCCACGTGACTTCAAGTCTCACAAACACAGCCTCGCGGCGCATTGTTTCTATGTAAACATGACTCGATTAGTGCATCATTTCTACCTGATTTTCACAATATATCAGCTACTACAATGGACAGAGGAATTAACAAGTTCATGTCATCATCTGGGAGGAGGTTACTGTCATGTTCCGTGTTTTTCTGTGTTTATTTTGAGTTTCCTGTGTCTCTGAGTCTCCGTGTTGTCCTGTCTTCCCCTTGATTGCTCCCAGGTGTTTCTCGTTCCCTGATTGCCTCCTGTGTATTTAGTCTCACCTGTGTGTCTGTTCTTTGTCGGGTCCTCGTCTAATGTGCGTGCAGTCCTTTGTGTTATCCAGTCGTTTAAACGGTTGCTACCGGCGTTGGGCCCTGGCTTCTGCTCAGCCGTGCTGCCCGTTGGTTGGACTGTGTTCTCTTTATTAAAATCATTATTCATCTTACCTGGGTCTACAGCGTTTGCCTCACCACCTCAACACCCACAACTCATGACAGTTACTGGTTTCTCAGTCACAAGCTGGTTGCAAACCTGAGGCCAGAAGGTGTCAGTCAGTTATGGTAGATCTGAAATTTGGTTTGATGACCTCAATATGAGAAGCTACAGACTGATAGGAGGAACCAAAGAGCTCTGTAAAGGTAAAGTCAAATCTTCTGAAGTTGGGATATAATTAATTTAATTTCACATAATTATAGAAGCCATTTGTTTGTTAAAATTTAATGAAATATATTTGTTCTATTTGTTGTTTGTTGTGAATGACGTAAACTCACAAACGAACGAGGTAATTAGTCCAACGTTTAGAAACTACAGCGGCTGTAATGCGCCACAGCAAAGTTAAACAAAGGTAAAATAACCCGAACAGGTGATCAACTCAAAACCACTCGTACCTTTTTACTCTCTCTCTCTTTGTAGCTTAAGCACACCTGTTACCGTGGCAACCGCCTGCGCCCCTCCAAAGATTACGTTAAAAACATAACATTCAGTCCGTTACGATATCAAGTTTCCAGGCTTGATATTTATTTCTCGATTATTTATCAGCGCTTCCCTGAACACAGCGATGGATGATTGACTAGCTGTACTTGGTGCTAGAGTGGCTAACACGAGTAACAGTTTAGTCCAAAGCCTTTTCTGCTAAAATAAAATCTTTAGTGTATGTCAGATACAGTACACATTGCATATTGATCTGTTTAGCTAACGTAAGACTGTGTAGCAGACAGGCTTCAAGGTGTACAAGTTGTATCAGTTCTGCCATTATGCTGTACTTGGCTAACGGGAAGCGTGTGTTTGGCCACGCACGTGACCACGTAGAATGGGCATCAGCCAATGAAAAGCGGCCCCTCTGGTAAGGTCCATTGCTTGGATTTTAAATTGTTGGAGTGCAGCAAGAGGGGTTTGCACAGCTGTGTGCATATTTATATTTCAAGCTTACAAAGTAAGGCATAGTGATTAATTGTGATTAATCAGCTAGTGCCAGATTCAGCTATGGACAACCGCCCAGCGCAGCATCTTGTGGGGGTGACAAGACCGACCCCTCACCCCTCTCACCGCCCAGATACTTCAATTGTCTATGTCTCACTGTAACTTTCATCCTTCTGTCCATAGACTAATGGATGACATAGTGAGATATTGCCATCTCACTGTATCTGCCAACCTTAGGTTTACAGATAGAGGCACAGAAGGTGTCTCTGTCTGCAAACATAGTATATGGATAGAGACAGAGGAATGTATCTGTCTATGGAAATGTCTCTGTGTACCTGAGTATTAAGTAAAAATTAAAACTAATATCACTGAGCATTGTTATTTTTCAGGAAACAGCATCAAGGGCACAAGCGGGTCCAGCAACGCCTTTTGCCACCTAGAGTATTGTTTCATAGGTGAGAACTATGAGAACTATTTTTAGTAATGCCTTTACAAAACATATTTGGTAATTCACAGGCATCTAGTCTAAAAATGTAATATGTACTTAAAAACAAAAGGGTAATTTTAAACTGTCTCCCATCTATTCTAGGTGATTCATAGGCCTCAACCCAGAAAGTGGAACAAAAGCTGCAAATGCAAAAGTGACATCAACCAACAGGACGACTTATGCAAAACACTAGGACAACAGTGAACCTGTATGTGGAAATTTTAAAATGGTAAAATTACACATTTACACACAATCAGTTCTCTTACTTTATCTTTCTCCCTGTCTGTCATTTTCTCTGCCTGTCCCTGTATCTGTCCTGTCCATTTCTAATAGACAGACCGGAGGACAGCTACAATGAAGGAAGGTCAGAGAGAGTCTTTCCTTTTCATCCTGTCTGTCTTTACCTGACATAAATGCAGTTAGGAAACTTTAACATTTGGGTACTTTTGTTTTAGTAAAGATTATTTAATTAATTGTATTCAATGCCATATTATCACGATTGTAAATGTATCAGTTATGTTTTTAGATCCGAGTATTTTTCACTTTGGTTGCAATACTTTGACTTCTGTGTAGCAAGCAAATATTGCTGTTGCAAAATACTATATTTTGTTTTGCTTCAGTTTGTCAGATTTAAATTGACAATAAAATCAAGTGATTTTAAAATATACATGTATGTTTTTTAAATTTAAAAAATGAAACATTTTTTGAGAGTTTGGTAAATTAAGTTGCAAGTTCACATTTAAACTTTTAAAAGCTAGCAAAGTGCAGTTTCATGAACTACTGTAAAATGACAACTTTTTGTAATTCTACTACAGGACTACTGTAATTTTATTATGATAAAAATGTGATGAAATCACAGTAACTATGTTATATAATTACTGTGCTGTTTTAAAGAAATTACAGTAACACTAATCAAATTACAGTAATATAGCAATTACAGGAAAAACTGTAATAAAATCACAGTCAAATTGTAATAGAATTAGAGTAAGGCTACTGTAAAGTTACTGTAATTTCTTTATCGTAAAAATTACAGTAACTGGCTGGCAACCCTGCTGCCAGTAAGTTACTGTAAATTCTACAGTGACTTATTTTACAGTGTGTGGTAGGCTGAACTATTTTGAAATTTCTTGTTACTAATTAAACACTGACTTTGAAGGTTTTGTTTAAACTATTAATTTAAACTAGCTTAAATGCATGTTCAAATGGGTTGTCATATGGCAAGAGTTAATACCTTTTGTAGTAAAGTGCCTGCACTGCACATGTAAAAGAAAATGGATAACAATTTTGAAAATACAGTTCTGTTGTACCTTTTCTAATTGTTGAGTTTTCTTTCTACCCTTTCACCCAGTCCTGTCCTAAAACACTTAATTTAATTGCACTTAAAAAAATGTCTTTGAAATAACGTAATTAAATCATGGAAAGGATTTCCACACGATTAAATAGCTTTCTTTCAGCATGAAGCATGTTTGTTGAGCTAACTTAATTTTCATGAGTTGGATCAACTTAATTAAGTAGTGTGAAGGTACCACTGTAAAATAAGTTGGTTTCAACTAAATTTGCATTCATCTTAATCAAGAAAAGTCAATTATTTGGTCCAAAACATTGCAAATTACTTGGGCTGGCTAACTAATTTGCAATGTTAGCAAATTTACTATATTGGGTCCAAATATACAGTAGTAAATAAGTTGAATCAACCTTAAAAATGTAAGTTGAGCCAACACATTTGCTTTAAATTGGAATAACCTTAATAAATTAAGTTGAACTAACACATTTGCTTTAAATTGGAGTAACAGAATTACATGGTGCTGAAATAAAGCAAAGTAATCATGTGGAAATCCTTTCCATGATTTTTTTATGTTAATCCAAAGAGTTATTTTTTTCAGTGAGATGAAAAACTAGCTAGAGCATTTCCACGGACTAAGTTAACATGAGTGGAGCTCCAACGAGAGGCAAAGTGAAAATGATGGAAAAAGGAGAGCAAGGAAAAGCCAAAAACTGGACGCATATTTTGTTCCTCGCCTTGGAGATGAACCGGACTAGGGTTGGCAGCAATTCAGACCCGTCAAAACTTCCAGCCCAGCGAAGGAGCAGGACTAGTTACAGGTAGCAACTATGACATTATTCACAAAGTTTGAGTTAACTGTAGACTGATTGTAAATTGTATCAGCCCAGCCGTCTAGCTTACATCTCCTTTTCTCCCTTGTCGGTGGTACAGAGGTGATGTCAGGGACTGGAGGCTGAGTTATAGTCGCGCTTTGGACGGTCAGGGGCGCTGCCAGGAAACTTGGGCCCCATGACAAAAAATTTAATTGGCCCCCTTGCTGTTACAATTTTTTGAGTCATAAAAAGCGGCACAATTTTAAACGCATGCAACTGCCTTGCTTTCCTGTCATGACAGTTTGTTATGAGGCAGATAATCTGTGAAAACATGAATCTCCTCCAGCTCCTCCCTGACCTACTACTGACGGCTAACGATTGTGATTTACAGCGCTAAAATCCGCCTCCTGCCTCTGATTGGTTGTTTCTAGAGAGCACTGGGAGAAGGCAGAGGAATTAAATTATTCTCAGATAATCTCTCAATTTATTGACAGTCTTAACAAATGTGTACTTTTGTTAATAAAAGTTGCATATTGCAGCTTTAATTTCATTTAGGAGGGGACGGGTCAGGAGGGAGGTGGCAACAGATATCTGTAATTTAAATGCAAGTTAAGGCAGGACTATCTGGACTGACAAGAGGCTGTTTTTATAAAGATTGTTTGAATTTATGTCACTAATAAATATATTGTTTTACTGTGTAATTGTAAAAAGAGCAGTGAGACAGGAAAAATCTACATAGACTCCCTGGAAGGATGCTAACTAGCTTGTCACTGAACACAGTGTTGCTCACCTTTTTCACTGAGACAGGGAGGAGGGATTATTCTGATATCGGGGTCAGAGCTGTTTTTGTTATGTTATAAATTAGCTGTTTTTGTTGCCTCCCTAATGTTATTATTCTTTCCTGATGTGTGAATAAATTTCAGTCTAGAAAGCAATTTAAAAGGAATGAAACAAAAAATAGGCCAATATTTTATCATTTGATATATAAGTGAGCCAAAGAGCCACTTCCGCCAGCCTCTAGAACAGCCTATGGGCTGCAGGTCTGAGGCATTTTGTTATAAGAATGTGTGTCCTTCATTCTTATAGCTTGATAGGAAGTCAGGTTATCCAAACTGGCAACCCACGTTAATAAAATAATAGTGAAATAACATTGACCACAAAACACTGTATTTATAAAAGATATCAACATTTTTCCTACATAGAAAGCCCTAACAAACTAATGTAGAAAAAAAAAAGATTTATCTTCACAATATTTATTTATTTACCAATAAATCAGTATGATTTGTTCTTTAAATTGCCATTTATATTTTTTGGTTTCAGGAGATTGAAGGATGGAGAGACACTGATATATGGTTCTTCTAGGTTCGCAGTGTTCCTCTCCTGATCCATTCTGTCTGATAATTAGTGCCGTTCCTCTATTACTGATCATGTCATGCATGCTCAAACAGCTGTTAAATACAGAAAATGCCGACTAGAAAAAAATTTCCCCACATCGTTTTGGCGCCCCTTCTAGTGCAGCGCTCCTATGCGTTACATACAGTGCATACCCACTTTTTGCTCCACTGGGTACAACTTAAATATATGAATATGTTGATAGATTTTTTCCCCTCTGTCTTTAAATGCTAGTGAAATGGAGGCAAACAGTCTGTAGCTAAGCTAACTATCCTAAATGGTTGATAATCTCACACAGTCTAACCATCTCTCTTGGAGAAAAACTGGGCTACAAATTGACACTCTGGTCTTTTTTCTCTCTCTCCTTTTGAAAATCTGACTATTATTTTTCTTGGCATCATAGTAACTGCCACAGGTTTTTGTCTTCTCTGACTGCTGCTGAACATCGTCACCGTCAAGCGCACCAAGCAGGAACGAACCATTTCATGCCAATCTGGAGGGGGTGGGGGGCTCAGTGCAAATATGGGTGTGCATTTTGGTCTTTGAGTGGTAACATTTATTTTTTACTGATAGAAACAATTTAAAGAACACAATAATTGATCATTTGTAATTGACAGGGCCCCATTTTATTTTCTATTTCTATGAAGAAAAAAACAAAATTATTTTGTGGAGGGCCCCCTGTCAGTCAGGGGCCCTTGGAATTGTCCTAACTTTTCCCCCTTTACCGCGCCCCTGCTTTGGGTTGAGCACGTTTTTGAGCAAAGACAGCAGTATGGCGTTTATAGTTAAGGTTTACATTGGAGCCGCCTGAAAGAGCTAGCTGCTCCAGGGTCTGAGTTGAAATTGATAAAGTGTCAAAATGATCCGATTGCTCTCCGTGGTTCTGAAGTGATTTGAATTTGGGTTGTTTCATCATTAGTGACCAGTAGCCTGATGTTTCTGTTGTTCTCTTGGTTTGAGCGCCGAACATCTGACATGTTGTACTTTGTGTTAGATGGATTTCAGAATGACATAGTCGCTCTCTGTAGTGGTGAAACTTGTAGGTTGTTTTTCTATGGTGTAGCTAAACATTTGGTGTCACTTATAGATCTTTTCTTGCAGATTGTTTGTTGAACATGCTATTTAAAGCACGTGTTATTTATCAAATGCCCACAATCTGAACAAAAAAGGAAAACCCACCGGTAATCTATATATTGGGACAGACTTCCTCCATTGAAGTAGCTAGGTGCAGCCTCGTTGTTCATCATACTGAGGACCCTAGAGTTGGAAGGGAACACAATCATCAGAGAACAGAAGATGCTCCACCTCACCTGCCTGCACACCCTGAAAAAATGGCTAACTTGATGTTGGGGAACTTTCGCCAAATTTCCTCCACAAACACGGGTAGGTTATTGATCTTGTTCTTGTTGATGCACATGGCGGTGATGCTTGGCATGTAGGGGAACTTGACATGAGATGTGTAGTTGTTGGAGTCTAGAATCAGAGTGCTGAGCTTCTCCAGCCGCCCCAACAGAGCCGGGTTCCAGTAAAGATTGAATCAAGGAGAAAACACTAAAAAGAAGTTCATCACTTGCAATCTAAAAAATAATCCTGTAAATTTACAGTAAAATACCGGCAGTTACAGATACCGGTATTCTTCTGTAAATGCACAGTAGTTGTACCGTAATTTATTCTGACAGTAGATTACCATTAAAGTAAGTACAGTATTGATACTGTGAAAGGACGGTAAAATACTGGTGTTTGTAGCTGCCAATATTTTACCGTCCTTTCACAGTAGCTGTACCGTTATTTATTTTGACAGTAGATTACCATTACAGCGAGCACAGTATTGATACTGACACAGTATCTATACTGTACTTGCTATAACGGTAATCTTCAGTCAGAATAAATTACGGTACAGCTACTGTGCATTTACAGTAGGATACTGGCGTCTGTAGCTGCCAGTATTTTACTGAAAATTTACATTTTAAATCCTGTAATTACTTTTTAAAGTAGTTTTCTGTAAACGCAAATACTACGGTGGCCGACAGGTGCAAACATGCAGTAAACACGAGAAAAACAAATACAATAAAAAAGAGACGCAATCAAAAAAAAAACTCAAATAATATGCAGCAAACAAAAAAGAGATGCAAACAAAAATAGTTGAAAACGAAAGTGCTCCAGACTACTACAACAGTTGTGTCCGAATTCAGGGTTTGCATCCTTTCAAGCTTATTCTTTCAAGGGCTTGAGAAATGGCCCGGTCTACGGAAGAGGAGTCCTTCGAAGGCCACGAATATTGACGACCAGAAGAGAGAAGTAGCCTTCAGCTAGCTGCCTAGCCTCCAACTACAGAGTTGGAATAACATCAACTATGTAGGAAAACTAACACTCCTATCTTTTAATTAGACTAGTGTTCAATTAACACTGTATTTTTAACATACAACACCAACACTAGAAGTCTAACACTTTTGATTTTGCTCTGTAGATTTTGATTCATTCCCTAAAAGATTGATTATAGAAAGTAATTTTTTCTTTCTGTTTAATATTGACTTTAAATGCTGATTCTCTAAGATGCAAATACAAGTAAAATATCTTGCCTAGGAAAAATACTGTATTGTACAATTATTTTGCGGTAGTGTACTGCCAGTCGTCAATCTTGATTGTGACAACAGAAGACATCAAATTTAACAATATTCTACCGTATTTTATAATATAATGTTACTACTAGAATTCTGCTGTAAATTTACAGAAATTTCTAAGAGTATAGTTCACTAAGTGATGAACTGCTGGCAAAACATAAAATCATCAATCATAGTGGTCAATCACAGATAGACTCTTACCAAGGTAACGGTATCATCCACGGTTCACATGCAGACCAGAAATGACTATGTAATTGATTTGATCTGCAACAACAGGAATCTATCTATCCATCCGTCCATCCTTATATCCTTATATCTGTCCATCCAAGGAGGTCAAGGAACTGCTGAGGGAGAGGAACAGCGCAGACACAGAGAAATAGCAGATCCCCTTTTCAGCCACAGGGATCTAACACAGGTACGGACACAGGGACCTGTATAGCTGCTCCAAGGCAAACTCCAAGCAGAGGATTGAGGATGAATTCAGCAGCAACAACACCTGTCCTCAGCACTGAGAACCAGCTCTCCACAAGGCTGTGTGCTAAGCCCTCTGCGCTACCCCCTCTATTCCCATGACTATAGCCCTGCTCCCCTGAACAATACCATCATTAAGTTTGCTGATGATACCACGGTGGTGGGGCCGATCTCTGGAGGAGATGAAACCGCATACAGAGTGGAAGTGGAATGGTGCACCAACAACAATTTCTGTTTTAACACCTTCAAGTCAAAGGAACTGATTGTCAACTTTATGAGGTATAATCTGGACATTCAGCCCATCATTATAAATAGGGAGAGGGTGGAGATGGTGCAAAATTTCAGTTTCCTGGGCAGCTACATCAGTGAAGACCTGACCTGGAATGCTAACTCCACTTCTACCCTGAAGAAGTCCTAGCAGAGAACAGATCAACAGAAAAGGATACTCATCCAAGATATTGTAACTCAGGTCCAGCACCTTGAGCGTGTCTGTCTGCATCAGTATGCTGTCATATGGGATCTCTGTCAGGCCCTGATAGGCAAAAGAAAGCCAGTGGAAACCCAAGGCTTGGTTGACCTGCTTGTTCTCAGCTGCGGTCTGTAGCTCCATGACATAAGAACTCCACTTTGTAACTTCTGCTGCTTCTTCCCTCTGGAAAGATCACTCCATGACCAGCCTCAACAAGAAACAGAACATGGAATAGTTAACATTCATCATTGAGCACAGGAATGACATGCAAACCTACATTGTATTTTATTGATATGTGTTTTGGTATTTTATCAAATCTGTTACTGTAACCCTTTCAGACCAATAGATATCATTTACCAATGTAAATGGATAATAGACAACCTCTTCCCACAAATCCGGTATTAGCACATTCTAAATTAGTATGGAAAGAGATGCATAAAATATGTGGGATGTCACATTTAAAACAGTTGTATTCCTCATTGTGGTTTAATCCATACTGGGAACAATGGCTTATAAAGGGAATACGTACCGTCGATGTTTTGTATACATATGGAGTTTTTATGTCTTTTTCAGATGTCATGATCAAAAATAATATAAATAAAGACAGTTTCTGGAAATACCTACAAATTAGAGACTGTATTACCAAAGACAATTTCATACATAAGGATAATCCAGGAGTTTATGTGCTCAAGTAGAATCAAATATAAGGCATAAACATTTTATAAATTATTTAATAGTATGCAAAAGGATGTATGTAAAAGTCTGGGGATTGTCTGGCAGACCTTGGCTGCATTTTTATTGATTACCATGGGCGGAAATCCCAGGTGGGTCAGTAGGGTCCGGACCCCCCAATCTTCGAAAAGTCTAGAATTGTCCCTCCCCCAGAAAATCATATGAAACCTTTGTATTTAAACAATATCAATATGAAAAGGCGAAAGAAACAAAGAATGAAATAAATCTGCCATTCATCAAAGAAAAAAATAAGAATGAATTTGTAGGTCCACCTCCGCCATTGTTAGAACATTGGTTCAGTCCAAAGTTTACAGGAGCAACAGCAGTGCTGTAAACGTCAGAGCCACTGAAGTGAGGAGCTAGCTGTGGTTCTGCAGCACTTACTTTCACTGCTCAATAGGAAGAAACACATTAACAGTAAAAATCAGAGTGCAGTTCATTATTTTATTACTTTGGCTGAATCATGATGAATCAATACCAGCAAAACTGACTACATTGCTTTGATAGACAAACTTTTTTGTTGAACGTAGCAAATACTGTATATCAATTATATAAGAGTTATCCCTTTACCTCTTATGTTAAAGAGAAGAGTTTGAAAAGGGAGGGACTAAGTACTACAATTAGCTGACAGCTTGCTGTGTGGGAGCCGAGGCCAGAGAGATAGAGAAAAACAGAAGTGTATGCTTTTATTTCTTAACATCTTCAAAATAGAGTCTCTAAAACGACACACACACAAAAATAATCTGGATATTTTTCTATAAAAACTCTGGTGCTTTGAGCATTAAGTTTAAGTTATGATACTTCCCAGATCTTCGTTATTTCTACCAACTTATAGATTCTCAGCCATCCAGGACATGGTAAAACTAAAAAAGATTTAAACATAAAGCAACTTATAATTTAAATAACACATAACTTATATTGAGAACCACTACAATAAATCAGTATTTATGGGGAATTTTATCAAGTGGAGTTACTCATTAAAACTTGTTTTTACTAGCCTTAAATTTTTGTAAAGGTGTAGCAGAGATTATATCCGTGCCACTGAACCAAGCTCATATCTAAACATTAAAATTTTAGTTTGACTTTTATTTTTCTCATTTTCCTTAATGAGAAAAATACATGCTTGTGCATTACCACTCACTAGTCATTTTTGGTCTTGTAGCTTGAACACATTAAAAACCTTTTAAACCACGTTTTACATTACATTTCACTGTGACTTTGCCAACCCCTTCAAAATTGCTCTTAAAAATTGTCCCTGTCCCTCCCAATAGTGAAATTGGATTTCCTCCCTTGGTGATGATGAATGGTTGAGAATACTGTCAAATAATGGGAAATATACTAAAGAATCTAGAGGAAGATTTACGCACTATAAGATGGTACATAGACTTTATTTCACCCCATCCAGCCTTCATAGAATGGGCCTGCTCACCAACAACCTATGCTGGAAATGCAAAACGGAATCGGGAACCTTTATACATGCGATCTGGGAATGTAAATGCATATCTCAATTCTGGAAAACAGTATTACAACACATTGGAAAGTGGATAGGTGTGGCGATACCCATGTCACCAAGACTATACTTTTTGAGGGACCAAACAGTAATGCCTAATATATCAAAACACCAAAGCACCGTGGTGCAGGTGGGGACTGTCATGGCTGCCAGAATAATCCTCAGACTATGGAAATCTTCAACTGTTCTGAATGTTAAAAGCTGGTTGGAATTAATGTTGGAAATAGCGTCATATGAACTAATGCTGGCCAAACTACAGTATATAATGACATAGAAGACTTGAAAAATCCTGGAACTGTTTCCTCTCCTGCAATACTGAGACAAGTAAACTCCTTTAATGAACTGCTGAAAAATACTGACGACTGACTACTTCTGTTTACTGTGGTTGTTTCTACTATCATCAAAGATATTTAATCTTCTGTGAAACTTTTATTGATTTGATATGAGCTGACCTGGTTGTTTTGTTTTACTTTGTTTTATTTATGATTTGTTTTGTTTTGAGAGGGTGTGAGGAGAGTTAGAAGAGGTTATATATACATATGTATTCTGAAACAATAAAAACATTAATACAAAAAAAAAATCTGTTACTTTAGATAATTATTATATGAAGACTACCGAAAGTGCTTTGGTAGAGTAATACACAAACGGAAAGGCATCTTGCAGATCAAAGTCGATGGGTATATTGGACGCTTAAATAAAAGCAGAAGCTGAGGCGCTGGAAGAAACAAGTGGAGCCTACATTCTAGATTAGATTAGATCAACGTTATTGTCCCCTAGCGTCAATTTGCTTTGCAGACAGAACAATATTGCAGATAAATACATTAAAAATTACAATAATAGTACACCAGAACATCCATATAGCACACAGTTCAAACATATACCACCATAATTTGTTTGGACTTCTCAGTTTCCCCCTGAAAACTTGCTAAGGTTAGTGGTTGGGGCGCAAGGGTGGCCCACGAGCTGCACACCATGCAGGAAATGTAAAAATATTACTGGGTAATTATGTTACTGGAAGACCTTAGCAATGCTAAAACAGTCATAAGAAAAACAAACCAAAAAATACAGTTAAAATAAATATAATTTCTTTTCACATCTGTTAAATCCCAATTATGTAATTAGCCAGTGAATCTAAAAACACATTTAGAACTGAACTAAATAAATGAACTAGGCAGCTTCTTAAGGCCCTCAGATCTTCAAGGGCCTCATAATTTCTAACATTTTAACACAGATCATTGATATTGAATTTTAACATTTGTTTAGTCAGAATGACAATGTTATTAAATTAGATTTAATGGTTTCAGGAGGGATAGATTAAAAGATTTTAAATTATTTAACATTTCAATTTAAGATTTTAAGGAGCTGGCAAATTTACTTTGTAAAAAGTGCAAAGAACAATCTTGAGTTAGTTAGCAACAGTTTGATGTTGCTATGGTAACAGAGGTTTGTTTGTTCACAAATATATTTGTGAATACATATTTGTTATCTCAGCAATTTACAATTACCTCAAACCTTGCCTTTAGTGTTGGACAATTAAGCTAGAGCTTCTCTCCCATATTCCATTAAATCAATGTTGAAATGCTGTTAGTAGTGCTGATGTTCTTAGCAGACTGAGGGGACCCTAAATCAAATTGTGCTCAAGGCCTCATGCAATCTTGGACTGGCCCTGCATTAGGAGCTAAATCTGCTGCACTGCGCATCCCACTGCTGGATACAGAGAAATATACGAGGAGACTCAACTTATGGGAATTTAGAGAACAAGCTTTTCCATTTCTTGACTGTTAATTTTGTAAGCTCCACAGAGAACACTTTGTTTAGTTGCCAGAGCTTTAAGGAACAAGTTTTCCTGAGTGCATAACAGCAACTACCAGATAGATGAAGCATTTGATATGGCACAGTCTGAAAGCATTGTAGAGCTGCAAAAAATAAATAATAAAAACAGCATGCTCCATGACTACAAGGCGAGCACTACAGACACTACTACTACACTTCTGCGCTGATCAATCGGCGCACCACTGAGGAACACATACATAAACTTTATCAATGCAAACACGGACATGCGCTGGGCTAGATGGCGTAAGATGTAAACACAGCTGTCCAGGAAACTGAAATTTGGCACCATCTCCACTCTCTCCCCATTTATAACTCTGGGCTGAATGTCTGGTTTATACCCCCTAAAGTCAACAATCAGTTCCTTCGACTTGAAGGTGTTAAAACGGAGGTTTTAACAACAACAACCTCCATTGTCATTCCACCTCCACTCTGTACACAATCTCATCTCCTCCAAAGATGAACCCCACCACCGTGGTATCATTAGTAAACTTTATGATGGTCTTGTTTGTTTGGGTGGGGCTATAGTCATGGGAGTAGAAGGTGTAAACTAGGGGTCTTAGCACAAATCCTTGTGGCGGGCTCAGGGCTGAGGACAGGTGGGTTCCTACTCTCACCCTCTGGGAGCGGTCTGTCAGGAAGTTCATGATCCAGCAGCAGATGTTGTGGGGGAGACCCAGATCCCCCAGGTTCCTCACCAGTCTGCTCCGAATGATGGTGCTAAAAGATGAGCTGAAGTTCAGGAAGAGCAGTTTCACATAGCTCCTTTGCTGTTCCACGTTTGTCAATGTGGTGTGATGGTGGAGGACTTTAAGCATGGTGATGGAGCTCTGAGAGAGGGACTGATTAAAGATGCTGGTAAAAATCCCAGCAGCTGATCTGCACAGACCTTCAGAACATAAATAGCTTGATTTTTGTTACTATTCATATTGATCAGATAACAAATCCTAGGTTGCAGTGTAGTAGAAGTATGAAACAATGCCATCCCCAGTTAAGCTAGCAGGCAGTTAAAGCCAGTGTTTTTGACCATTTTTGCAGGATATTTGCAATAAACTTAGAATCATGCATTAGAGTTGTGGGGTTTGAATCTTCACAATTATGGAATTGCAAAAAACGTATAAAAGGTCTTTATAAAGCCTGACCTGCTGATTCCGATGTTGGCCGATACCAGTTTTTTTGTGTGTAAAGTCAGCTTGGCAACAAAGTTGCTTGTAGCAACTGTGAGGTGGCTTTTGTTATTCATGCACGTGTAGACGTGACCTGGTGGGCAGATTCATCGAACCAGCTGAGAAAATCAGTTTCACATGCAAGTATTGGCTGATATCCCAAAAGTAAGGAAATCAGGCACCAGTTTATCAGTGCAGCAAAACTATCAAGGAATAAGCTGGTGATCTGTGTATTTGTCAGCATGATGAAGGACAATGGAACAACGTAGAAGTGATAACAAAGTTGATCAAAGATTAGAACACAAAAACTGTGCTCAAGAATCTTCCCAGATCATAACTTCCTCTGAGTACATGTGGTCACGTGTTAAAAAGCAGGTGGAGAAACAGAAGCCAATATATTGATAACTCTAAAATCTAAGAACAGAAGAATGCATCACCATCCAGAAGCTCATATGCATTTATTTTTATATTCAATCAAAAACAAGTTTCAGTATCTCAAAGAAAAAAGGAAAAAATCTAGAAAATCCATTTGCAGCTTTGACTTCACAATATTTACTTTACATTCAGATCATTAAGGATGTCCAGGCTTATTCAAGACATAGGATTAGATGTAGATGTACTGATGTTAATAATATTATTCAAATATCAGTTAGCACAAAATATAATTTAAAAGTATGTATTAACCTGATTTTTTTGTCTTATTTATGGCACAAAAAACAATTTCAGTTACCTAATGCTTTAAATTTAGATCAACTACACTATGGATACATATTTTGTCAGTTTTGTGTGGACTCACCGAGGCGAGGATGACATGCTGGATCTGTTCAGTGCCTGAGAAAGTCTGAGAACGGCTCCCAACCTGTATAACAGGGTTTCTTTCATGCTCTGCTGGGAGATCACATGATGGAGATAATCACATTACTGCTTACCCGTGTGGTTCAAACCCACTGGCCCTGATCTAAATAACGCAGCCTGGGCTTGGACAGCTACCGAGAATCAATTAAACAGACTTTAAAAAGTGCTCTTTGGTGGGAATTCTATAAATTCAAGCTCATATGTACAAAGTACAATTTGAGTTATTTTCACTTGGCCATTTTAATGAAACAAAAGCAAAGAATTTGACCATTAAATTACAGTCCATAATTATGGAAACATAATTAAACTCGGATGAAGTCAAGAATATATACACAATAAAAGTAAAATATGAAGAATAAAAAATGTTCAGAGATGAAATGTTCTGTTGTAGTATGTGTGGAAAAATTTCCAACTGTTTTCACACCATCAGAAAATCAAAAGTCATTAAATACTTGAATACTTTCGTTGGTTAAATAAAGTACAGTGTTCTAAAGTTGCTTTAGAGCTACAATAAATCATAAAATCATAAAAGTAGGCCATAAAAAAGACCTCGGTGGTCCTCGGTGACGGGCTATATCCTGAGCATCAATAGCAGCTTATCTCGCTGCGCCAAGTCGTCCTCAAAGTTTAACTGAGCACACGAAGCGATGAGCTCTGCTCCTCTTGCAGTCTCTAATTTCCCACTTGGAGTTCCTCCACACCAGCACACACTTCCTGTTTCTCTTCATTTTGGAGTGAGAGGGGGTCTTCCTCCAGTTAGTATAGCTGACAGGCTCACCGCCTGCCCACTCCCACCATCCTTCACGCTCCCTGCTGTTCAGACCTTAAATGATACAATAGACCTTTTTATTTAAAAATAACAAGAATTGGTCAAAGTGCTGCGCAGCTTATCATAAGACAACAAAACACACAAAAAGCATCAGTTCAGTCACGCTGAAAGCGAATATGACTTTTTAAACATATTTTAAGGGTTCATTCGCACCAACCCTCGGGAGCTCCTGAGCTGCAGGTTTGCCAAAGATCCTGTGTGGCTCTGTGATACAGAAATTTCCCACATTAATTGAAGTCAGCTGTTTGTTTATGTAGGTGTGAATGCGGAATCAAACTCTATAATGTGGACCAAAAAGTGAACTCTGGCCTAAAAACCTAGGTCTGGGTAAATAGGGCCAAAATGAATGCATGGAGTCTAGCACTACAGGGAGAAATGGCTTGTAGTTTTTTTACCAGACAAAAGAAAAATCCATTAAATGGGGCCTCCCATGTTTTATGTTTATTCTTAAAATAAACTCTTAAAAGATCAAAAGGACACAAAGGCTTGTCTTTTGCAACAGGAGAGACGCATGTCAGACTTACTGTAGCTGTTCAGGGTAAGTCCAACGAGAGCTTGCAAACCTTCAATATTCATTCTCTTCAGAGCATAGGCGTGTCATAATTCAACAGCATAGGCAAATACAGGCAATGCATTCCATATATGGCAATCTCTTAAGACAGCTGCATGGACAGGCATTTTGCACAGCTCGCCACAGCTCAGAAACGCCTGTACATTATCTGGAAACTTCTTTAACGGACAGACATATCTGCTGTGTTTTGGTACTTCTGCAAAATGTAACAGTAAATAAATGATAAAAGTATCTACATTTCCATCAAGAGGTACCTTCCAATATTGTTCTACCGTCAATAGAATATCTCTTTATAGATTTATTTATTCTTCTTCCGTCTCCCTTAATGCAGCTCAAACCGCTGCATGCCCACCAACAAAAAAGGTATCAAAATGTGCGGCTTATCTCAAGATGGGTGCTATTATTTTTATTGGGAATCAGAGTTGCCATCTCGATGTAAAAAGTGAAAAACAAGCGAAATTTCCAACTGCTGAACCTTTGAGTGTAACTGAAACTAGAACATTCCTGAAGAAATTTAAACAGGTCCTGCCAAAGTGTTCCCATCTGTTGGAACCCAGTGTTCTCATGCAAAAAATTAGCATCAATGCTAAGCTTAGTTAACAATTACTAAATACTGTAGTATGTGGAAAATCACAAGCATGTTGACAAACATGGACTTACTGCATTCAGTATGTTAAAATTAGTGTATAAGCTAAAATGAGCAAAAATGCTGATGTTACCCTAAATGCTGTCAGTAGCATGTGGGGCATCACTAGCATGCTGTCTTACACTGACTTCCTCCATTCAGTATATTAAGCATAGCTAATGTATAAAATATATCTAAAATGCTTATTTTAGGGAAAAGGTAAATGCTAAGGCAGTGCCCTAACCAGGGAGAAAGAAATAGCTAAAATACTTATTTTATGGCAAAGGCTAATATTAGTGCACTGCCTAAGGTGATGCATTATCCTGAGAGGTATATTGAGGCTTTTATTTTGAAATTCTCAGTAAACTTCATTTTAAAGGACCACACTAATCCCATCTGTAACAGTGGTTGGGTTAAGCCCGGGTTCCAATCGACACTTTGGCAGGCACCATTTAAATTTCTTCAGAAATTTTCAAGTTTATATTATTATTATTACATCGAGATGAATCTGAAAATCACTTCAATGGTAACAGGGTGCCAGCCTGTTCAAAGATTTCATCAACTTAAAATCAATTCTAGAGTGAGAAGGTAGCCAGTGAAAAGAACAGTGTGGGAGTGGTGTGGTCTCACCTGTGTGTTTTAAAAATCCAAAATAAAATACCACAAAAACAATACATAAAAGTGAAAACCCCCCACTTATAAACAAAACTATAAATAAAATGGATCATTCCTCTGTAAACAAAATTGTCCACCAAAAATATCAATCATCAGATTGGAAATGATCAAGCTCATTTTAATTTGTTATGCGATTGCAACAAGTTTACTGGCATCACATTTTTCAGGTATGTAAACATGTGTGTAATGTGTGGAGAACTTTGATGCCATGCTTTCTAAAAACTGAAGCCAAAAGGAGTAAAAAAAAGAAAAGGTCCCTGAAGGAGACCACAAGAAAGATGAGCAGGTTTCAAGGACTGTTGGCTGGTTTTTATTCCCATTTCACCTAAATCACACATAAAGTTAATCTTTTTTCCACTTTAGTTTAACATTTTGCATCAACCGAATCTCCTACTTGATGGGCCTAAGAACACCTAAGAGCACCCTAAGAACGGCTGTGCTGTTCTTTGATGTATCGACTTCTCTTGGTAGGTTTGTAGATGGATTTTGTTGGATTAGAGTGGAGGCAGCTAAATACATATGCACACCACACTTTTAGTATTACGTGTAGAACATTTTTAAATCATGTCTTATGAACAATCTGAACCTTATGAATGTGTATGCAATGCAATATGTAAAATGAAACATTTGTGTTCAGGTATATTCTAACGGTAAATATACTATTATTACATCAAGATGATGTAATAATAGTACTACATCATCTTGTAATATTATTACAAGATATTTATTACGTAAATATCATCTCAACCACCTTCACTGCAGAGCACTGACCTATCCAGAAAGGCTTTCTTCCACTGAAGTCCCACAACCAATCCATGTCAGATTTAGACAGAACACTTGCAAGACTTCCCATGAACCTGATATCAAAAACAAGTAAACAATATCAACATTTTCAAAGTTACAAATGAGACATTACAAACAATAATGAATGAGTTTGTATTTTTCATGGATCCCACCACCACACATTATACAGTGAAACCCATCAACCCTGTGATAACAATGTTTAATGATACCTTTCTCTGCAGGCCCTGTTAGCTGCACTCCATGTGAGCTTGGGCTTAGTGCTGACGATGTAACAACATCCTCTTTGAAAAGTCCAGCCCTGAGGACACATCTGAGCACCAAGGATGGGTAGGAATGTGGAGATAGAAACATCCATTGTTAAGTTGTCAGTCTAACCAAACTTGTTCTTCTATGCCTGTTTTGTTCCCTTGGAAACCATGACTGAAATACAACTATGGACCTTGGCAACAGTTTCCTCCAAATGGGTCACAAGATAACAAAAATCGTTAATGCATGATAGAAGTGAGGCTGAGATATATGAGTATTCTACTGAAAAATTTTCAATACTCAGAGGTTTACATACATTCCTGATTGGCATGAAAGTCTTTATAGGCCTTTTAATGGTGCCTTTGAACTGTTCCATTTTTGGGGTTGGTGTGATTAAACAACAAAGAACTGTAATTCATTTTCAAAGTTCACAGTCACAAATATATAGATAGAACCCTACTAATATTATCGGGAAATGTCCCTAAGCAAGCTCTAGACTGAGAAACCATGTACTTATAGTATCATCAAAAAGCCATCCATCCACCCATCCATCAATCGTCTTACATGCTTATCCCCACAGGGGTTCCCAGGGGTACAGGTGGCTATCTCAAACGGTCAATGGGCGAGAGGCAGGGTCACCCTGGACCGGTCGTCAGTCCAGCACAACCATTAAAAAAGCATCTGGTTGTCCCAGGTAAAAACCTTGGCCTGTCTATCTCATTGCAATACACTTTGTTTTGTCCAGGAGGTCTGGGCTCTCGGCTATTGGGCTCAATACTGAAAAATGTACTGACTATGTACTGACAATTCAGAGTCCAGGCCCCCAGGACTGCTTTCTGGAGGCTAGACTCTATTGAGGTTTCAAGTTTTACCCAATTGCTAACATTTGCCCATGTCTTGTGTAATGCACCAGTGTGATGCTTTGAAGCTTACTGGAAATTGCCTGTGCTGTAAGCAACCATCCTCTAAATGCTGATCCAAACAATGTGGCTGTTATTGTTAATTCAACATTTGGAAGTGTGACCAACATTCCAGAACCCATGTGCTTTGAATCCTTTAAAAATAAGTGATAGATAGATAGATAGATAGATAGATAGATAGATAGATAGATAGATAGATAGATAGATAGATAGATAGATAGATAGATAGATAGCATTTATTGTCATTGAACAGAATTCAACGAAATTTCCATTGCAGCTCCCGTGCAAAAGGTCAAATATATACAGTAAAAATAAGCAAACACACAATAATAATAATAACAATATATACAACTAAATTAACTAAAGGCACTCAACCATCCAAAGAAGTAGCAGCAGGTCCAATTATGGCAAAGTACGGATAATGTGACAGTGCAAAGTGCAGAACAATATGGCTGTGTGGGGATGGGGGATATATATGTGTGACTGCGAGGTTATGATATGTGTGGGAGGGGGGGGCGGCAGGGAGTAATGGCTCTGACGGCTGTGGGGAAGAAACTGTTTCTCAGTCTATTTGTTGTAGTCCGTATATTCCTGTACCGCTTGCCTGATGGCAGCGGCACAAACAGTCTGTGGCCCAGGTGGCTGGAATCCATGGCTATGGATCCAGCTCTCTTCTTGACCCGGCCTATGTAAATGGAGTCCAGGTCTTGGAGGGGGCATCCCACAATGCCTTGTGCTGTTCTCACCACCCGTGAGGCAATATATAAAATAATAGGTGAGGTGAAAGCAGTCAAAACGTTACGAGATGGTAATCTATTGGTGTTATGCAGAGATAGAGACCAGGTGCAGGGACTAATGAGGTGCAAGACATTATTGGGAAAAACAATCAAGCCACAAATATGGCAGGACAGAGGAAAGGTAAAGGGAGTAATATCTGGAGTATTAACTGATCTGACTGAGGAAGAGATTAAAGGTAATGTAAAAGGGGCTAGGGTGATTAAAGTGAAACACTTGTTTATTCTAAGAGAAGGAGTTAAAAGTCCTAGTAAGTCAGTTATGTTAGTCCTAGAAGAGGATAGATTACCTGAAAAGGTGATGATTGGGTATGTCAGTTATACAATAAGGCAATACATTCCTCTACCAACCAGATGCTATAAATCAGTGGTTCTTAACCTTTTATGAGGTACCGAACCCATCAGTTTCATATGCGTATTCACCGAACCCTTCTTTAGTGATAAATACATTTTTTTTCCAAATTTTCCAAATTTCCAAACATATGTATATGTTTTTTTGCTGGTGCACAAAATGAGCAATGTATGAACGTCAACTTTGCTCAAAGAACAAAACCATGAACTCACAGCAAGTTACAGTATTACTTTATTCTGGCCCCCAAAAAATATTTCGGCCCCATTAAAGAATTTCAGCCCCCAAAAATATTTTTTTATTATTTTACTAATTAAAAATAAATTTGGATTTTTTTTTCACTGAATAAAAAAATAGTTCTTAATTTTTTTAAATTTAATTTGTTTTTTGTCATTTTGAATCCACAAAATACTTTTTTGGGGCCAGAATAAAGTATTGCACAAATGACATACCTGCAAATCAGTGTGACTTCTGCTGTTTGTCTTTGGGAGAGCAGTTCAGAGAGGTGTGGCTTCACCTTGGCAATTGCATCTTCAGAGCAAAGTCTGTTCATTTTCTTATTTTTTTGCTCGACATATTTAGTATGGATTAAAATATTAAGAAAGAAACCACGCAACGTACAACTACGACAGCCGCTGATACTGCGTGCACTAAATTCCCTGCAGCACTGATTGGCCGAGCAATGTAACATGATCCTCTGCAGCAAGTGATGGCCAAGCGGGGCGCGTCATCACGACTTTACACAAGTGTGTCTTTGCCTCCGCGGCAGAGGCTCCGCCGAACCCCTGAGACCGACTCATCGAACCCCTGGGGTTCGATCGAACCCAGGTTAAGAACCACTGCTATAAATGTCAAAGGTTTGGACATATTGCTGCATTTGTCTGTTGAGAAGACACAAGTAATATGTTTTTCAAGAAAAAGGGTTAATCGTACAGTAGATCTTAGATTGTGTGGGCAAAAATTGAAGCAGATAAGTATCATAAGGTATGTAGGTATATGGTTTGATGTAAAACTTTCATTTAAGATGCATATACAGAAGATTATTGAGCAATGGAAAAAATTTATTAATATTTTGAGATGTTTGTCAGGGAATGATTGGGGGGAGTCAAGCACATCTTTAAAAACAATGTGTGATGTTTTAATTTGTTCTGTGTTGGACTATGGATGTATTGTTTATAAGTCAATTGCAAATTCTTTATTAGATTTAGATAGAATCCAAGCTAAAGCTCTTAGGATATGTTGTGGTGCTTGTAGAACGTCTCCAGTTCCTGCTCTTCAGGTGATTACCAGAGAACTATGCCACTGAAAATAAGGTGGATGAAACTATCAGCAAATTATTGGTTAAATTTACAAGGGCATGAAGAAAAACACCCAACTAAACAGGTATTCATAGAATGTTGGGAGTAATTGCCATAACATTAGGAGTTTTGGATGGGAAGGGAATATTTATGCAGATAATTTGGGGGTAAAAAATATAGCATGCTGTAAAACTGTAATTAAATCTAAAATTGCCCCATTTTTATTTGAAATGCCAATAGTAAATTTAGAAACCAAAAAAATAGAACAGTCCTATGGAGGTTTTTATCAAATTATTCAGCAGTATTTAGAAATAATGTATGAAAATATGACACAAATATATACAGATTCATCAAAAGAGGAAAATGGTAAAACAGGAGTAGCAGTTTATGTTCCGAAACAAAAAGTTTTTATAAAAAGAACAACAGATAATTTATCAATTTTTTCAGCAGAGATGTTGGCAATTATTTTGGCATTGCAATGGGTGCTGGAGGTGAAGCCCAGTAAGGTAGTTATCTGTTCAGATTCAATGTCTTGCTTAACCAGTATTATAAGTGGAAAATCTGAAAGCCGTCAAGATCTTTTAGATGAAATAGTTATTTGATAAATGGTATAAAGCAACAAAAAATAAGTATTCAATTCACATGGGTTTTGGCACATAAAGGAATTGTAGGTAATGAAAAAGTAGATAAGTTGGCTAAAGAAGCAGTTAAAGCAAGAGAAATTGAATATGATGTCCCACTATGTAGAGCAGAAATAAAAGTAATTATTAAAGATAAAATAAATAATATATGGCAGGAGAGATGGAATTTAGGAGAAAGAGGAAGGTATTTACATAAAATACAGAAAGAGGTAATCATAAGAAATAATACTACAATTAATAGGAGAGAGGAAATATGGATTAACGGGTTGAGGACTTGGCATACTAGTTTAAATAGTGGTTTTAAAATAATAGGTGATTGTTCTTTATTGCGGGGAAACAGAAGGAGTAGAACATGTGTTGATTTATTGTAGAAAATATATAAAAGAGAGGAAAGAATTGGAAAGGGTAATGGGGATTTCAATAGCTATGGCTAATTTATTAGGGAAGCATCAATCACGTGATATAATTCAAGCACTTATTAAATATTTAAAAGATGCAAAATTAGCTGAGAGTATTTAGTATGTATGTGTGTGTGAGTGTATAAGTATGTGTATAATTTAGTTATTTTAAGATTTGAAGATATGTAGGAAAAATTAATTTCTGAATTACATCTCTGTCCAGTTGATGGTGGTAATACACAAAGTTTGTAAACTGCCAGAAAAAGCAATAGAAGAAGAAGAAGAAGTAAGAACCAGTTTTGGGAAAAACTGCTACTCAATTTTGAATCCAAGTATGCTTCCCCTCCCCTTTGATTTTGAATCCATAGGGAGGGAAAGTTTTATCTTCCCCTGCTCTCCCCTCATGTCATATCTCCCTTTGCATATTTTATCCTGCCCACCATTCTGGGTCTAAGTATGAAATCCTGCAAGATTTTGTGGGATTTGAGTTTTTAAAAGTAGGGCGGGGCCTATTGTTTGGTCTGGGAGAACATGTGGTGGACAAGGAAGTTTAGGGCTGGCTGCTGCAGGTGGGCTTTAAATCAATTTAAATCACTTGTTATTCACTTTTTATTATGATGTGCTTACTGATATACTCAGACTTGCCTCTATTCTAGAAAAGCTGATTCAGATGATTGCATGACCTATTCTACATCAGGGTACATCAGAGTATCATCCATAAAATTTCACCCAGATGGCATTTACTGTGTAAACCAGAGCTTTCAGTGGAAAAACAAAGTTCCAGATCCTTTTAATGCTATACAAATATGGGACAGGAACATGGATTATACACTGCTCAAAAAAATAAAGGGAACACTCAAATAACACATCCTAGATCTGAATGAAAGAAATATTCTCATTGAATACTTTGTTCTGTACAAAGTTGAATGTGCTGACAACAAAATCACACAAAAATCATCAATGGAAATCAAATTTATTAACCAATGGAGGCCTGGATTTGGAGCCACACACAAAATTAAAGTGAAATAACACTACACGCTGATCCAACTTTAATGTAATGTCCTTAAAACAAGTCAAAATGAGGCTCAGTATTGTGTGTGGCCTCCACGTGCCTGTATGACCTCCCTACAACGCCTGGGCATGCTCCTGATGAGGTGGCGGATGGTCTCCTGAGGGATCTCCTCCCAGACCTGGACTAAAGCATCCGCCAACTCCTGGACAGTCTGTGGTGCAACGTGACGTTGGTGGATGGAGCGAGACATGATGTCCCAGATGTGCTCAATCGGATTCAGGTCTGGGGAACGGGCTGGCCAGTCCATAGCTTCAATGCCTTCATCTTGCAGGAACTGCTGACACACTCCAGCCACATGAGGTCTAGCATTGTCCTGCATTAGGAGGAACCCAGGGCCAACCGCACCAGCATATGGTCTCACAAGGGGTCTGAGGATCTCATCTCGGTACCTAATGGCAGTCAGGCTACCTCTGGTGAGCACATGGAAGGCTGTGCGGCCCTCCAAAGAAATGCCACCCCACACCATTACTGACCCACTGCCAAACCGGTCATGCTGAAGGATGTTGCAGGCAGCAGACCGCTCTCCACGGCGTCTCCAGACTCTGTCACGTCTGTCACATGTGCTCAGTGTGAACCTGCTTTCATCTGTGAAGAGCACAAGGCGCCAGTGGCAAATTTGCCAATCCTGGTGTTCTTTGGCAAATGCCAAGCATCCTGCACGGTGTTGGGCTGTGAGCACAACCCCCATCTGTGGACGTCGGGCCCTCATACCATCCTCATGGAGTCGGTTTCTAACCGTTTGTGCAGACACATGCACATTTGTGGCCTGCTGGAGGTCATTTTGCAGGGCTCTGGCAGTGCTCCTCCTGTTCCTTCTTGCACAAAGGCGGAGGTAGCGGTCCTGCTGCTGGGTTGTTGCCCTCCTACGGCCTCCTCCACGTCTCCTGGTGTACTGGCCTGTCTCCTGGTAGCGCCTCCAGCCTCTGGACACTACGCTGACAGACACAGCAAACCTTCTTGCCACAGCTCGCATTGATGTGCCATCCTGGATGAGCTGCACTACCTGAGCCACTTGTGTGGGTTGTGGAGTCCGTCTCATGCTACCACGAGTGTGAAAGCACCACCAACATTCAAAACTGACCAAAACATCAGCCAGACAGCATAGGTACTGAGAAGTGGTCTGTGGTCCCAACTGCAGAACCACTCCTTTATTGAGTGTGTCTTGCTAATTGCCAATAATTTCCACCTGTTGTCTATTCCATTTGCACAACAGCAGGTGAAATTGATTGTCAATCAGTGTTGCTTCCTAAGTGGACAGTTTGATTTCACAGAAGTTTGATTTAGTTGGAGTTATATTGTGTTGTTTAAGTGTTCCCTTTATTTTTTTGAGCAGTGCATCTTTATATAAACCTGTGTATGGATCTACAGATTAATAGTTCGCTGCACTTGCCCTGTTCTATGTCACTGTTCTCCTGTTTCAGAGTTTTGTGCAACGTGTGCATCGTCTTACTGTTTTTTTTTTTTACTCCATAAGGCGCGGAGTGGTCGGGAAGTGCGTATCGATGGAGAAAAGCAGACTGATGTAAATCTTTTAGCTCTGGTATTCTGATGATGAAAATTCAAAAGTGCTGTGGTGCTACTGTTTCATACCAGATCACTTACAGAACCAATGTTAACTCTATAAAATGAATGCTCTCTATTGAGGTATCATCCATGGAAGGATTTCTTTATTTAAATGGGTTCATTTTTCTGAGGAATACACAATGAGGGTATCGTG
Source organism: Xiphophorus hellerii (assembly GCF_003331165.1). NCBI lineage: Eukaryota > Metazoa > Chordata > Actinopteri > Cyprinodontiformes > Poeciliidae > Xiphophorus > Xiphophorus hellerii. Next base: position 1,092,795 of record NC_045685.1, read on the forward strand.
ACATGTTTATAAGAGCAATTTTCTGTTGTCCTTCCATGAAAGCGTGCAGCATCCAGACGAACATTAAAACACTTTTTAATATAAGTTGCTGCTTTGACATGATCACAGCACTGCCAAAACATATGTACAAAAATCCTCAATAAAACATAAAATATTTGAAAATCAGACACCAGACAAGTGAATAACAGCAATATCATCAGCCTGTGTAACACTGAATTGATGCGGTGAAGCCACTAGTAGCAGGAGCATGGAGCTGTGCCAGAAGCTAACAAACACTGAAGAGAAGGAGAGCTACCATCGATACAGTTGCAGCCAAGCATGTTTTAATGTTACACAATACAGTTTTAGCAAGTTGCTCAAAGTCTGAGCTGGTATTGTTGTGCATTTAAGGTGTAAAGTTTACCTCTGAGCAATCACCTCCCAAAAGAATCCCAGCGCCCCCCTTTAGTAAAAATTTCCTCCAGCGCCCTCTGCAGTCCGCTGAATGCCTCCCGGGTGCGGTATCGCCCCCGTTGAGAAACACTAGCATAAAGTCTGTAATGTTTGGTTATATTCATAAATTTATATTTTCAAATATAGAAACCTTATGACCTTTATTAAGTTCCACACAAAATCACAGTATCTGCCCTGTCAAATCAGGACTTTGTAAAAAAGGCTGAGAAATACAATGCTGACTGGATCAACATGACAGAATGAACAATAGAAAGAAGGGTTCTCTTTACTCACAATAAAACACATGAAACCAACTCACATGTTCTCCTGCTTGCCCTTTCATTTGTGCTTTCAGTTCATCTTTTGGAGTGTTGGACTTTGCTACAGTGAGAAGTCCAGGTACTTGGTGCTGTGGTTCCCTGCTAACCACCCGGATGTTTGCCTTCCTGCTCTTTCTAGAGGGGGACGTATCATCATGTACTAGCATTTGCATAATTCCATGATACTGAAATACAATAAACAATGATATGAGATCTATCTTTAGCCTTCAGTGATATGAAACTGGAATCAGCTGCTGCAGCTACTTACTGTGTAAATCACATCTGTCTCATTGTGGAACACCAATGAAGGGGCAATCTAAAAAAAATAAAACACAAATCTGTTTGCAGATTAACCTGTTCATACAGGAACTGGTCATATAGGGTTGAGAATGAGATAAACTCAAAAGGTGACTCTGAAACGCTTACAGATTTGCGATTGCTCATAACTCTGAGTATCTTCTTAGGGAGATGTTCTCGTGGTGGTGAGATGCTGTCTCCTCTGCCCCATATGATGGATTGTGTAGCAAGAGGAAGTTTCTCCAGACGAATGGATCCATGCTGGGGATATGTATCTGATCGAATCTCTTTTCCTCCTAGAAGAGGAGCTTGTTGATCCTGATTTGGCCAGCACTGTCCTGTCAGTTAGGATTTACAAGGTAAGTCAGATTTTTTACAAGAAAAAATGTTGGTTAGTAAAATGCACAACATCTTTTACCATTTCCTGAGTCTCTGATTGTGAGTTCAGCCTTGCTGATTCTACCAATTACTGTGGCTTCAGGAGAAACTAGCAACACCTCAAACCTTTCATCAGCTTCCTCAATGTGGTCTTCAACTATCTCAGTTTGCCAACTTCGCTTTGCCACTCCTATAGAAACAGTAAACATTTTTTGAGAATTCAAACTGGTAATATACTGATATACAGTGCATCACAAACGTGAGTACATCCCTCACATTTCTGCAGTTATTTAAGTATATCTTTTCATGGGACAACACTGACAAAATCACACTTTGACACAATGAAAAGTAGTCTGTGTGTAGCTTATATAACAGTGTAAATTTATTTTTCCCTCAAAATAACTCTATATACAACCATTAATGTCTAAACCACCGGCAACAAAAGTGAGTACATTGAGTACTTTGACTCAAGTACAAATTGGAATTGATAAACACCTTTTTTGTATTTTAAAAGTATATTGTAAGCTCCTTGAAAAGTACCTGGATCAAACTGGATCAGAGAGGAAGGATTTGTACGGAAATCTTTCCCAGCATTTGCAGTCCCTTCAATCACCTGGAAAAGAAACGACAACTTCATTATTACAGCCATGTTCAAATTGGTGATGCATCGATCCGATGCATGAGGGCCATAAGGGCCAATCTATTGAATCTATTTCTATGCTATGTACTCTGCATAACTGTGGTTCACAAAACAAAACCAAAAACAACCGACCCAGGATGGGCAGAGGGAACCTCAGAAGGAGGAGTGGAAACAAAACAAAAACAAAACTAGAGTTCATAATAAAGAGAGTTTGATGTTCAGGCGCCGAAGGAAAACGAGAGTCTGATGTCCTGACAATGAAGGAGATGAGAAAATCTGATGTCCTGGCAACAAAGAAGACAAAAGAGTATGATGTCCAGCTGCCAAAGGTGGTGCAGGAACCTCGGGGGTCGCTGACGCGGGAGCTAAGACCTTGGAAGTAGGTGACGAGAGAGCTGAGGCCTTGGAAGTAGGTGACGAGGGAGCTGAGAGTTGGAAGTAGAAGACGAGGGAGCTGAGGCCTTGGAAGGCGATGAAGGAGAGCCCGCAGGGACCCATAAAGGTTGGCTGGAGGTCAGCCCGGAGGCTGCAGGGACTCGCAACGGGGTGGCTGGAAACTTGGGAAATTTGCTGGGAGGCTATTTTGGTTTTGTGGTGTTCCAGACAAAGAAATAATGGAACCTCCAGGATTAAGATTGTTAGACACTTTTGGTCTGATTATGCTCCTACTGTATGTGTTGGAGGCTGTTTGGTTGCATAATCTGAAGGTAAACGAAATATAACAATTCGCCATTGGTGGCGCTCTTGCTGTGTACAAGAGAGGTGAGCGGAACCTGTGAAGAAGAAGAGATGTTCTTGGTTCGAAAATAAAGGTTGCCATGTGCTACTTCCAGTTATCTGCTTGAACAGTATTTTATTTGACCTAGTGTATCATACACAACAGGTTTGAAACAATAAGTTTCAAGTTTTAAGTAAGGACATGGCTCATTAACATCTCCAACACAAACCCACCATAATGATACCGGTGGAAAGAAAACACCAGGACTGCTTATAGATTTTCTCCTCCAAGAGAGGTGAGTAGACCATGTGAGATTATCAACCATTTAGCATAGTTAGCTATAGGAGGAATTAATACACACATTATGAAGAACAATGCCATTGGTGAAACTGCAGCCTTAAATAGTCCCAAGCTGTGAAGGACCAAACCACCTTTTAAATCACAGGGGATCTCTATTTACCAATTTCCACCTATATAAAAAAAATAAAATACACTTTTACCAAATACAAACACATTTCTCTTTACATTTTATAAATATTTTATGTTTTATCCTTACACCATAAGCACCATTATGAAACACCACAAAAACCCACAAACAACCCCCCTCTCCCAGACCTCTCCCGGAACCTATAAATGGTGTCTGGACCCCCAGGGGAGTATTTGTCCAAACACCCTAGAGAGGACCTACAATGTCTTGTGGGCAAATTGTTATTGATGTGATTAAAGTGCAGTGGCAAATAAAGTGCTTGTTAATAAAGTGCAAAAAGTGCTCTTAAAGTGCTATACAGTGACTTAAGTAAAAATAATTCCAGTAATGGAGATGTCTTCATTACATTTCCTCCCTCCTCTCTTAAGAGCACAGTACCTCAGTCCTCTGCTACCCTGGATAAACAGTCAGCAACCACATTAGACTTCCATGGCTTGTACTGGACCATGAAGTTAAACGGCTGGAGAGACAAGTACCATCCAGCGATGTGGGCATTGACACCCCTCATTCGTCTTAACCACTGGAGAGCACAATGGTCGATCTCTAGGATGAAGTGACGTCCCAGAAGATAATACTTGAGGTCCTCGATAGCCCACTTAATGGCCAACCACTCCTTTTCCATGGTTGAATATTTCATCTCCCTGTTCCGACAGCTTCCGACTCAGAAACACCACAGGTCTTCTTTCACCATCCACCTCTTGTTGCAGGACAGCTCCAAGGCCCACCCTTGAAGCATCTGTTTGTAAGATGAATGGCTTAGTGAAGTCTAGTGTGTGTAAAACTGGATGAGTACATACTGCTTCCTTGGGGTCTCAATCACAGTCTTCTGTCCAGCACACATTCTTGGGGGCTGCACCTTTGTTAGATGGTTCAGTACAGCTGATCACTCTCCAAAAGAAGGTATGGATTTCCAGTACCAGCCCACCAAACTAAGAAATCCTCTCACCTTCTTCTTTTTGGTTGGAACTGGGAAGGACTGGATTGTGTCCATTTTCCCCACTGGAGGCTTTATCTTTCCAAGCCCAAAGAAAAAACCCAAGTACTCCCCTTCTCTCTGGGCTTCAGTACACTTCTTGGAGTTGACAGTCAGTCCAGCCAGTCTGATGTGGTGTAGCACCTCCTGTAGGTGAATCAGATGCTCCTACCAGGACTGGCTATACACCACATCATCCAAATATGCTGCAGAAAAGGCTGAAACATCTCTCAGCACATGATCCATTAAACGTTGGAATGTTGCTGGTGCACCCTGAAGCCCAAATGGGATGACTCTAAATTGGTACATACCAAAAGGAATTTTGAAGGCAGTCAGCTCTCTTATCAAAACCACTTGCCAGTATCCTTTGCACAGATCCAGCATTGCAATGTAGCTTGCTTAACAGACATCCTCCAGTAGGTCATCAACCCTGTGTGTTGTGATCTGTGTTTTTCTGTGTTTATTTCTGAGTTTTCGGTGTCCTTGAGTCTCTTCGTTGTCCTGTCTCCCCTCGATTACTCCCAGGTGTTTCTCATTCCCTGATTACCTCCTGTGTATTTAGTGTCACCTGTGTGTCTGTGTCTTTGTCGGGTCCCTGTCTACCAACAGTCAGTCGTTTGTTTTTTCATTCACATCCATTCGTGTACCTGTGCTACCAGTGATGAGCTTTGTTTTCCCGCTCTGCTGTGCTGACAGGGTTTTGGACTGTTTTGAATATTCAGACATTATCATCATTAAACTCCGTTTTTTCACTTAAACCTGGATTCTCAGCGTCTGCCTCACCACCTACACCGCACCACTTCATGACAGAGTGCATTGGGTACAGCATTTAAATATCTAGAATCAATGCAGAATCTCAGGGAGCCATCTTTCTTTGATACCAGCACAATCGGGCTGCACTACTCTGTACTAGACTCCTCAATTATCCCCAAATCCAGCATCAGCTTTATTTCCTTTTATGGTACTGGTACCAACTGCTCTGGTATGCAATAGCTCTTTTGACAACTTGGTGCATCTTCTTTCACCCAAATCTTGTGTTGAACCAGTAATATGAATCCTGGAACTTCTTGAAAGAGCTGAGGATCTAAGAGATTTTTGATGTTGGCCTGCTTAGTAGGGAACAGATAAGAAATGTCAACCAAAGTACAGTCTGACATGCTAGTTGGAAAGAATTTTTCAGTTACCTCCTCATTCTTATCTGCCTGCACAAATAACTCTTGACGCACAGGCTCCTTTTGGCTGTGGAACTCTTTCAACAAGTTGACATAAAATGTTTGATGCTTATTGGCTCTTTCTGGCATGTACAGTTCATAAACCACTTTACTCACTTGTTTGGTGAGCTCATATGGGCCATGCCATTTTTCAGCAACATTTATTGCTGGTAGGAAGCAGTAACAGAACATTCTGTCCTGGAAGGAAGACTGTGTCTCTGGCCTTATGATCGTACTAGGTCTTTTGATGTTGTTGAGTTGCTTTCATGTTGTCCTGTGCAAAAGATGCCATTTCCTGCAATCGCTCTCTCATGTTGAAGACATATGCTGCAATGTTTTCAACCTCTTGCAGCTGGATTTACAGTGGCGATGAAAGTCGAGGAAGAGTACGGTGGAAACAGCAATAGTTTATTCTTCTCACACAGCATTAAGAACAATACCACAGGTGAAATTGCAGCCTTAAATAGTCCCAGTTGTGAAGAACCAAACCACCTTTTAAATCACAGGGGATCTCAAACTACCAATTTCCACCTACGTAAAAAAATAAAATACCAAAATACAAACACAATTCTGTTTTCTTTATATCAATATTTTATGTTTTATCCTTACACCATAATCACAATTATGAAACACCACAAAAACCCACAAACAATACCCCCCTAACCCTTTCTGTGACTCTGCTTGCTTTTTGTGTTGAGGTGACCACTGCGTTTGCTGTAAGTTTTGTATGCTTGCCTGTACATGGAAAGAAAGGAATGCAAGTGTGTGTAGGTGTGAATTTTGTGAGTTTTTGTTTATAAATTTGTGTGGTCTATGTATGCATTGCTGTTTGCTGAATGTTTCGTGTCTGTTGGTCTGAGAGAAGGCTGCGTGTGTATGGCTATGCCCTAGCATAGAACCCCTACAGAGTTGGTGTGTGAGACAGTTTGATTTTAGAGGTGATGTATGCTTTGTTACATGTTTGCTTGTAACAGCCGGCGTTCCAGCCGGCGCACCCGAGCCCGTTTCAGCCGGCATTCCAGCCGGCGCACCCGAGCCCGTTTCAGTCGGCATTCCAGCCGGCGCACCCGAGCCCGTTCCAGCCGGTGTTCCAGCCGGCGTTCCAGCACTTGTCACACACTTGTCTTGTGGTTTATTGTGTTGGTGGATGGTGAATGAGAATATCATGAACAATTATGTAATGCTTTTACTGCTGGATTTATGTCACAGGTTGCAGGTAAACAGCATACCTGTTCTTATAGAACACATGGCTTTGATGAAGCGCATGGAATCTGTGTTCCATAGAACAAATGAGCTGTGGATTTGCTTCCCCCTTGATAGCTTTTGACATCATTTTGCATATGGAACAGGGGTGGCCATTTGGAAGCAGGCTACCAGATATCATCAAAAAGGGAATAAGCTACCAATTGGACAAGCCATAAAACTTTGTCTCAGGTTACAGATGAAAGATGTTTCCCAGAGCAGGCATCTTTGCTTTGTGGCTCCTAATAAATACCTTTGTTTGCCACCATCCTCAGATAACAGCGAGGACTACCTGGGTGTCATCACATATTTGGGCAGAGCAGAAAACAAAGCAGGGGGAATCAGTGATTTGCATTTTAAGTTCTTAAGGAGTTCTTAACAGTGAATACTCACTGTTGCAAGATATTTATATTGTGGTATGGTTTGGAAGAATAAATTACTTTGGAATTTGTGTTTCATGTTGGAAAAAAAGAACATATTTACAATTGTTTCTTCTCTTTCTCAGCAGGACGCAATTGGGAGACATATCAGGCAGCAACATGCTGTCTTACTCATTTCTGATTCCAGTTCTTAAACCAGACCAATGGAAGATATCACTGCATATTTTATACAATCATGTGACATTTACAATCAGTTCAATTTATAGGATGGGAATCCTTCCAAGTCAGCATCTTCTGAATAACAATTACTGAGATGAAATTGTGTAAAGGAAAAAGAAAAATAAGAAAAATGTTTGTCTATTTGAAATTTAATTCACTCTTAGAGTGGATTGAAGATGGATGTGAAATAGGTTACATCCTGCAGCTTCTTACCATAGGGTGTAAATGTGTTTGCTTGAGTGTGATTGAGAACGAATGAGTTTATTGTGGGAAGTGTTTGAGGGGTTTGAAGAAGCGCTATGTAAATTTGACATCACTTTATTTTCCAACTTGTAGTGAATAGATGTAATGATATGTTTCTTATTTTCAAACTATGTAGAAATAGTAATTTTTTTATTTATAACCACGATAGGGATAAATCTGTTTAATTTTACAGAAGAGTTAATTAAGGTGCGACGCTTTGAAACCAAAGGTCAATGTTTAACTTTTGGTTTTTGTTTTCTTTGCACCCTTTTGTGTCAGCCTGAAGCGATACAGTTGATGCCGACTCGGGATCCGAACAGACCCCGCTGAGGCGAAAACGGCACAGTTGATGCTGACGCTGGGGAGCAGAGCGGGAAGTAGCTGGGCTCAGGCTCCAGTCAGACTTTTTAATCATGTTGCTCCAGTTTTGTTCAAGCCTGTAACAGCCTGTAACACAAAGCAAACACGCTAGCTAGCTAGCTAACTGGCTCAACCTGGCGCTGCTACGGTGATGTAGCTCAACACAAAATACAAACACCCTAGCTAACGCTAGATGCCGCCATACAGCCGAGTGAACACAGTTAGCCAGCTCCTCTGTGTTCCTGGCTATAACACAGAGGAAGCCAACCTGATCCTTGTTGTTATGAATTAACACCACCACCATAACGCATAACAGCATACCAGGAGACCGTGTTATGCCAAACAGGGTCTAACACCCCCCCACTGTCACACACCAGGGTTAAAAGAAGAAAAACGGGAATATTATAGAGATAAAACGCAACCGAAAAACTTTAAATCTAAAACATTTCACAGTCCATCTTGAATTCTAGACGGCGGATTTAGAAAACTTGTGAAACACCTCAAATATTTTTGTTTTTGAGCAAACTATCTTATAAACAATAATATAGACTCCAAATTGATAATTTAATTATATCTTCAGGGAGATAAGGAGAAAAGCCCTATTCCAGGGCAAAATATATGCAAAAAATGGGCTACCAAATTTGATAAATGAATTGGAATTAAAACTCAGGTGTTTCTGGAAAACTGTTTGGAAAATAGAGAAAAAAAATTATAATTGGAGACATTAAAATTAATGGCCTGATTCCACCACCAAAATTAGCCCAACAGGGGGAGGACTCCCTGTGACCTGAAGAACATCATTACGCTATCCAGTGAAGAAACTCTGCACATCACTAACCAAGAGCCAAGGATGGGAGACTGGGGCAGAAGAGCATGATTAATTAGTATAGAGAGGTTCTAGATATTTGCTAGTCTCGCAAATTGTTTATGCTCATTTTATGGTGCTGATAGGTTTTTCTCTTTGCAACTTCTAAATTAGCAAATGTTTTCAAAATACTCAAACAATCTTAATTTAGGATCACTATAAGACAGAAATGTTGTACTCATTTTTATGAACCATGTCATATTTTTGAGATGTTTGATCACTTTAATCTTAAGTACATTAGCTTAGTTTTAACAGGGGGCTGCAGGCCGTTCACTCCTTGCTGTCCTACCTCGTGAGCAACCAGCCACACCAACCCCACCTAGCTGTTTGGAACACTGATTATCCTGAAGTCGCCCTGCAGCTACAATGCCATCTACATTGTTTGCCTCATCTCTGTCTTCATGCGATTGCTGCTAAAGATGGTTTGGGAACACCTGAGCCTCCAGCAGGTCAATACGGGGATCATTAAGGCCAGTCAAGTGACCAGTGAGATGGTAAGGATTAGCCTGGATCTGGTGAGAACCTGGCTGTCGGTGATGAGTATGGAGATGAGGAAGAACTTCATCCAGGTCATGTTCACCTCTCCGATAGAGGCTGCAGAGGATCAAGGACCAGCAGCCGGTGTCCGGGTCCAAAGCCATGACCGGCGAAGAGAGAACTGTCTCTAGAAGCGGCCCGGACTGGGTAGGACGTCAAGCAGTTCCGAATGGCAGCCGGCACTGCATCCATAGTGTTTGGCCGCAGCCAGTCCATGCCAGGAGCAGAGACCATGCTCAGCAAACCTGTGGAGAATCAATATACCAACACCGTTATCGACTTTCTCTTCAGGGTCGCCTGCCAGGTGAACGACTCCACCAACATGGGCCAACTCTCGATGTGAACTGTTGAGAATGGCTGATGTTGTTAGCCCTGAAGATGGACATGTGGCTCCGTGCCAAGCTCAAGCGGCAGTGGTTTGACAAGCTGTTGATGACCGTGGAGCAATCTGAACCAGCCTGGAGATTCTGTGCTTCCTGCTGATCATGTTGCAGTGTCCGGTTATCCTTGCCCATTTCAAGCCGGTGCAGTGAAGCATCGCAGCATGAATGACCAGTGGCAACACCATGATCCTTTGGGGTGTTACTGGAGATGTCCTCTTGGAGGGGGACAAGATTCCTGGTGACAGCTGGAAGGAATGATCCGCTAGATAGCTTAGGATACACATGGACATACTTAATGATTATTGTGGGGTGGTATTATATCACCCCAAGAGGGACTGTTGAGAATAAATAATTCTGTGTTTTCTTCTATCTATTTTAAATAGTTACAAAGCTAAAGCTAAAGCTAAAGGAAATGACATGTTAGGAAACACCCTCAAAGTTAAGGTTAAAATAAATGAGACATTAAGGAATGCCCTCTTCGTCTTCTGGGCGTAGCTTAGGCAGAGGTTGAGAAATTAAATTACAAACTGTTCCTTGATGCCCTTTTGTCCTGCTAGCTCCTAAAGGTAGCATGAGAAATGGACCAGCTGTATTTTGGTATTAATAAACGGAATCCATGAATTCAACTCACTGACTCTTCTTCAACCTCATACATCAAGAACTTAGCATGGAGAAAGGATAATTCTCCACAATACCCAACAAATACACCCAAAACTTCTTGTGTGCAAATTGTTATTGATATGCAAATTAATGCTTAAAGTGCAGTGCTAAATAAAATACAAAAAGTGCTCTTAAAGTTCTATACAGTGACTTAGTTCTAGTAATGAAAATATCTTCATTACAGTTGCAGTTTATTTCGCATGTTTGACTAAGATAGTCAACCTATTGTTTTTGTCAGTTTAAGTTTCTTTATTGTTTATAATAATAATAATAATCATATAAATTAGTAGTTATCAACTAAGTACTATTTTTCTGTATCGAATAAGAATCTCTATCGGCTGATATTGAACCTCAGATATTTGTGTTGGCATCAGAAGTGTACAAAGTGGATCGGTGCATCCCTAGTTTTAACTTAGCAGCTGAATGTTTGCATGACCATGGGTTTTAAAAACCAATGAATTTGACCTTGACAGTGACATATGATGATTCTGCCAAGTTCCCGTTTCGAATGATGTCCAGGGAGATTTTTCCCTGCTCCTCACATGACGAGGACTCAGAAAGAGAAAACTCCACCCTACTCCATCGGAATTCAAGTCTGCAAAGACAAGGAACATGAATGAAAAAAACACAAAAGCTAATTTAGACTATCACCTAAAATACTAGATTGAAAGTGAAAAGGAGCATTACTTACATGTGAGAGGGCCCCATGTTGCCTAAAGGATCAGACACTTTGAACTCCAGGCTGTCTGACAGAAACTCACCATGCAAGTTGATAATATAGGCTATAATTCTTTTGTTAAGCTCAATCTGAGGGAAACGCTGTGACACAAACATACCTGTGAAGAACAGTGAAAGAGTGTTGTGTTATCTAAATGAAGCTGCAGGGCTGCAGATCAACTGGTCACTTTTAGACCCTGGTTCTTCAACCACTGTGGATGAATTTATTTTTTTGTACTTTTTATGACAATGATAAATATAGTACAGTAGACACCTGCTGAATCACCCAATTGTAAATTTTTTTATGTAACATATGGGGTTCCATTTATAAAGTCAGTCAAAAGTTAACAGCCATAATTTGGATTATTAAGTCAGTCATATTTTCGTCATGTTATCTGCAAGCTAATCAAACATTTAGTTTGAAATACTTAGCTTCAATTAAAATGTTTAGTTCAAAACTAAATATTTAGTTAGCAAGCTAAATATTTAGCTCCAAATTTATTCAGTAAGCAAGCTAACTAAATATTTAGAAAGCTCATAGTTTTACTAGCTCAGAGCTAGCTAAATACTTGAGAGCTCCAGACTGTGTGACAGAAACTTCTCATGTGAATATGTGAATTCATAATATTGGCTATAGTTCTTTTGTTAAGCTCAATCTGAAGGGAGAACTTTGACATATTTAGTTAACTGAATGTTTGACAAATATTTAGCTAGCTCATAGTAACTAAGGCAGGACCACTATTTATCTGGTATCAAAAATAAGTCTGGTATAAAAAAATCAAAACTGAAAAGTACAAAATGGCAGCAAGGGGAAGGGACAAGCATTCAGATGTAGGGCAAGTAATGACACATAATTATTCTGACCTGTGGTAATGTTTTCAAGGTAGCCAAAATATGGTGGACGAATAATGCAGAATATCAGCTCATCTTCTCTGCTACCACTATCCTGAGCCTTCAGCTCTTGAGAAGTCACAAAAATCACATATCTGCCATCGGGTAAAAGCTCTGGTTTCCAAAGTGGGACTAGCCTTATTACTTCTGGTGAAGATTTATCCAAAGGCTTGATCTGAAAAAAGAACCAGAGGATGTTTGAGGCAAGACTACTTTGTCCATTGGGAAGCTTTTAGAACTCTACATGCTAACAGAGGACAAATATGTGATACAAAAATCACGTTAAGTCACAAACTGGTTCCATTATCCCCCACCTGAATGGTGAAAAACACAGGCTCTGTTTGCAGCTGTCCATCTAGCAGAAAGCCTTGACTGGAGGAGTCGGATGCTGTGAAAGCAAATCGGTCAATCTGTGATGGTCCTCCATCATGTCTATATGTTACCTCCAGCTCCTTTATGTGTTTCTGTGTGAAGTTTGAGCCAGCAGTCAGTGTGACACCAGCTCGTTCCAGCTTCCCGTACTGTGGAGGCTGTCGCAGAACAAAAGTCAGAGCCCTGGGTGGAGTGTCAGGGTCAGATAAGGAGAGGAGTTCTGGACCAAGGATCATGGCAGAACCTTGTGGGACCTGGAGACCTTTGTTGGACGTTAGCGATGGCAGAACACGATCCACAATTTCCACGCACAGCTCAAAGCTTCCATTTCGGCTAGTCTTACCGTTGCTTATAACAAACCTGTGAAAACATGCAACAGACTATGTGTTAGCTTGCAGAATCTGGCCAAAGGCAAACTTACCAAAGCAGTCTAGTTCTTTGACTGAAACCTATATGTGGGATTTGATTTAGGTTATGATGGACACAGTTAGTTAAACGCGAAAATAGATTCTTGATGTCTGGACTGGAGTGTTGTCATAAAATTATGAGTAGTTAGTTAGCTAGCCCAGACTCATTACAAGAGTCCAGTATTTACATCGCTTATTAATATGGTCTGTTAACATGTTTCTTTTTGGGGGCCACACACACAAAATGCTTTCTCATAAATTATTTATAAGTGGTGGAGGCTTCCTCACTGGTTCCAACTGAGAGCTATTCATCAGTCCCATGAGACGTCTTAATTAGCCGACTGTCATCCACAATGGCAACTGAAGAAGCATTGACCCCCTCACAGGTTTTTGCTATTTTGTCATTTTTGAATACTTCAAATCATCATATACATTTTAAAATCATCCAAGGCAACAGTACTACAGTAAATGGGTGGAAATCCTGGGGAGGGTTGGGAGGGTCCGGACCCTCCCCAATCTTGGAAAAGTCTAGTCCAAAAACAAAGATCAGAAAAGAAAACTTTGTATTTAAACAATATCAATATGAAAAGGCGAAAGAAACAAAGAATGAAGTAAATCCACCATTCATCAAAGAAAAAAATAAGAATGAATTTGTAGGTCCACCCCAGCCATTGTTAGAACATTGGTTCAGTCCAAAATGTATGAGTGGTACAGGCTCCATCAGAGCCGCTAAAGTGAGGAGCTAACTGTGGCTCTGCAGCATAAAGAAATCCCTTCAGTAAGTAAATACTTAAAGCAAAAGCCAAGTAACACCTTTGATTTACTTTCACTGTTCAATAGGAAGAAACACATTAACAGTAAAAATTAGGCTGCAGTTCATTATTTTATTACTTCAGCTGAATCATGATAATAATAATAATAATAATAATAATAATAATAATAATAATAATAATAATAATAATACATTTTATTTGTAACGCACCTTACATTTCAAAGAAATCTCAAAGTGCTACAGAGACGAAAATAGATTATAAAACTTACAATAAAACATACAATAATACATCTCACACCAAATGGTAACAAATTAAAACTTACAATTTAAAAAAGCTAACAGATCTAAAAAGCCTGTTTAAAAAGGTGTGTCTTAAGACCTTTTTTGAAGGCCTCCACACCTTGTGGGCCTCTCAGAGACTCTGGGAGGACATTCCAAAGCCGCGGAGCTACTGCCTGAAAGGCCCTGTCTCCCATGGTGGCAAGCTTGGTCTTTGGTTGATGCAGGCGGTGAGAGGAGGTGGAACGAAGGCTTCGAGAGCAAAACTAGCAAGGTAGCAAATATCTCAATTATATAAGAGTTGTCCCCCTGACTCTTATGTTAATGAGAAGAGTTTGAAACGGTTCCCACACAGCTCACTGTGTGGGAACCGAGACCAGAGACATAGAGAAAAACAGAAATGTATGCTTTTAACCATCTTCAACATACAGCCTCTAAAACGACACACACAAAAATCTGGATATTTTTCTATAAAAACTCTGGTGCTTTGAGCATTAGGTTTAAGTTATGATACTTCCCAGACCTACGTTATTTCTACCAACGTATAGATTCTCAGCCATCCAAGACTGAGATTTAGTCCTTTTTAGTAAAAAAGATTTAAATATAAAGCAACTTATAATTTAAATAACACATAAATTGTATTGAGAGCCACTACAATAAATCAATATTTATGAGGAATTTTATCAAGTGGAGTTACTCATTAAAATTAGTTTTTATTTGTAGCCTTAAATTTTTGTGAAGGTGTACCTGTCGGGTTCTGGGGGTCTTGGTCCTTCTTTTTTTTTTTTCCTTTTTTCTTTTCCCCTCTTCCTGGTGTCAGTCTGTAGCACCACTGTGGCCCACTAGATGGAGCCAGAGGCTGTCTACCTGGGAGGCGCGCCCAGGGGTTTTACGCACCTGGCGGTCGTTATCTCATCATCCTCTGGAGGTTAAAGAAGCTGACTGCCAGCACTTCGACGCCGGAGTGTTTTACCTACTTGGTACACTGAGCCCCTCGAGGTTAGTCCTCTGAGTTTGTTTTTTCCTCTAAGTAACTCTTCGTTGTCCTCTGTGCTCTTCAGGAATCGTTTTCGCCTCGAGACCATTTGGATTCCCCAGAGTGACTTTCATCCTGGCTTTTTGGATAAAGCCCTCCTCGTGACGCCGTGGACGTTACCCACTGGTTGCCCGAGTTCAGTCTTCACCTCTCCTGTCAGATCTCAAGATTCTCAGTTGTCATCGGCTGGCAGTCGGACCTCGCCTCCACCTCCGTCAAGACATCACCTACCTGCCCGCCCTCCACCGCAGCCTCCTTGCTTAGGAACCCACAGACTATCTCCCTGATTGAGATCATTCCTTCCCACGTAAGAACCGATCTGTTTCCATCATAACTCCCGTTTCCCAGTTGACCCGAACTCACCATCTCCTCCTGTTCGCAGTTTTCCGCTGTCTTCCAGACTCCACCCCAGGATCCCCACCACATCACTTAACTTTGCCTCAATAAAATCCTTAACTGATTTCTGTTCCCTGTGGTGTTCTGCATGTGGGCAAAAGCTTTAACGCCAACATGACAGAACACTCCGGCCAGCAGGCAAGCCCCGCAGACGCCATCAGACGAACACTATCGGAACAACAGTCACAACTTCACACTCATGAGTCCGCCCTACGAGAATTAAGTGCCCGTCAAGCCGAGACTAACCAGCGCCTAACTGATCTAATGAATTTCCTACAGAAATCTGTTCCGCAGGCTACGCCTCCAGACCCCGCGCCGGCTCCCGACCCTGCTCCGCCAGCGCGTCCTTCTTACTCGGAGGTTCGACCTCCTACCCCGGAAAGATTCTCTGGAGACATATACAGGTGCAAGGGGTTCATTTTGCAATGCTCTTTAATTTTTAACCACTCTCCCCAGAGTTTCCCTCATGACGGCGCAAAGATCGCCTATGTTCTGTCTCTGCTGTCCGGTCGAGCGCTAGATTGGGCCGAGGCAAGATTTCCATCTCCCACTGATTTCGGGTGTACGTTTGACGCTTTCCTGAAAGAGTTTAGGCAAGTTTTCAGTCAAGACCAAGATAAAACATTTAACTCTCGTGAATTGTGGAAAATTAAACAGGGGCAGCGAACGGTAGCCGACTTTGCCGTCGATTTCAGGGTGAAGGCTGCAGCTTCTAATTGGAACTCGGCGGCACTAAAGAGTGTATATTTTCATGCACTAAATGAGCAGATCAAAGATGAACTAGCCACGCTAGATGAACCCGAGACATTAGAGGATCTCATAAGTTTGACCATTCGTCTCGATAACAGAATCCGGTCCCGCGCGAAAGAGAGAAATCGGAGAGAACCACCTATTAGAACTTTAACATCTGCTACTCCCTCTCCCTCCGCTCTCAGTCTTCCACGTCCGCCAAGTCCCCCAGGTCCGGAACCGATGCAAATTGGTCATACTCGCCTCACCCCAGCTGAGCGTCATAGGAGAATGACTTCCCGCCTGTGTTTGTATTGTGGTTCACCTGATCACTTCATAGCTCATTGCCCAACTCGGTTAAACCCCCGGGTCCACCAGTAAAGGCGAGGGAACTGGTGGACCGTTTAGAAAAGGGGGATTCACCTCGCTTGCTATTATCGGCAACATTAATCGACCGCGATCAGTCACTTCCGTTGTCTGTCTTTATAGATTCGGGCTGCGAACAGAATCTCATTGATTCAGCACTAGTTCAGCAGCTGTCCATAGAAACCACCCCATTAACCGTTCCCCTTTGTGTCTCAGCTTTGGATGGAAAACCCCTTCCTAAAATCACCCATCAGACCAAACCGTTGAAGTTAGTTATTTCTGGAAATCATAGTGAGATCATTTCGTTTTTTGTTTTTCCCACCGTAAGCTCCTCCGTAATCCTAGGGTTTAAATGGTTGCAACAGCATAATCCCCACATCAACTGGACTGACAGACATGTGGAATCCTGGTCCACTTTTTGTCATCAATCCTGTCTCCGCTCAGCAGTTCCACCAGGTCCTCCCACGGCTAAACCAAAGGAGGCAGACATGCCTGATCTCTCCACCATCCCACCCGAGTACCATGATTTAGCCCCAGTTTTTAGTAAGTCAAAAGCACTCTCTCTACCACCACACCGTCCATATGACTGCGCGATCGACCTTCTCCCCGGGGCGCCACTTCCCTCTAGCCGGCTGTACAACATTTCTCGACCTGAACGGGAAACCATGGAGGGTTACATCAGAGACTCTTTAGCGGCCGGGATCATCCGCCCATCCTCCTCTCCCTTAGGGGCGGGGTTTTTTTTTGTAGGCAAGAAGGACGGTTCGCTGCGGCCATGCATAGACTACAGGGGCTTAAATCAAATTACAGTAAAAAATAAATATCCTCTGCCCCTGTTATCTTCAGCTTTCGAGCCAGTGCATGACGCCACTATTTTCACCAAATTAGATCTAAGGAACGCCTATCATTTACTCCGTATTCGTCACGGGGATGAATGGAAAACCGCGTTTAAAACACCTATCGGACACTTTGAATATTTGGTCATGCCGTTTGGCTTGTCTAATGCTCCCGCTTTCTTTCAAGCTCTTGTAAACGATGTTCTGAGAGACTTTCTGAATATCTTCGTTTTCGTCTACCTAGATGATATTTTAATCTACTCCAAGTCCCTCGAAGACCACAAGCATCACGTTCGTCTAGTTTTACAACGGCTCCTAGAAAACAAGCTCTATGTAAAAGCTGAGAAATGCGAGTTCCACAAGCCATCCGTCTCTTTCCTGGGATTCATCCTTGAGGGTGGGCAGGTAAGGCCAACGGAGGAAAAGATCAAGGCTGTGCTGGAATGGCCAATCCCGGAAACACGCAAACAACTCCAAAGATTCCTCGGATTTGCCAATTTCTATCGCCGCTTTATCCGCAACTATAGTCAGACAGCCTTACCGTTAACTGCCCTCACTTCGACCAAGATTCCATTTAGTTGGACTCCCGAGGCGGATGCGGCTTTCATTAAGCTAAAGACTCGGTTTTCTAACGCACCCGTGCTAATCCAACCTGATCCTAAGAAACAGTTTGTCGTTGAAGTGGACGCATCTGACACTGGAGTAGGAGCTGTTCTTTCCCAAGTCTCCGAGGCTGATAATAAAATTCATCCTTGTGCATTCTTCTCCCGTAGGTTGTCCCCCCCAGAACGCAACTATGATGTGGGCGATCGGGAGCTTCTGGCTATTAAACTAGCCCTGGAGGAGTGGCGGCACTGGTTGGAGGGCGCTGAACATCCCGTGCTGGTCTGGACGGATCATAAGAACCTCTCTTATCTACAAGCCGCTAAAAGGCTAAATCCCCGTCAGTCCCGTTGGTCCCTTTTCTTTTCCAGGTTTAATCTATCCATTTCCTACCGTCCCGGCTCACGTAACATCAAACCTGATGCCCTGTCCCGCCTCCATTCTCCGGATGATTGGGAGAAAGGTCCTGCCTCCATTCTGCCCCCCAGTTGCACCGTAGCCGTTGTTACTTGGGAGATAGAGGACCTAATTAAACAGGCACAACAATCTGAACCAGCCCCTGACTCCTGTCCTTCACATAAGATCTATGTTCCCTCCTCTGTCCGAGCCCGTTTTCTTAACTGGATCCACTCATCCAGGTTTTCCGGACACCCAGGCATCAGTCGCACTATTGCGCTAATAAACCGCAAGTTTTGGTGGTCATCCATTCACAAAGATGTTAAGGAATTTGTGCTAGCTTGTCCTGTCTGTTCCAGAAATAAACCATCCCATCAGCCCCCTTCAGGTCTCCTGCAACCCTTACACATTCCGAAACGACCCTGGTCCCATATCGCTATCGATTTTGTAACAGGCTTACCTTCGTCTAAAGGCATGACCACCATTTTTACTGTTATCGACAGGTTCTCCAAAGCTTGCCACCTAATTCCGCTTAGGAGGCTCCCTTCTGCATTTCAGACAGCTCAACTCCTGGTCAAACATGTTTTCCGTCTACATGGTATTCCACAGGAAATATTATCTGATCGA
This sequence comes from Xiphophorus hellerii, assembly GCF_003331165.1. Taxonomy (NCBI): domain Eukaryota; kingdom Metazoa; phylum Chordata; class Actinopteri; order Cyprinodontiformes; family Poeciliidae; genus Xiphophorus; species Xiphophorus hellerii. The sequence goes on from NC_045685.1 coordinate 1,111,567, forward strand.
GGTCCACAATTCATATCTCAGATCTGGAGGAACTTCTGCTCAGCGCTTGGCGCAAAGGTGTTGTTAACCTCTGGTTTTCATCCGCAGACTAACGGCCAGACGGAACGTTTGAACCAGGAACTGGAGTCAACCCTCCGCTGCTTCACATCCACCAACCCCTCAGACTGGAATCAGTTTCTTCCTTGGGTGGAGTATGCTCATAATTCACATATTTCTGCTGCCACCAGTTTGTCCCCTTTTGAAGCTTCCCTGGGTTATCAGCCTCCGTTGCTCTCCTCCGAAGAACGTGACTTAGCCGTTACCTCAGTGCAACACCACATCCGCCGCTGTCAGAAGATCTGGAGAACCACTGTCACCACACTTAACAACACCGCCGAACAAAACAAACGCCTCGCTGACCGCAAACGGACTCCCGCTCCCCGTTACACCCTTGGACAAAAGGTTTGGTTATCTTCCCGGAATATTCCCCTTAAATCCATGTCTAGAAAGCTCTCTCCTAGGTTCATTGGTCCGTTTTGCATTGAACGCATCATCAGCCCGTCAGCTGTTCGTCTGCGTCTCCCGGCTTCCCTGCGAGTTCATCCCACGTTCCATGTCTCACAGATTAAACCTGTCCAGACCAGTGCGCTTTGCCCTCCTCCAGAGCCCCCTCCTCCCGCCCGTGTCGTTGATGGCCATCCGGCTTATTCTGTCCGCCGGATCGTGGACTCCCGTCGGCGAGGTCGTGGGTGGCAGTACCTCGTCGACTGGGAGGGCTACGGTCCGGAGGATCGTTCTTGGGTCCCTCGATCTTTTATCCTTGATCCTTCTCTTATTACTGATTATGTTTCGTCGCTTCCCTCCTGCTCTTCTCGGCCGCCGGGTGGCGACCGTTGAGGGGGGGGTACTGTCGGGTTCTGGGGGTCTTGGTCCTTCTTTTTTTTTTTTCCTTTTTTCTTTTCCCCTCTTCCTGGTGTCAGTCTGTAGCACCACTGTGGCCCACTAGATGGAGCCAGAGGCTGTCTACCTGGGAGGCGCGCCCAGGGGTTTTACGCACCTGGCGGTCGTTATCTCATCATCCTCTGGAGGTTAAAGAAGCTGACTGCCAGCACTTCGACGCCGGAGTGTTTTACCTACTTGGTACACTGAGCCCCTCGAGGTTAGTCCTCTGAGTTTGTTTTTTCCTCTAAGTAACTCTTCGTTGTCCTCTGTGCTCTTCAGGAATCGTTTTCGCCTCGAGACCATTTGGATTCCCCAGAGTGACTTTCATCCTGGCTTTTTGGATAAAGCCCTCCTCGTGACGCCGTGGACGTTACCCACTGGTTGCCCGAGTTCAGTCTTCACCTCTCCTGTCAGATCTCAAGATTCTCAGTTGTCATCGGCTGGCAGTCGGACCTCGCCTCCACCTCCGTCAAGACATCACCTACCTGCCCGCCCTCCACCGCAGCCTCCTTGCTTAGGAACCCACAGACTATCTCCCTGATTGAGATCATTCCTTCCCACGTAAGAACCGATCTGTTTCCATCATAACTCCCGTTTCCCAGTTGACCCGAACTCACCATCTCCTCCTGTTCGCAGTTTTCCGCTGTCTTCCAGACTCCACCCCAGGATCCCCACCACATCACTTAACTTTGCCTCAATAAAATCCTTAACTGATTTCTGTTCCCTGTGGTGTTCTGCATGTGGGCAAAAGCTTTAACGCCAACATGACAGTACCAGAGATTATATCTGTGCCACTGAACCAAGCTTATATCTAAACATTTAAATTTTATTTTGACTTTTATGGGTCTCAATAGATTGGTTACTGAGAAAAACACAGGTTTGTGCATTAACACTTACTAGTTATTTTTAGTCTTGCAGCTTGAACACATTAAAAACTTTTTAACCCACATTTTACGATACATTTCACTGTAACTTTGCCGAACCCTCCAAAATTGCTCTTAAAAAATTTCCCTACTTAATGTCCCCCCCAATAATGAAATGGTATTTCCTCCTTTCTACAGTACTAACTTTGCTTCTGTGCAGCCATTTTTATATCAAAGATAATATTGGTACAAAGCGATTCTCAAATTATGATTCAGATTTGAAAGTGAAATAATTAAGCTATCCAAACTAAGATGGCCCTATGTAAAAAAAAAAAAAAATTAAATACACCCTAAACCACATAACTCTGTCACTCTTGGCAAAGATAGCTGTTTTAGAGTCATTACCATCACAACTGGCAATGGGTCTTTTCCATCAATTTTCCTTGTGACACTTCCATAAGTTTCTTTATCTGAATAAAAACTTCTCTTCTCCAGTATATTTCTTCTATGCCCTGTCTACATTTCTGCCTACCTCAGCCAAAAATTATGATACCTGGTGATGTTAAGTCTGAAGTCCATACTTTTGAGGCCAATTCACCACTTCTGTTTGATTCTCCAAGCTTTGATCCATTTTTTTTTTCTGCTGACATACATGCTCAGACTCAACTGTACCGCTGTGCCTGTGAGATTTCCTTATGTACTGGAAATCCTGCCACCATGAACAAAAGCCGATACAACAGTGAATTCAGACTTGTTCGAAGAAGCTCAGACAAGATCACAGTTTCCCTCTTCCATTTTTTTCTGTGCTTCTGAGCTCCTACATAAGTACACTATTTTTTTTGTTTCCTTTTTTGAAGGTTTTTTGGCTAAGACTGCTTTTGTTTGAGAGAAGTCAGACAAGAAAGTGGATAATGAATTAGGGGGAAGACAATTGGCAAAGGATATCAGGCCAGGACTGGAACCGGTGAGGTCTGTGTCAAGGACTAAGGCCTCCATACTTGGATTGTGCTTCACCCTTTTCCCCAAAGTGGATGTGTTTTACTTTGCCATTGTGTCAGTCACTACATTCCTGTGAAACTGCTGTGGTCAAACAGTCGGAGACGCAGTCACAGGCCATCACTAGAGGTCTGCAAGGCCTCATTAACTTAAACGTGTTCTTATTGCTCTGTACATCCTTCACTTTCTGTCAAATCAGATGCCAAATCAGATCTGATGTGTCTAGGTTTTTAAATGAATTGCTCATAAAACAGCTTGCATTTCTCCAAAGTCACACATAGTCAACTACTGAATAGGCTCCTTTGTTGAGAAATGTTGTGCCTTTTACATATTACTAGCTCTCATAGTATGTTTAAAAAGCTTATAGGTATTCACACTCACTGAAAGCTTTCTGTTGCTTTGCTGGCTTGGTTGTCATGGATGTAAGCAACAAGGTTTGCTGCAATGTCCATTTGGCTGAAGGTGGAGATGATCACTCCTGGATGTTTGATGTACTCTATGTGCCCATGAGCAGGTGGGTTGGTGATAACATATAGAAGCTCCTCTGGCTTGTCTGTACCATCTGTGGCTAGCAGAACATCAGTGGTGAGAACAACACGCTCACCAAGGCTGACATTTACTGGTTTCACAAAGATGGCAATGTTTTCTGAAATCACAAGCATAAGAAATATTAGTTATAATTAAAGCATGTCTGTGTACAAAATGTAGTCCTATTAATCATACCTACTGTGGTTCCACAAAAATTCAACACAAGACATTGCTACCATTCATTTGCTACCATTTACCATTCACTGCTACCATTCATTTCCTATGAGGTGACAATCACACACCGCCAATTTTAAGCTAGTACATATTGACATGCACATGTGGGTCAGCAACGGAAAACAAAAAAGTTGAAAAATGTTAAATCTTAGTTGCTGTCTGTGCCTTCATTATTGTGTCCCAGGCGTTAGGTTTCACCCCAGGTGGAGGAAACCTTTGCTGGTAGATGTTTCTATAAATTAGGTTGTGTATTTCTAAAGTGCATTAAAATTGTGTGTAATGGGATATTGAAGCTCCATTTGTTGCTTACTTTAGAGTCAACCCTCATTCCCTGTGTGTCTATAACACAGTAAAATTGATGTGCAGGATCAGGCCATATAGAGCATATAGAGCCAAAGATCCTACTGCTGTGTAGTGTTGCCTGTTTTAGGTCATATGGCATGGTAAATATTGGCAAACCTATCCTGAGGACCAACTCCCCAACTGGCCCCGTCCTTTTCCATGGAGCACTGACTGGGGCTTTGAACTCCCCAGAGATCACTGCCAAAGAAAAGCTTGACCACCCTTAAGATATGAGAGTTTGGGAAGAACTCTGGCCAGCCACACATGATGGCCACCCACCTACATCCCAAAACCCAAGGATCCCTCAGATAAACCAGGAGCCCAGGAGCAAGCAGTACATATTGACATGCACATGTGGGTTATTTATCTGGTCAACATCCCAAATAAATAACCCCAAATTAAGCTCCTCATTTGTTGTATTCCCTTTTTGGCACTTATTGCATTTACGTAATTTTATTTTGTATAATATATAATGGACTTCCGGTGTTTGATTTAATGCTTTTATTTTTGATAAGAGAGCTTCTGCTGTTTATATTGTAGAACGGTAGCTTAATGACGGAAAAGGAATGGAAAACAAGTTGCAACAAGGTTGTAAAATGTATCTTATTAGCGGCCCCCTTGATAGAGGCACAAGGTATGTTTATTTTTTAAATAAGTATATTTCTTTTATTGATTGGTTGGAATTGTGCATTTCTTTTATTGTATAGAAATACTAGAGCATAGTTTTGAATTAGAGTTGATATTTTTAGTAGTGAATGTTATGTTTTGGTTGATACGTTACGGTTGTAAGAGCGTGTTTTTGTAGCTTACACCAGTATTTCCCAACTCTGGTCCTCTAGGCACACTGCTCTACATGTTTTAGGTAATTCCTTGCTTCAGTCCAGCTAATTTCAATTGATGACTGATTGACAGGAGTTTATTGAACTGCAATCAGTTGAATCAGGCACATTAAAACAGGGAAACCTCTAAAACATGTAGAACAGTGTGCGTTGAGGACCAGTGTTGGGAAACACTGGCTTGCACTGTTTTTTTGGGTGTGTGTGTCAGCTCTTACGGTGAAACTCAGTGTTTACTCCCTATAAACCTCACTGTTCATCAGTAAAGCCAAAATCCTTTATTTGAGCATTTGAGAGGGGGGGGGTCTGCTACATTCACTCACGCACCCCCCCCCCCCCCCCCCCCCACACACACACACACACACTTTCACCTAAGCACCAACACTATTTTTTTACTGTGGAGTTCTATTAATTTTTTTAATTCAGAAAATTAAAGTACAGGTAGTCTTATGCACTGTACATGCACTGTATAGCAGCATGCATTCTTTGTCATACTGAAAAGCTGCCAAAGAATACCAAATATAGGTGGTTTTCTTCTGCCAAAAAGTGATTAAGACCTGTTTCTTGCCAGTGAAATGCAATTTCACTCAAAGTGATTATAACATATAGATATGGTTAATAGATTTGTTGTATCTATGTAGATGTGCTTCAATTCCCTTCTGTGTTTTTATTTAGGCGGTATTAAAGGAATTACATAGGAATCCTTATAGCATTTCAGTGTCAACAAAGGTAGGTCTTCCAGATTCTGAGCACCTAATTGTAGTTTGTAAGTGGTTGACAGGTAGTTATTTTAGATTTCTTGTATACCTGTCTTAAAATGCAAGGGATACTGGGCCTCGGTCGGGCTGGTGGGATGGCACACAGCGGGAAATTTCCCTTATTTTTAAATCCAAATGGAATAAACCTCTTAACTGCATCAAACTCTACTGCGCATGAGGGACACTTTCAGATCGTTGCCCGTTCACACTGGAGAACATATACAGGTCGCATATGTTTGGCAGTGTGAATGGCCCCCGCAAAAAATCTGATTTGACAAAAAATTTGGAATTGGGTCACTTCAGGGTGCAGTGTGAATGCAGCCTAAGTGTGAGCGTGAGAAGAAGTTTTGAGTTCAAGTGTTACAAGTTTTGAGAAGAAAGACATGAAGTCCTGCTTTCAAAATGAAAATGGAAGCAAAACTGTTAAAAGTTTTCAACAAAAGACATGAAGTACTATTTTCAGACTGAAAATGTGTGCTCTTGGATTATGGCAGGAAAATTCCTCCATAGAAAGGAGGTTTACTGCATCACAGAATCTTTCCAGTTTATTCATGACTGTGACCATTTGACAATAGTTAATATGACTCTGGTCTGCATAGCTCTTCTGCCTATCCAACTGAATAAATAAACTGCATACCATAAAATATATCCTATTATCACATTTCCTTCTAGGTTGACTCTTAAACATTATTGTAGCTGCGATGCTCATGTATACTGGCAACCAGAGGAATATCAATAGAAAAGAATTTCATCTCAACCCATGTCTAATCAAGAATGTAAGACTAAATTCCCTCACCTTTCTCCAGCTCTTTGACAAAAATGTGAAAGTGCTGTGGTGGTGATTGATTCTTTCCATCCATCAGGTGGAAAACAAAGAAGTCCTGTGTTTTAATAGCATAATGGCCAGTGTGTTTGTAACGTAGCAGGTTCATATCCACCATGTCCTGGGTACATCTCCTCCCAGGTGTAAGTGTCACCCACTTATTGGCTTCCTAAAACAGACATAATCAATCAATCAATCAATCAATCAATCAATCAATCAATCAATCAATCAATCAATCAATCAATCAATCAAATTTTATAGCACATTTCAGCAGCAAGGCATTTCAAAGTGCTTTACATCATTACAAACACAGAAACACAATGCAGGATAGAATCAGCAATCAAAACACAGCATTAAGTAAAGTTCTATCAATAAATTTGTAATTGATTACATTTCAAATACAATTCTAAACAGGTGGGTTTTTAGTCGAGATTTAAAGGAAGTCAGTGTTTCAGCTGTTTTACAGTTTTCTGGAAGTTTGTTCCAAATTTGTGGTGCATAGATGCTGAAAGCTGCTTCTCCTCGTTTGGTTCTGGTTCTGGGGATGCAGAGCAGACCAGAACCAGAACCTGAGAAGTCTGGAAGGTTGATACAACAACAGCAGATCTTTAATGTATTGTGGTGCTAAGCCATTCAGTGATTTATAAACTAACAACAGTATTTTAAAGTCTATTCTTTGAGCTACAGGGAGCCAGTGTAGGGACTTTAAAACTGGTGTTATGTGCTCTATCTTCCTGGTTTAAGTGAGAACGCGAGCAGCAGCATTCTGGATCAGCTGCAGCTGTTTAATTGATTTGTTGGACAGACCTGTGAAGACGCTGTTGCAGTAATCAATGCAACTGAAGATAAACGCATGGATGAGTTTCTCTAGATCTGGCTGAGACATTAGTCCTTTAATCCTGGAAATGTTCTTCAGGTGATAGAAGCCCGACTTTGTAACTGTCTTTATGTGGCTCTGGAGGTTCAGGTCAGAGTCCATCACTACTCCCAGGTTTCGGACCTGATCACTGGTTTTTAGTTGCAATAACTGAAGCTGTGCATTGACTCTAGATCTATCACTCTAGATTGTTCCTTTTTAGGTCCAAAAATAATAACTTCAGTTTTGCTTCTGTTCAGCTGGAGAAAGTTTTGGCACATCCACACATTTATCTGTTCTAAGCATCTGTTCAGTGATTGGATGGGCTCTGACTCACCTGGTGACATCGTAATGTAGAGCTGTGTGTCATCTGCATAGTTATGGTAACTAATATTATTTCCTGTTATAACCTGAGCTAGTGGGAGCATATAAATATTGAATAGGAGGCGTCCTAAGTAGTGAGAATCAAGGGCCCTTCAGTTGATCTCTTACCAGCAGTGCAGGACTTATTAAACAGTCTGTCAATAAATATACAATTCAAAAAGTATACAGTGTTTACATGTTTATTTAACAGGGTAGATACAAAGGCAATCAGTGAATCATGTAGGGTTTTTTAAACTCCCAACGCAAATTTGTGATTTGTGTTAGAGATTTTTAGGTTATAAATGATTCTCAGGTTATTACAAATTTCTTCTTTTAACGGCAAAATAAATGCACTTTCTTGTGTTCTGTTTTTTTGGAAAACCAGGGGCCTTTTTTTGGAAAAACAGAACACAAAAAAGCACACTGCAGGCTAACAGATGCTGGACATTGTAGCAGTCACTGTTAGTCCTTCTCCAACATAAACAAATGTTTGAATTCCCTCACTAGCATTTAGTCCTTCAGCTCTGGAGAGTATTTGTAAGAAGTCATTCATTCGATTTTCAGGTGTGTTTGAGAAGGGATGGGAATTTGGTTCATATTGTTTTATTCTTCTAAAACAGTAGATACAAATACCACTTTTAGAACCTCTATTTCTGAACATCTGTGTTACATGTTACAAAACATTGGCAATACATGTTTAAAATGCTCCATCACTGGACTAACCTGAAGTTGAAGTATTCCTTGGGTTGGAACACGTTCAAAAATGTACATGATTTCTGTGGAGGGTGTATCTTTGTCCTTTGCAAACAATGTAATGCTGGATATAACTTTGGCTTCTCCTGGTTCCACCTCCAGTCCATTGTTCCTGTGGCCCACAGTGTCATTTTCCTCTCAAAAATCACATGGAAACTGACTTTAAACAAGAACTCTAGACAATATGATTATCAAACCTGATCATATGAGGCTCTTCGTCATTCACTGGCACCACTTCAACTATCACCTGTCTTTGGAGCTTATGTTTGCCATCAGTCAGCTGAATTATAAAACTGTCTTTCATGGTTTCACTGTCGTCATGCAGATACACTAGATCCAAACCTGGCATAAGATTGGGACACAAAATTAATATGACAGAAAGAAAGAGAGAGAGAACAAGACTTTTAGTTGATAACAGGAAGGCTACACTTAAAATAGTAAGCTGCTCTGTTAAAGTGTTTTGATCTGTCTGTCTGAAAATCCAGGATTTAGAAATGGTGGCAGCTCTTTAAAAATCTCAGAATTAAGTGCAACCATTCTCTGCAGAAGGCACGGGGTGACTTGTGCTTTAGAAATGGACAGCTACACTATACATGACAGTTGCTATTATAATTTATATTTATAACTTATCATTATACATAATTTATATAAAATGTACCATTTTTAATATCTGTCATAGTAAAGTCAACCACAGGAGACCATAGGTTGGGTTCCTGTCTCTTAGAGATTGGGTTTCCAGTCCTGTGACAGATGATGCTGCCATGGCGAGGAGTTATGACCACAGAGAAAAGCAAGGCATTCTTGGGGATGTCCAGGTCCATTGCATGGAACACTGATGAGTCCAGGTGCTTCATTTCTCCCTCTTGTACCTTAGGACACAACAAATCAAACAGTCAATTTATTCTATCCACATTCTGTAAACAAGCTCTAATGGGATGAAGAAGGACATGTTTGGGTGTGAACTTACTGTGATGTTGTGTGCCATAAATTCTGGGATTTCATCATTTGTTGGGTTAATTATGATATAGAAAGGGATGTTAGCAGAATTATGCTTGCCATCTGAGACACAAAGCATGAGCTGGTCAGCTGTGGGCTCCATCTTCTGGTGTCTGGACTGTACATAGTTTATATGACCCTCTGTGATGTCCTTGTAGAGAAAGGAAGCTGGAGAAAAGGAGGCAACACCAAACAAATGAAACTGCTTATTTTCCCTGTATTCCAATAAACAGTATTCTGATGCTTACCTATGCTTATGCCTCTGTTGCTTTTCTCAAAGCCAGGACTAGGGAGGACATTTTCTATGTAACCAAACTGGGGAGGAGAAATCAGCCTGACAACAAGCTTGTCTAGGACTGTGTCCATGTCAGAGGCCTTCAAATGAGCAGCAGTTATAAGGGAAGTCCCACCTTCATCTACTGTAAAAATGTCACCTGGGACCACCAAAAAACAGTTCATGTCATTCTACTCCATGTAATAAATATGTTGCTTACAAATTTACTGTTTCATACAATAGCAAACACAAGCCCCCTAAAAACTCAAATCCCATGCACAAAAACTTGGGGCTTCATGTATAAAAGAGTAAGAAATTTTCACACTAAAAATTGGCATACGGACACATTTAGAAAAGTGCAGCATACAAAAAAACTTCAGATGTATGAAGCCCTGCGACAGACTGGTGTACCCCTCCTCTCGCCCGGAACGTTAGCTGGAGATAGACACCAGCACACCTCCTGACCCCACTAGGGACAAGGGTATACAGAAAATGGATGGATGGATGGATGCATAAAGCCATGCGTACGCACATATCTGCGCACCTTTTCTTTAGAAATTCCAATTTGCAGTAAACAGAGAACAGCTGCTGGTCCGCCCTGTCACCACCCATAAATACATATGTTAATTAGTATAAATACCCGGAAGACTGCCGCAATAACCATGGCTTGAAGAAGTATAAGTATTTATACTTTATATATATATATATGTATATATAACTTTTAAAGGTGCTTTCAGGGCACAGAAGGTCACTTCACAAAAAATAAAAATAAATCATAAAGAAAAAATTCCAAATAGACAAAGAAAAAAATAAGGAGATCCAAGTGCAAATGCTTGTTTGAACAGCAGAGTGTTCAGCCAGGATTTAAAAAAAAAACACAGCATGCTAGAGAGTCCTGTGCAGTGATTGGGGAATGTACACATCTTTCCGCAGATATATGTGTGATTGTCTATACACCTTGAGCACCTTAAAAATAATCAAACCTGTTTGGAGCTAATCTGCTAATCCGACACCATTTTCTCTTTCAGTGAGAATGAAATTATTCATCAGACAACATGCATTTCATGCGCTTTGGCGCACAGACAAATGTGTTCCATCTTTGTGTAGCAAAAACTGAAGAGATTTACTATTTACATTCAAGTGAGGTTTTCACATCCTTTTTATTTAATGTTGTTCAGTTTCATCGTTTACGTTTAAAATTATGAATAACCAGCAGGTTTGATGCTTCTTGGTCTAAATTACACTGATTGAGTCAGTGTATTTAGGTGAGTTTTGGCGCCTTCTAGTTTGTTATTGCCCCCCAAAAAAGTTTGAGTGACTGCCACACATTTTCAAAGCAGGTAAAAAGTGTGCATATATATTTACGCAAACTTTCATGCCAAGTTCCTTTTTTGTACATGCCGACTTGTGAATATAGCCCCGCACATTTTTTATGCGTCCGCACACTTTATACATGAGGCCCCTGGTTTTCAGCCCACCTGTTGCCAATGAAGGAGGCTGATTGTCAACAGGAAACACTGTGATGTGGAGGTCATAGACAGGAAGACTGTCCCATGACTGGGAGATGCCTTTGTTCCTGGTGGGAGTTTCCCCACCGCAGCATAAAGCTGATGTTTTTATTTCTCCATCAGAAATGACAAATGTGATGGTGTCATGTAGAGGAGATACTCCAATCTCCAACCCTAAAAGAATCAGAAAAAAACACTTTTAAGACTGAACCCCAGATGTGCTGTCCATTTACTGTATGGACTGTTTGAATGTATGCATTGTTTTGTGCATACATGAATCATCCTGTGCACAGGTGAATTGTCTTGTGCATTTGTGAATCTCGCTCTGTGCATTTGTGAATATTGAGACTGTGTTAGCTCCATAGACCTGCCACACCAAATCCTATAAACCCCCCTGAAGTTGGTGATTGTAATGAGATCAGATGCTGGGTATAAAAAAAATGTCTGAAACTGTTTTTAATATTTTAAATTTATATAATATTAAATAATTAGATTTATTCTTTCATATATCAGTATTCATGCAAATGTTTTGCCAGGTTATTGACAAGTGATCTTACTTTTTGTAGGTACATGTTTAAGTAAAATAAACATTGTTCTTTTATTCTATAAACTACTGACATGTCTGAAATTCCGAGCAAAAACTTTGTATTTATTTGCAAAAAATGAGAAATGGTAAAAATAACAAAAAAGATGCAGTTCTTCAGACTTCAAATAATATTAATAACAACATTAACATTATTAAGAGATTAGAAATCAATATTCAGTGGAATAGTCATGAGGTTTTCAATGGGGTTCAGTGCGCTGGTCACTTATTTATATCCTGTGAGCTTGGTGAGTTCTCAGGTGTTTGTTTACCTGTGTATCTGTAAGAGATGAGGCCTGCTGTGATGTCTGATTGGATGAAGCGATCTACAACAACAGCGTTTCGCAGAACCACCCCATGGTAAGGCTGCCGGGCAATCAGAAACCCAAGGCTGCTGTTGTCACTATCAGCATCAGTGGCAAAGATGTACTCTGAAGTGATGATTATTTCTTCTCCTTCTGGACACCTGAGAACTGGTTTCAAACCAGTAACCATCACTGGGAGCTCATCATTTATGGGCGTTACCTACAGACAGCAATGTATCCAGATTAATAGGTAGGATTTACACATTTATTACAGATTTTCTGAGGTTGTGCAGTTACCGTTACAGGCAGAACAAAACTGACTAAATTAATGCCGTCTGTTGCAGTGAGAACTATGGTGTCCTCTGTAGTTTCTGAGCCATCATGATTGTACCTGTAAGAGCAAATGACCAGAGTAATGGTTTAAATTATCATACGCCAAAGGTTTTCTTGGATAATTTTGGGGAAAAAAACATGGTTATTAACGCTTCAGTAACCCTACACACAACAGGGTTGTGAAAAGTTTACAGGTATCTTCTTGTTTTATTTTTTGTCACAGTTAAATGTTTCAAATCATAGATAAACTGAGTAAATACAAAAAGCTATTTTTAAAATATGACCATCTTTTAAAATTTCTCATCTTCTTCACATGATATTCAAGGAGAGCTTTATTCTTTAGGATGGGAAGGGGGAGGTTTGCTCTTCTCATCCGACATAAAAAGTGCACACTTTGCTGCACTTTCTTCACCAGGTCAGAGGTTTGGAGGGACCAAGTCAAAGTGTCAGTGACCTGTATCCCCAGGAATTTGATGTTCCTGACCTGTTCCACTGTGGCATCATTGATGAGGAGGGGTGTGTGACTTGGCTGATTTTTCCTGAAATCAACAACAATTTCTTCATTCAGGATTAGATGGTTTGTAACACACCAGTCCACCAGATGTTTCACCTCATCTCTGTAGGAGAGTCTGTTGTTGTCCTTGATGACACCCACTACTGTTGTATTGTCCGCATACTTAATGACATGGTTCGTACTGAACCTTGCTTGGCAGTCAGTCATGGGTCATCAGGGTGAAGATCAGTGGGTTCAGTAAGCAGCCCTGGGGGGAGTGAGTGCTGAGGGAGATGACCCTTGAAGCATTTTTACCAACCCTCACAAACTGAGGGTTGTCTGTGAGGAAATCCAGCAGCCATTTACACAGGGGGGTGTTGAGACCAAGGGGAGCTAGTTTGCTCAGCAGGTGCTGGGGGATGATTGTTTTGAATGCTGAGCTGAAGTCCAGAAACAGCATTCGCACATGAGTATTCTTCTCCTCCAGATGATTCAGGCTTAGGTGCACTGTGGTGGAAACAGTTTCCTCTGTGCAGCAGTTGGAGAGGCAAACTGGAGTGAATCTTAGAGACGTCCTCCATACACTTCAGGATGTATGCAGACACTGATTTGGCATACTCCTCAACATAGGTGTGATTGTTTGCAGTTACAGCTTTCCTGAATACATCCCAGTCTGTGCATTCAAAACAGTTCTGTAATGCTGACACAGATCCTGCAAGCCAGGCTGTCACCTGCTTCTCAATGGGTTTTCCTCTGATGAGCAGGGGCTTATATGCAGGAATTAACATAACAGAAAGATAGTCGGATGATCCAATGTACGGGCGTGGTGCTGCCTTGAATGCTGCCTTAATATTTGTGTAGGCTCTATCCAGCCTACACAAATATGTAGGCTGGATAGAGCCTACATATATTGCAACTTTGAGCCTCTAGTTGCAAAGTTCACATGCTGATGGAAATGAGGGAGAACTGTCTTCATATTGGCCTGATTGAAGTCTCCAGCAACAATGAAAACACCCTCTGGATCTATATATTGCAAGTCACTGATGAAGCTGTAGAGCACACAGAGCCTCCTTAATGTTGGCACTAGGAGGGATATAAACAGCAGTGATGATGATGCTAAATTCCTTAGGCATATAGAAGGGTCTGCATTTCCTGGTCAAAAACTCGATGTCTGGAGAGCCATGAGATGAGACCACCTTGGCAATAATGCACCAGCTGTTATTAGTGTAGATGCAAGCACCGCCCCCTCTGGTTTTACCACTGAGTGCTCTACTCCTATCCAAACAGAATATTGTCATTCCCGCTATGTTGACAGTGTTATTGGTAATAGAGGAGTTTAGCCATGTCTCAGTTAGAATTATGGCACAGCAGTTACTCATCTCACGATTTGATGTTATATCCAGCTTTAAGTAGTTCATTTTGTTCTCCAGAGACCGTACGTTAGCGAGCAAGATAGATGGGAGCGGCGTTCTCCAAGGGTTACACTTTAGCTTCGCTGTTAGTCCCTCCTGGCTGCCACGCTTGCGCTTCCTTTCACAGCTTCTCCGTCTCCTCCAGGTGCGGCGCTAGCTGGTGGTGGCATTCACTGCTTCATTGGTCACTGGGTCTGGCTGGCATAATAGTCTAAGGCTGTCTAGAGTTTCCAGAATTTCAGGTTCCACTGTCAGGATATGTGCAGTTTTAAGATAAACTGAAGATCATATATTACCCTGCCATTATTATGCCAGAGGTTTACTGTTGTAGTAGCCGGTATAAATGTCTTTTCATGCCTAATAAATCTCATCATTCACCACATTTCTGTTGGCTGGTTGGCCAAGTTAAAATGCAAGTGGAGAAATTTAGCTCAATGGGAGAAATCTCAGTACTGAAGGAGATGAGAATAGAGCGAAACTGTGTAGGAAGAGCAATGACCCGGCTACCTTCACGAGTACCTCCTATACAATTTCAAATAAATTGAATGTTGAAATCAAGCAGGATGTCTGACCTAACTTTACGCCTTATCAGGTCCTGCAGAGTAAAGTTCTGTCCTAGTGTAAGTGGATGACCACCAAGGTAGAGAAGCCCCCGTTCTGGTTCCCTTTGAAGCTCCACATGCAAGGCTTCTGGTACAGAGTCAACGTCTGACAGCTGCAAGTGTTCTGGGCCCAAGAAGTGTTCCCCTCCCTCATCCACAGTCAAAGGCTTGGTAACAACCTGAAACAGAAGTTATCCACATTTACTTCAGTCCACTTTTCCACATAGGGCTGAGACAGGAATGACACAGCTGTTGATTTCACCTGTGGTGGCTGATTGTCCACTGGCAGTAGAGTAATATTAAAACAGAGCCCAGTTATTGTTTTGCCCAGATGGTTTGTCAAAGATAGAATAAACTGGATATGTCGAGGATAAGGGCCAATGTCCATGATGGGAGGCATGTAAGCCACTTTCATGAAGTTCACTGCATGCTAGAAAGAGTACAAGAGAAAAAAGCAGATGGCACATGCACTGATAAAATTGCTAAGAAGATAATGATTTACTTGTGTGAAGAGTCTGAGAACTGGTGTGTTGGAGTCTTTAGTAAATTTGGGTACGCTGTCGACCAGGAATAACTTCCCTGCATCTGGACCACTGTTAATTAAGAGAACAATCCTGTATGAATACTTCACACAGGATGCTTTCTGCTGATATATTTGTGAAGGTGAACATATATTTACCTGTAATGATCAGTATAGAAAGGTGGAGTTGTTATTGTATATGTAAGCTCATTGTCTGGTGACTCTTGGTCTACAAAATGAAGCTGTTGCCGTGTTATATGGACCACTTGTGTTTCTTTGATCACAAGATATCGAGTGGAACCAGGAACCTCCTTCGGTGGTTGGTCTGGAACTGATTCTATGTGCACCACTACCACCTAAAGGCAGACATCACCTTGTCAGCTACAAAATGTAAATTAATACAGTAACATTGTTTAAAAACAGAAATATTCTGAAGAAAGTTACATTTTACAATTTGCTAGACCACTGAATAAGCCAAAGTACAGTCCAGCTTATTTGGCCTGGATTGTACTTTATGGCCATTAACAAATTAGCAATCCTATTCTATTGATAAGGTGTGCTATACTTTAACATTTAACCCTTAGTTCTAAATTAATGGATGCATGGCTGTCTTGTGTGCTGTCCTGTGATGGACTGGTAACATGTCCATGGTGTACCCCACCGCTTTCCCAATGACCTTACAAGGACAAGTAGATCTAGACAAAGGATGGATAAAATAGAATGTTTTATTTGTCCATCAATGTGGAAAGTCTGTGAAAGTCATGTTTCTATGAACCTGACAGACTGAGAACTTGCACAGTAATATTAAATTTATTTTATCTAGACACTAGATAACCACAGTACCAGTGTGTCAAAGATGTCTTACTGTTACTCACTTGAGGTTCTGAAAGGTTAGGAGGATCATGGAAATCAGACAGCACAACCTCAAATGAGTCATCAATCGCCTCGTTCCCAAGGTGTCTGTAGTACATGATGGACTGTGAAAGATCCTTCTGGAGGAAGTGGCTGACAGGGTAGCCTGAATTAAAACCAAAACAAATGTGACATTAATAAGATTGGACGTCATGAGAACAGAAAAGAAAATAGTTTTTCTGACCTGTCAGCCCTGGTCCTGGGATTTTTATGACCTCTCCTGCCTGTGGGAGACGAGTAATGTTAAAGAGGATATTGTCATCACTGGAGTCCATGTCTGAAGCCTTGAGGGTGGAACCTCTGAGCAGAGTCGTCTGGCCCTCTGAGACCTCCACCAGCATGTTGGTTATGAGGAAAGGAGGGCTGTCATCTTTGGGAAGAATCTTAATGGGGAACTTATGTCGGGTCTGATGGTGGCCATCGGTGATTCGGAAAATGATGAAGTCCTTTGTGGAGTCACTGTCATCATGGTGATAACAGACAACACCTGCTCTTATGTCATTGATGGTAAACATGAAGCTCTTTCCACCTGGAATTTACATCAAATTAACAGATAACGGTGAATACATTTCAACAGTATAATTTTAGTGTTCCCTTTAATTTTGTGAGCAGTATATAGTACATCTTATACTGCAGAATGTAATTGTGTCCTTGTTTTTGCTGTGTTAGTACCTCTTACAGTTAGGTGTCCATGCTGGAGGCCATCCACAATGACGGCACGAACAATATTCAGGTTGTCATTATCCACGATTTGCAACTGGTCCCACATTATAGGACGAGACTGACCCTCCAGCAGAGTAAGACCTGCTCCAGAGAATATGATTGTTAAACTTTGAATTTTCAAGTTGCATATTGTAAATATTTACTGTAACACTAAAGTAGGAATTTTAATTTGTTGGCACCTTCCTCACTAATCCTGACCGTAAGGCCCAATGTGGCGGTCTTCTAAAAGGCACGGATAGCTGTTATCATATTGGGAGTTCTGATGATGCTTATCTCATTAAAACCAGTCACATTCACACAGTACTCTACATTCTAATAGATTTGTTTATAGAATAGTTAAACTGGTCACTGAGCATAACAATCAGTGAGTCACACAGGTTTTCGAAGATGCAATTGGATACTAAGAAACTGTGCCCAACTTCTGACGCAAATGAAAAGCCTCATTAGGTCTGTATTAAGAAAATGACACAACATTTGCCTCTCATCAAATATTTAGTCTGCATAAATAAGGAATGCTGTCTCCAAATTAAAACTTGCAACTTGAATTTAGTTCAAGTTGCAAGTTTCAAACTGCAACTTGAACTAAAGTTGCAGTTTGAAACTGCAACTTTCAAACTGTTGAATAAAATTGGAGACAATCAACAGTATAACACAGAACTATACTAAATAAAGACAGTAAGAGCATTTCCACATCCACTGTGTGAAGGGAACTCAAAGGATTGGCACTGAACATCTGTGTAAGAATAAGAAGACCATTAATCAGCGAGGGCAACATGAGGGAAATGATACAATGTGCAATGAAACATAAAGATTCATGTAATCTGATGAGTCCAGAAACCCGTTTCAAAGCATCACTGACATTTAGCATCGTTGAAAATACAAAACACAGCTGCAGTGGATGGAGGGTAAATCAGCCACTGGGTTTGGATGTACTCACCAACTGGAGCTGGCTTTCAAAGCGCGATCTGGAGAAGAATCGTTTCTGATGTTTATAAACTTGTTCCGATGCTTTAAAATTAACATCCATATTTTGACAGCTCCCTGCTTCTTGTTCAGCCCAGTAAATTCACACGAACTCATCAGTTTTTACCCAAAGCACAGGATTAATACTGTACGGATTATCCATCGTTGCACCTGGGGCAGAAGATCGCCCTGATCGGACACAGCTCCAGGTTCTGGTGGGACCGTAGAGCCGCTGTTAACAAGGCTAACGTTTTGAGAAGCGGAGAGGGACGGTGGTTCTGTTCCATGTCCAAAATGAGTTTAAAAAACCCTGTTAGCTTGGATATTTTCTTCATCACCTCTCTGTTGCGCTCTTCTTTTTCTTTTGTTCCTGCGCTTTGCTGTCATACTTTCTGTTGTCCGCCATCGTAAGAAATTACTCCCTGATGCTCCTCCCCAAAGCGTAAGACGCGTCAAATTTGGACCAATAATAATCAAGCATTCATGATGGACGTTTGCCAGAACAGATCAGACAGTTTTTCAACAACACAGTCAAAATCCTCTTAGGCAGTGATAAAATTAAGGCATTCTGACCTTATTCATTCACAAAAATACAAAGCATCTATGGGCCCCCCAAAGGACCGGGGCCCTGGGCTGGAGCCCCTGTAAGCCCATGCTAAAATCTGGGCTTGACTGGAGTCACATTACCGTCTAAACTGTTGAGACAGAAAACAAAATAATAATAATAGTTATAGACTATTAGTAACAGGAATCGGAGGGTGAAACAAGAGAAGAAGAGGTACAGTGATGCCAGCTATTAACTGCAATCTTACTCCCCTCATATTGGAGTAGGAAGGCCATAGTTCCGTGCATCCACCACCATACAAGAGACAATGGTGATAGATGTGCAAGGTTCACTACGGCCGGAATGCTTGGAACCAACAATAGTTTTGCAGCCTCTTTCTAGCTTACCAGATCTAACGGAACAAACCTATAGTGGTCCAAGCATCCCTTATTTCATCAGAAGAGACCCCAGTAACTTTGCTCATCTAAAGATTGCTTTAACTAATCTGTTACCCCCTGATAGGACAGAGCTGTTCAAATACCAGATTCTGGTAGAGCACCTCAAACTGGAAGAAGCCAAACTTATCGCAGATTCTTATTTGAACTCTGCTACACCATACTCAGACATCATGGAAGCTCTGAGTGGAAAGTTTAGCCAGCCACATCAGATGGCATTGAATAGGACTGCCAGTGTAATGGATGCTCCAGATGTTCACCGAGGTGAGTCAGTAGCATTTGAGAAGTTTGCTCTCCAAGTTCAGTCGGTCGTTGGGTTGCTCAGAACTTTGGCCCCAGATGGTGATGTTGAGCTAAAATATGGATCACATGAGCGTACAATACTCCTGCCCTCTGCTGCCCAGAAGCGTGGCCTGCAGGGAACCCCAGAGACTCTGAATTTGAGAACTATAAGGCAGAATATTCAAACCCTGAAAAGGTGCCTCAGTTTCCTTCCATAGATTTCCTTCCTTCAGCAGTCGCAGCCACTTTGCTCTGAATGGAGCCTTTACTGTTGATCGCCTGGTCCTGGCAGAACCACAGCTGACAGAGAGTCATGGTTCATCCCTCATCATATAGTGAGCCATAACAAGAACAGTCCTGTGTTCATCTGCTCTCACCAGCATCAAGGTCTCAACCTCAACAACTTCTTACTACCTGAACCCACCCTTGATGGGGTTCAGCTACGGTTCCATGAACATGCCATTGCCATCAGTGGTGACATCAAAGGTATGTTTCACCAAGTTCGCCTCCTACCAGAAGATAGATCCCTCCTGAGGTTTCTTAGGCGGGACCAGGTCAAAGATTGACAACTGGGCATCTATTAATGATAGGTGCTCCCCTTTGGCACTACTTGTAGTCCTTGCTGTGCCACCTATGCCCTCCAGTGGCACATCACCAATCACAGTCAAGAAGGAGAAGATGTTTTCTGTGGAGTGGTGTTTCTACGTTGACAATTGTTTACAAGCCTACCATCTGCAGAGGAGGCAAGAGCCCTAGTTGAGAAGCTAAGAGCATTGCTCCTTTCAGAAGGATTTGACCTTTGTCAGTGGGCAAGTAAAACAGAGAAGCTCATCAGTCACCTACCAAGTGAAGCTCATTCCCCCACTACAGAGCTTTGCCTGGCACAAAATAAGTGTGACCCCTATGAAAGCACACTTGGGCTCAGTTAGAACATTCACAGAGATCTCATAGGCTACAAACACAGGTCCCTCAACTATGGATCTTTGACCATGAGGAACATCTACAAAGTTCTTGCATCCCAGTACAATCCCCTGGGTTACATCCTGCCATACATGACCCGTGCCAAAGTACTGGTTCATCACCTATGGGAGAAACATCAGGACTGGGATGAAGCGCTATCTCCGCCCGACCTACAGCAATTGTGGCAGCAATGGGAAGGTGAACTTCATCTACTGCCCCAAATTACCATAGCTAGACACTAAACCCCAGCAGTTGATGAGGCTTTGGTCACCAACAGAGAAATACATATCTTCTGTGATGCCTCGGAACAAGTTTATGGGTCAGTTGCATACCCCAGGACCAAGGATAGCCAGGGTCAAGTCCACCTATCCTTCCTCCTGGCCCACTCCTAGCCGACAACTGTCCATAGCCTGGTTGGAGTTCTCTGATCTAACAGGAGCCCAGTTAGCTAAACTTTTAAATGCAGAGCTCACCCTGAAGATCGACACTACCACCTTGTGAACAGATTCCACCACATTGTTAAGGTGGATACTTTCGGGCTCATGTCACTACAAAGCATTTGTGAGCACCCGAGTGGCAGAGGTTGAAGACCTAACTGATCCACAATCTTGGCATTATGTAGATTCAGCCAACAACCCAGCTGATGACATCCCTTGGGGTAAGACCTTATAGGCGTAGTCTGAGCCAAACAGATGGAATCAAGGCCCCTCTTTCTATTCCAAACCCAGGTCCACTAGCCTAGTACACCAATGATTCCACTTGAAGAGGAACCCTCAGAACTACAAAAATAAGTCTTTTGTGGTACAGCTACCACATTACCAAACCCAGAATATGAGACCTACAAAGACTGGCATGAACTGCTTATAGTCCACTGCTCAAAACCTACAAGCTGCAGTCGGGAAGGATTCAAGTTCGACTGCTGAAGACTATCGCAAGGCAGAGAGGCAAATTGTCAATAAGATACAGAACGATAGCCGCTGGCGCCGCTCACAGGCACTGTCACTGCAGACCATTTCTGGTTCAGATTTATGAGGGAGTATCTTCCCAATTTGCAAGTCAGACAAAAATGGCAAACTACCCAAGTTGACCTGGTTGAGAATACTGTGGTGATGCTCATGGGTACTCAACTTGCCAGAGCAATCGGGCGAGGGACGAAGGTGTATCCAAGTGCTGATGGCCGCATTAGATCTGCAGATGTTCAAGTGAAGGACAGAGTCTACACCCGAACAGTGGCAAGGATGATTGTTCTTCCTGCAGTGCAGGAGTCGAACAGCCACATTTCATCATCAGAGACTTAGATTGTTGCTTTTTTCCTGGAACAAATATACCTTGTACATTTGGGGGCGGCTGTTATATCCAGAGTGGAATCACATTTGTTGAAGCTTTAAATGTGTATTTTATAAAGGCTCAGACTGCCTTCGGACATTAATACAAGATACCAAACTATGCTGGGCGCAGTGTCGCCCAGCATATTGTTTTTCTGTGTTTATTTCTGAGTTTTCGGTGTCCTCGAGTCTCTTCGTTGTCCTGTCTCCCCTCGATTACTCCCAGGTGTGTCTCGTTCCCTGATTACCTCCTGTGTATTTAGTGTCACCTGTGTGTCTGTGTCTTTGTCGGGTCCTCGTCTCATTTGGCTTCTAGTCTGTCGTCTGCGTAACCAGTCCGTCATCTCGTCCGTTGTGTAAACGGTTGCTACCGGCGTCGAGCCCTGGCTTCCACTCGGCCGTGCTGCCCGTTGTTTTGGACCATGTTGGACTGTGTTAATCTGGACATTCATCATTAAAATCATTTATTTATCGCATCCTGGGTCTACAGCGTCTGCCTCACCGCCTCTACACTGCACTTCTTGACAAGCAGATAGTTTTGAGCCTGAGAGGATAAACTCTGCCACCTAGTGGTAAACTTTCTCACCACTTTTAGAGGCTGCAGAGTGCAGAGTAACGTATCCCCACGAGTGGAAAGGCGTGCAGCTGATGCCTACGGTTTCTATTGTTGATGTGCATTACTGACGTATTGTAAGTAATTCTTTATTTGTTTGTTGTATTAGAGTAATTTTTGGGGGAGTTTCCGCTTGTGTTGGGTGTTGACACTGATATGTATTAGTCTGTTGTGGCACTTTGTGTTATATAAGTATTTATTCTGTAAATTGATATGGACTTATTTCTGTTGTACTTTAGATCACACATCCCCATCTTCATCTGCTACATGGCTGTACTGCTGCTCTGTCTACTCAAAGATTGAGAAAGGAAATCCATATTCTGTTTATGTCCTGATCGACATTCAGTGGTGAGTAAACTGCCTTGCAGTATTCAGTAGATCCTCATCTACAGTTTAGATCATACCATCAGTCATTTTGTTTCCTGTACCTTTTTTCTTTTGCATCTTGTCATACCCTGAAGTCTATTCCACCTCTTAAAGCGCACGAGATGATGTACCTTCTGGACAGGTTGCCAAAACATCCCAGAGTAAAACAATTAACACCTTTTGCAAACACTCACTACCACGTAGAGTTTTAGAGTTACCAACTGACTTAAATATGTCTTTGAACTATGGACTCCCACTCCACTCTTGCACAAGGAAAAACATCCAATCCCACCCAAAAATAGCCCTAGGGCAGATTTGAAACAGCAACCTTTTTACAGGGTTACAATGCTACCAAATGTCAAACCAAAAGATTCAAAAGAATTCTAGTAATCAGAACATGCTAACATACCCATATTCCAAGACACTCTTGGCGCATCTGTGTCTGCATTCCTTACAGATGTGTGGATAGTTACTGGTGAGCTATTCACAAAGAAGAAATCATAAACTTCAATTTCCACCTGGAAGGAAAGAAGCAAGTTTCTGATGACAAAACAGGAGGTTGTAATGCAAAGAATTATGATAAGAATCAGTTCTACCTCATAATTTCTTCGTTGGGTATGTGAAGAATTTGGGGGTTGAAATGCTATAAGCATGTCATTTAGATCAAGCCATGTAAAGGAGGAGACTGGACAAGTGTGATCAGATAGATGGGTGATAAAGCCTTCCTCAGGGTGCTTAGTGATGTTAAAAACCAGAAGTTGTTTTGGAGTTTCCTCGTCTTCAGCATCCAGTGTTGCAATGGAGAGGGGAGTGAGAATAAACTGGTCGACCTCCAAGATAAACATGGACATGAAAGATGGTTTGGGAGGCTGGTTGGGCATTCCTCCAGCTATCCTGACTGGAATCCAGCCCTGCTCAGACTACAGAAACATCATGTTTAGACCTCTTACAACTTTCGAACAAAGAAAATAAATGTGAATGATTCTCATGTATTTAAAATGTTTATGAAAAACACTAGAGTTGCTATAAATCCTTCCCAACACTGTCAGGTTGGGCTCCCAGATTACCTGATATATGCTGCCACTCCTGGTGTCCTTAAGGTCCAGCCTGATTGCAATATAATCGACATCTGGAGAGGGTGGATCTATGTGTTGATACTTTATGCCCATCAGGAGGAAGTCATCACATGGAACTTTATTGACTGTCACTAGCTTCAGGTGCTTAAGGCAATCTTCAGATGCACACATTGCTCTGGCTTTATCATCTGAATATAGAGACATAACAAAAAAGTTACCCATAAAACAACCACTCTAAACTCACCTTCCCTGCTGGCCCCCCATCCTTATGATGTCTATATATTTATTTATGTCCAGAGGTTTTATCCAACACCACATCTTGTTTGCAAAATAGCTCAAAGTCAGTCAGCTTGGATGAGGCTCAACATTTAAAGTGAACATACAGTAATTGTAAAAAAAAATAAAGGTAACTACTTCACGGATTTCGCCTATCACGGGTTCTTTTTGGAATGCAACCCCCTCGAAAAACGAGGGTTCACTGTACCAAAGCAAGAACTCTGGAGTTCTGCATCTTTAGTATCTCCTCTGTCTGCTGGACATGTTTGCTTCAGTCTTCCCTCTTTCATGCTATAGTGAATAATAGCAAAAAAACTTTTAAACCTATTAAACTAATTTAAAGAGCATGTAGTGACTTTCTATACACATAAGCACATATTACAATCAGTAGCCCCCTCTATTGACTACTGAATATCCTCTATACCCACGCACAGAGAACTTTAATTTCGTTGAAGTTCTTTTTTCCTTTTTGTGTTTCATTTTTAGCTTTTTTTAGTTGTTAACATTTTAGTATTCAGTCTTGTAAAAAATCAGAATATGAGTTAGTCATTAGTTTTGTGGCCGGGCTGTGAAGCACTAAACTAAGAAAGCAAATGTTTGGAACCACACATTTAACCACACATTTCTAAAAACTACACATTCCTGAGACAGATTGTTTCTTTGTCAGGGCTTTTCTTAAAGTTGTGGAATGGCTTTCAAAGTTCACCTAGTTGCTGACGTAGGTAGATAAAACTTTCTGGCTCGTCGCCTCTCTTGATGGCTCTCTCTGGGTCTCCAGTGACGAGTTTGCCGTGGGCAGGAAGGTGGTCTTCCTGGGGACTGAGGTGGATGTTGCATTCCAGACTAGGTTTTCTTTCATAGTGGAAGGAAACCACATTGCCGTCAATAGCATTGGAGAGGCCATACAATTCAGAGACCTGAAGGAATTTGGGACCCATATTAATGATGTTGCATTCAGGCGCTATGATGTCCACAAGGAGGGTAAACGACTCCATGTATGTGTTTGTCTCTGTGAAGCTGGTCAGGAACAAGAAAGCATAAAAAGACAACAGCAGAATATTAAAATAACACATTTCCATGTAAACCTTACAAACATTTCTGAATCTGTTTGGAGAAGTTTGTGTTCCCCTAAACATTTATGGACACATTTTATGTTAATTCCTTTATGCTGAATCTGTTACCTATACAGGCGTAGCTTGACGGTATCTTCTTTTAACAAGGGACAGCCATTATGGACATACTTTACTTCATCAGACAGATAATGGCAGTCAAACACCTAAAGTAAACAAAGAAACTTTATATGAAATGCATATTTAGCTCAAAGGTAAGAGACTTTGGTTGATTATTTCTCTTGTGTAACAATGGTTCTTGGCATAACTCATACTGTTGGAAGGAATGATGAAGTACCTTTAAAGGGCCCCACATTTTTAAACAAAATACATTACTAGGCCGAGCAGCAGTCTGGGTTCCACCTCTGCCCCTTGTTTTCCTGTGTGTAGATATCATTTTATGGTGTGGTGGCCCCTACGCCCCTCTGTGAAGTCTGGATTCAGTCAAGTGCACATAAGGGTTCGTGTGCACAGTTTTCCAAGCGTGCAAAAATGTGAGAATTGGCACAGTAAGCTTCTGTGTCGTAACTTTGACATCTAAAATGGCGGTACTGGTCGCTGTTTAGGCATTTGTGCTACTAAAAAGTACAACAAAACGGATTATTTTAAATGTACAGTAAAAGTATTGAAGCGATTTTGTGTAATTCTGTGTTTTAGTTCTTTTGGGGTCCATATAGTTATGTGTATTTGTTATAAGTTCACATTGTGATCCTTATTGTTATGTGTAGAGTGTTATCGGCTTTCCCCGTCTGACTCTGCTGACCCCCACTCACATGTGATAGGCCTGTCATGTGATTATTTAATTGTTTTGGGGCACAATAATTACATTTGATACAGCTGATTCTGATAAATCGTTTTCATTGATGAACACACACACATACCTTTAAAGTGATGCATTCATGAACATATTAACACAATTTCATAATTCAATGTGCATTTGCTATTTCAAGATATGAATTAAAAAACGTAACGTAAAAGCAGTGGGTCCACTTTGTACAGTAAAACCGTTTAAACTAGTCCACGCAGCACGTTTTCTCCACTGCCACTGTCAAGATGGCGGTGACGTAATAGGACTCTGCCTATACGTATTCTTGCCTATTGTCCAATCAGCGATTTGTTAGGTCTCCAACTGGGACATACCCTTTCCGTTTTGTTAATGTTGTAGTGCTTTCGTTAATGTTGTAGTGCTTTCGTAATTTGTAATTGTGCTTCGTTAATGTTGTAGTGCTTTTGTAATTGTGCTTTCAATTTGCTGAAGTGGTTTGCACCTCAGGCCCACCGTAGAAATAGCAGCTCACACTTATTCAATTTAACCCTGGTCAGCGGGACTACATCTGCAGTGTTGGTGTCATTATAGTATTTTTGCTTTCCTAAGTCATTGTTGGAGATATTTGTTGGAGATATGTGTTTTGTTATGACTTGTTGAATACAAAGATTCTATATAATCACGCATGTTCGGTAGAGTGGAACAAAATTTATTTCAATACTTTACTTTTGAAAACTAATTTATTCTATTTTTTTGCGACAGACAGCTTGCTCTGTGAACTTTGCCATATTTCCAAGATGGCAAAAAATACACATTAAAATGTACTACTAATATTCAAATGAACAGTCTGCCATTTGACTAATTAGAGACATGTTTTTTTTACTCATAAAACCATCTCTTTTAGGCAGGTAAAAGTTAGCTTGGCATAAAGTGGAACTAATGTGTCAACAAAGATCAAGTTAAGGACAAATATATGGCATATATAAAAAAAACTTTTAAATGCCTGATGCTACAGTTGAAAAATAAAAAGACTAATGGAACTAAAATGCTCTTTTTAAAAGAAATGAATGCTGTGACCAAAAATGTTACAAGAGATTAATCAGTTTTCTTCCCTGAGAAGAAAAAAATTGTTTAAAAATCATGATAATCTCTAAATAAGAAAATATTTTTCTATTCCACTCCCACAAAACAAGATATTAATTTCATAACTATGTATAAAGTTTTCCCTATAATGACTTTCTGCAAAAGAAATTCAAAAGAAATATTGATTCCTGTGCGTTTTGTGACTGAGAATTTGAGACAATACCCCTATTTTCAGTTGTAACTTCATTCATGTTTTTAGAACGATTTTCCAAAGTGGATATTACACAAGAAATCTATTCCTTCTTTAAGTTTTAATATAATAAAATTTGGTCATCTAACAGGGCTTTTTTTTTTATTTAAGAGTGCTTAAACGATGCAACGTCACAAAAGCCCAATCTTTATACCAATATGTTAATATCTTATTTCAAGATTTGAAATTTGTCTTGCATTTGTGATATTTTGTTTTACTTTCCTCACAGTTTGTGACTTTTCTTTTTTAATTCTTTTTTCTGCTCTGTTTATCATATCAAACTTTTTTTTACTACTAATGTGTGCTTGTCATACTATTTTCTTTTAATTTGCTATAAAGACTGGAAAAAACAACAAAACATTGCCATGAATCCCCCTTTTAACTCAAAATGTCACATGCAGCAATGAATTGTGAGCAATACACTTTGCTGAAGTCTGTAAAATTGCAAACTTCAGGTAAGGGCGAAAATAGTACCCAAAATGGGCGGGGCAAAGGGTGGATGTGGAGAATGTGGGACACACTATGCACTCAAACCCTTCAAGTTATGTGTTATTTAAATTATAAAGAAAGAGTTAGAGAGCTGAATATAATTGAAATATTGGCTACCTTCAACAGAAATTAGGGGTACTTCTATGAAAGCAATGTAGCCAGTTTAGCTAGTTTTGATTTAAGGCATAACGAGGCAATTTATCATGATTCAGTCAAAGTAATAAAATAACAATCTGCAGTCTGATTTTTATTGTTAAGGTCTTTCTTCCATTTCAGCAGTGAAAGTAAATAAAATGTCTTTTGCTTTAAGTATTTACTTACTGGAGGGTTTGTTTGTGCTGCAGAGCCACAGTTAACAGCTCCTCACTTCAGTGGCTCTACGTAGGAGCCTGTGCAGTTCAGCGCTGCTGTTGCTCCTCCTACACATTGGACTGAACCATTGTTCCAGGGTTTATACAGGAATCCTAGACTTGAATTTACTAGCTTTAACTACCTGTTTTTACTACCTCTAGAATATTTTTACTACCAACACAAAATCGAGCAGAAGTCTCTTTTTGGGGAGCAGTGAATTCTACGGATGCACCGATTTATCGACCAGTTCATTTATCTGCACTGATTTCCTTAATTTTGTGAATTTGTGAGATATTTACATGTGAAGCCAATCTTATCTCTCTCAGCAAAGGTCTGAAAATCAGCCACTGTCCTCTTCTGCTCTAGAGAGAGTGAGGGTTGACTGATAGATTGGCCCACCAGGTCATGTCTGCACGGTTGCAGTTAACAATAGTCACCCCACTGTTGCCAAAAGCAATTTTTATTGACATTTCTGACAAAAAAAAATGGTATAGATCAAAATCGGAATTGGCAGGTCAGAGTTTTTAAAGATCGGTAATCAGTGATCGGCCAGAAAACTACAATCAGTGCACCACTAGTGATTTCACAGCACCATGTAACATGATGGCTTAGGTAAGACAAAACTTTATCCCACTTACTGGGGGATAAAGGTGTAACTGTGACTTTATCTTGACCAAGATCTCACATCTAAACATTCCGAAAGAATTTCCAGAAGACTGAGGATATTTTCTAAGAATATAAACAAAATGCTATGACATACACATTTCACAAGCCGATGTTTTATTCTCAATAAATCAATAATATTGGTTCATAACTAATTGTCGACACAAGTTAAAAAACATTGTATTATGTTAATGTGCAGCGGAATTTGGTGTTTCAGTTTAGTTTAAAAAAAGGTGATCCACACACTAACTCAGACAGATCACCAGTAGAGTAGATGTTTAAGCTAATCAACCACCGCTGAGTTCAGACAATCACTTATTAATAACCGCAAAATAAACACCAGGTCTGAAAACATAAACAGACTGAGTGTTCTGTTTTTTGAGTGGGAAACATTTGCGTGTTTGTTGGTGTGGAATCCAGATAGGTAAGGTGGCGCTGTTGTCAGTTGCTATGGCAACGAGTCTGCGTGAGGCATAGCTGACACAGAGAGCAAGTAAAAAAGTGGTTTGGAGTTGTTCTTTAACGGTGTTTCTGCGTTATTCGGGCCTGCCATAGCATTACATAGGGAATGTCGGTTTATTGGTATCAAAGTCGGTCATGACATCACACCGAAAAATGTTTTTGAAATTTCTCTAGGGCTGACGGTTTTCTGTCAAGGTGCTTCAGAGCGAAGTCATGTGACAGAGTAACCTCAGGCTCCCACCCATTTATTTCTGAAAAATTTCAGAGCTCGGCGCACAACATCTCTCTCTCATCGCTGCTATTTCTGTGAGTGAGGCACAGATATGAATCACGGTACTATCGGAGACGAGAAATGGCCCTCTCATATGCTTCAAACGGTTTTTGGATCAGCCTTACGGATCCTGAATGGGAAGGAGATATTCAGACTGCTTTTTCCAGAAAAACTGACTGGGTGTCTCACAAAGATAGAATTCTTTCTCCACCTTTCTGTCTCACACACCCACAAACACACACACACACACACACGCCAGTTAGCAGAGGTTTAATAACTATGGCAACAGAACACAGAGAAAGGCAGAGCTTTTCTCTGTGCGACTACAAAGACGCCATCTCTGTAGTTCTAACTATGGCGGAACACTTTGTTAATACAGAGGGCAGAACAGAATGTCAGAACTACAAACATGGTGGAACACTCAATTATAGACCCTTTTCACATGACGTCAGACAACGGCCGTTATGACTCAATGCAGTGCATCTTTAGTTCTGGTGTGTGGAGTTTACGCAGTTTCCGGACTCTAAAGCATCTGCCACAAGCACGATTTGAAGATATATCACCATTTGCAAACAAATTTTCTTTATCAACATAATCTAAACTGGACAAATTCTTCTCTGAATGATACCTGTTTTACTATGAAGGTACGTGTTTTGTTTTTTTCTAGCTGTTAGTTGATATGCTAGGATAGCAATAGTAATTTGTCTAATCTTAATCAGATTCATATAGCTGGGGTTGTCACCTGTCATGTCCAATGAATGATCGTAAATATCCCGTATTACCCCCCTCCCCTCCCTACGTCATAGGCTAGTTTCACCACCCGCTCAGTAGCGACATTACCCCTAGTCTCAAGTCCAAAACTTGACAGTTATGCCACACACCCGCTACTCCACCACGTCCTGAGATGTCAAACTCTTGTTAAGATAGAGACATGAGTAGGAAGACGCTCATCCCAGGCTGAACAGCTCTGGTGAGGATGAAAGGCGCACGGTAAGCTGTCTGATATCTGGAGGTAAACATTTCATGGTATTCATTGAACAATACCATGAAATGTTCTCCGAAAAAAAAAGAGTGTATATATATATATGTCTAAATTACACAACAGACCAGCGGCACCTCATACTGTGAGTCACATGACTCAGGCTGTAGTGTGCTGTGTAGTTCTGAAAGATGACAACTCCAGTAAAGTATATAGATAATTTTTGCAACCTCATTTCTTGTGTTAGCTACAAAATTCTGAGTACGATAGAAGTCAGTAATGTTAATGAAATGTTTCCCCAAACAGTTGAGGGAGAGGTGTCAGTGAGAGGATGACAGGTCAATGAATAAAATAGGGAAGCTCATTAACTTCACATTTCTTCAATGAATATTTATCAAATATTATGATTAGAGGGTAAAGTTTATTTTACTTTTTTTGCTGTGGTTGTAGACTTGGAAGTAGAAAATTGATGACAACATATGAATAACGATTTTTATATCCCTTTAACATATAGCGCTTAAGTCAATATTTAAAGTGCTTTTCTAAACAACAGTGTTGGAAGATGTCAGTGATTTTACATTAATCTAGAAAGTGAACCTTTTAACGTTACAGCACTAACAGGCAGAGGTGTATATTTTACTTAACTGTGGCTAATGCTGCTGCTAGCTGGCATACTCTCCAATCGGAGGCTGTTTCTTTTTTTTTGTCTCCCCTCCACAGGGTCTTTTGTGGGCTCTAGTGTCCCTTATATGAAAATAGGCTGACAGGAAAGGGGGAAGGGGAGGAGGGAACCTGCACCCGGCAAATATCGCCGGGTGCGGGAATCGAACCTGCGACTGGCTTTCGAGGACTCAAGGCCTCCAAACGTGGGTCGTGCTATCCCCTACGCCACCACAGCACTCTCGGCTGTTTCTTTTATACGCAGTTAGAGAATGGTGAATTTACAATGACTAATAACGGCTATCTAACAAGTAGATACTGTTTTATTAAAGTTAATACAGAAAGTGAACCTCTAAACGTTACAGCACTGACAGATAGCGGTGTATATTTTTCCTAACTGTGGCTAAAGCTGCTGCTAACTGGCTTACTTTCCGATCGGAGGCTGTTTCCTGTTTCCTTTATTTACCATTGGAGAATGGTTAAATTGACAATGACTGATAACGGCTATCTAACACTTAAATGTTGTTGTTATTAACCTTACCTTTAATTATAGCCTTAAGATAATGAGTATTCATGAATTTTTCAGTCAGGTTTCCCGAGGCAAAATCACACCGGAATTAAAGATACCCTGCTTCAAGTCATAACGGCCGTTATCTGAAAAGGGTCTTTTGGCAGAAGCTACAGCCTTCAGACACCGGCCTCCTCATTGGCAGGAGGCAATGCATACAATAAAGTGAAAAGAGGAGGCAAGGAAATGTAAAAATAGCAATGTAGCATTGCATAAGGACAAGGAAAAACAAAATACATACATTTCTCGATGAAAAGGGAAAAAAAATTATATATATATATATATATATATATATATATACAGTACAGACCAAAAGTTTGGACACACCATTTAATTCAATGATTTTACTTTATTTTCATGACTATTGACATTGTAGATTCACACTGAAGGCATCAAAACTATGAATAACACATGTGGAAATATGCACTAAACAAAAAAGTGTAAAACAACTGAAAATACACCTTATATTCTAGTTTCTTCAAAGTAGCAACCTTTAGCTGTGATTACTGCTTTGCACACACTCTGCATTTTCTGGATGAGCTTCAAGAGGTAGTCACCTGAAATGGTTTTCACTTCATAGGTGTGCCCTGTCAGGTTAATAAGTGGGATTTATTGCCTTATAAATAGTCATGAAAATAAAGAAAACCCATTGAATTAGAAAGTGTGTCCAAACTTTTGGTCTGTACTGTATATATGCAATTATTTCTAATTGTGTCAGTTTTGGTCATCCAATTAATATGTTTGGTTTAAAAATGTACCCTATAGGGAAAATGATCAAACCTTTCATCATGAGTTATTGCCAAGAAGTTATTGCCATACAAGACACATTGATTTGTGTCATTAGATGGGGGCGTGTCAGGTAAGGAGTCAGTCTTGTGTATTTAATTCAGGTTTGTTGTTGATGAGACACATTTTCAATGCCATTGCAAGTAAGTCAGGTTTTATTCACCTCTTGAAAATACAAGTTGCCAATTAGCCTCTTTAAAACTAAAACTGAAATACTTGTCAGTTTATACAGTTAATAATGATAATAATAGATAGTCAAACCTCAGAGAAGAGCAGTGTGGTTTTTGTCCTGGTTGTGCAACACTGGACCAGATCTACTCCCTCAGCAGGGTCCTGAAGTGTACCTGGGAGTTCGCCCAACCGGTTTATATGTACTTTGTGTACGCGTAATCACATTCCTCTACGGGGGTGTTTTTAAAACGCAATTCAGAAAGCCAGACAGCGCAAGAGAGGGCGTGAGGGTCCTTTAAGGACAGAGGGTCCGTTAAGGACAGAATTTCTAGGCGCAGCAAAGGTGTTGAGATTTGTTATGGTGGCCTTAGGATCGCGTCTCTGCTTTTTGCGGATGATGTGGTCCTATTGACCTCATCTAGTCGTGATCTATAGCTTTCACTGGAGTGGTTCACAGCCGAGTGTGAAGCAGAAGGTCATCGAAGGAATCTTCTATTTAACCCCCGCCTCTATCCCCCCTTGTCATGGCAAGGATAGAATATTTTTAGGCAGGATATTTTTATACCTGATAGTCTGGTTGGCCATTTCTCCCACTAGTGCTAGCCCCTTAAATGGAGGCATCCCATCCGTGGGACAAATCTACGGGAGGAGAGGGGGGGTGTAGACGGAGGGGATAAGCAGGGTTAGCGTACCGTTAGAGGGGGGCGGGGGGTGGTAGCATATCTCAAGAGGGGGGAGGAGGTCTGACTGTACATAACCACCTCCGTCTCTCCCCCCTCTGACGGTTGCGGCAACCTGCTAAAAGTTTCCCGTACTCTCAAATCCAAAACAGATATGCAATTTTATTTATACAATTATAAGTAATTTCCACAATCAGTAATAATGTGTCTACCAGAGGATTCCTCTGGTCATTATCTTTAATTAGAGCCCTCATTGATGACTGTATGTTGAAGCACTGAGGAGTTACAGTCATTAGAAGTTTGTATATCAGGTTGTATATCATTCAGAATGGCACACTTGGACACCTGTACATCCTCAAAAATAAACATGTCCAAATTGAAATTTCTTTTTGTGCTATTTTGATAAATCTTGAAATCCACAAGCAGAATACATTATACTACAAATTTATTGTATGTTCCAGTCCATACATTCAACACTCAATGTGCATTTACAAGAAATAAAAATTAAAAATCTGGTGAAGCAATATTTTTCCATTTGTTTTGTCTCACAAACATAATAGCTACAAACTACTTACAGTTAAAATATTTTTGACTGCAAAAATAGAGAATTTAGCTTGTCATCTTCATAAAGAGACCAAGCTTTTGCCTGTACCCCAAATTGTTCAAGAACAGCAGCTGATTTAATTTGGGTATACCTTTTTAGGCGTTTTTGGTGATTTTGGTACTGCCAGTTAAGGGGCTAGACTCGTATTTGTTTTGTTTGCATTTACCCAGAATGCCCTGTGCTATCATTCGCTTTCTGCTTTTGCAGCGGCCCCCAGGCCACTTGGCATTCACATGCACTCGAACTGCAGAAGAGTTCACTTCAACCTAAACTGTGACCTGGGTTTGTAGGGGAACACCTTTACAAATGAAACTCACTTTCTAGGTAAACAAACTGGAGTTTGATTAAAGCAGACAAAACAGCATTGCTGTGAATGCACCCCTGGATTCTCTGCAGTGGCATTGAAAACTTACTGGGAAAAAAAAAGTTTCACTGTCTAATGCACAGGTGTCAAACTCCAGTCCTGGAGGGAGACTGTCCTGCAACGTTTAGATGTGCTTCTGCTGCACCACATCTGAATAGAATAATTAGGTCATAAGGCTCTGGAGAACTGATCTACACAAGAAAGAGGTAATTAAGCCATTTCATTCCAGTGTTTTGTACCTGTGGCACATCTAAAAACTGCAGGACACCGGCCCTTGAGGACTGGAGTTTGACACTCCTGGTCTAATGTGTGCATCATCATAAGTTATTCAATGTCACTTTTTTTTTTCAGTGACATTTTATTTTTCAATGTCAAATCAGTGTCAGATGTCACAGTTTTAGCTCCGTATGCATGAGGAACCATGGAAAGCTGACACATACAGTACAGACCAAAAGTTTGGACACACCTTCTAATTCAATGGGTTTTCTTTATTTTCATGACTATTTAAAAGGCAAGAAATCCCACTTATTAACCTGACAGGGCACACCTATGAAGTGAAAACCATTTCAGGTGACTACCTGTTGAAGCTCATCCAGAAAATGCAGAGTGTGTGCAAAGCAGTAATCACAGCTAAAGGTTGCTACTTTGAAGAAACTAGAATATAAGGTGTATTTTCAGTTGTTTTACACTTTTTTGTTTAGTGCATATTTCCACATGTGTTATTCATAGTTTTGATGCCTTCAGTGTGAATCTACAATGTCAATAGTCATGAAAATAAAGTAAAATCATTGAATTAAATGGTGTGTCCAAACTTTTGGTCTGTACTGTCCATGAGATGATTGGTACCCCAACCCTGAGCCTTTGATATATCAAGTTTTAGACAGATATATCAAAGGCTGGTCCAGCTGGTGATATAGGCTGGTGCAGTGACAACTTGAAGAACCTGTTGTTCAAATTGTTTTAGTCCCGGTAAAAAGAATTAGCATTTTTTTTATCTTGTACATGAGGGTTCCATTACCTGTGGAACAAGTTTTCCCACTCTTTGAGTTATGGGCTCATTTAATACTACTTCCACCTTGCATACATCCTTCTTAGCAGGAACATGGAACTGCAGATCCCCTTCCTGAAGGTAGATTGACTGACCTCGTTTCACCTTTAAACCTTTATTGACTTTTATTAGCGAACAAAGAGATGAGCAGGTCAGTAAAAGCAGAAGCACCACAAGCAAGGACAAGGCCAGTGTGTGACCTGGAAAACCCATCGCTTTCAGTCCCAAGGCGTTATAGGAAGGATATCTAGCAGCCTCCAGATGGAAGCTGTGTCTCTGTCACCAACACACGCCAGTCAAAGTTTGTCTGGGATTCACTCAACTTTACGTTTGACAGCATGACAAGCTGCGCCTTTTAGTGGGTCACATGGTCAGTCAGGATCTGTGGAAAACACAACATTTCAGGCTAAGGCATTTCATAAACAAGCAAAAAACTATTCAACACATCAAGAAAACTAATTTGTTCTCGAGTAGTTTACCATTTCAACTCTTCATGCTTCATATTTGTGTATAAATCATTTAATAACTCATAAAAATATGATTTTTTTCATATTTGTTAAAACTGTCACTATGTTATGAGACATATAATCTGTTAAAAAAAAATTAGCACTGCCTTATCCCAGTGCTAACTACTGAAATACACAGCTCCATCAGAAACAACCAATCAGAGCCAGGAGGAGGGTTTTAGTACTGTCAGTCACTCCCATGCACACTTTGCTCACATCCTCCCCCTTGCTCTCTGCTAAGCTACAACTGGTTCACATCAACATAGCTTGCCATGAATGCTCAGGCTAGTTAGCGGGATGGCTAATAAACATTTTTCCTGGATCAGTACTTTGTTTCTCTGCCTTAATTAACACATTAAGGCAGAATGCATAAGGGTGATTGACAGCACTAAGACCCTCCTCCTGTCATGACTGATCATTTTGACTGGGAGCGGTGCATTTCTTCAGGTGATAATGATACCGCAGGGCGGAGGTAGAGGAGCGCAAGCTTTTCACAGGTTAGCTGTCTCATAACCAGGGCCACCCCAAGCCTCCATGGGGCCCTAAGCAAAATTTCTTTTGGGGCCCTCTAGTTCTGCTGACAATGTGGACTGGCTGCAATCAGCAGCCCAATCATTAGGTCATTCACACACCTGCTATAAACTTATTGCATCTCTGGCAGTGCTGTTTACTTTATATACATGTATAATATAGGATATATTTATTGGTCAACCAGTTGATTTCTCTGCGCCGATTTCCTTAATTTTGGGGGATCGTTATCGGCCGATACTTACATGTGAAGCCCATCTTATCCCCTAATTTTATCTTCGTCAGCAAAGGTTTAAAAATCAGTCTCTGTCCTCTTCTGCTCTGCAGTGAGAGGTTTGACTGACAGACTGGCCCACCAGGTCAAGTCTGCACGTTTACAGTTAACAATATTTACCCACTGTTGCCAACTCAGTGACTTTCTTGCTATATTTAGTGATATTTCAGACAAAAAAATTTATATCAGCCAGAATCTTAATTGGCAGGTCAGTCTTTTTAAAGATCGGTAACCGGCAATCGGCCAGAAAACTGCAATCGTGCAGCCCTACACACATATTCATGACATTCTTTGATTAAATTAATTTCTCTTAAGCGTTACTCCAATAGCTAAACATTTAATTTATTCCAGGTGAGTCTTTCTCCCCTGAGAATGTGGACTGATTCTGTACCTTTAAATGATTTTAACAAAAGTTTCACATAACTTAGAAGTTTATGTAAAAATAATGTTTGTTTTAGCCACAAAATGATTTTGCTCAGCAGCAAACAGCATTTCCCCAACTACAGCAGAGAGCAGCTCATCGATGTAGCAGCTATGTAGCCTGACGTAAAAACATTTTGCTAGACAAGGTCAAACATTGAGAAGTTTTAATTGTTATCAAACGTTATCAAACACGGTGCTTTGAAGCCAAAAATACCTCAGAAATATACAGAGCCAACCATGAGAATCAACTCATTTAAAGTTTGAACTCAGTTTCACATAAATACAAAGACCCTAGAATAAATGTTTGGCTGTTGAACTGGACTGTCCCAGGTCACTATCAAACTAATTTTCTATTAGCAGCTTTACAAATCTTTTACATTACATTACCAAAGCACATTAAAACAAATCTTTATCTTGGCTTTTTCTATACTTTCTCTTTCTTTTCTCCCTCCCTGAATAAGTCCTTTTTTGAGACATTGTTTTGCTTATTTACTTCTGACCGGAGCTGTGGACGTTTGGATGCTCTGCACATTGCACGCCAGCTCATGTTACCGGTGAAGCGTGCTGTACCTACCGCGGCCACCAGGGGCCCCCAAGAGCATTTTTTTCTTCTTTTTATCAATAAAATAATAATTTATACATACCTTATCAAATATACATTATTGTAAAAACAAATCACTTCATAGTGAAATTGTGTGTTTTTGATATTATAATGACATAGAAATTATTTTTAAAAAAAAGAAAAAATCAGCTGCACTGACAGGGCCCTTTAGTGGCCTTGGGGCCCTAAGCGTCTGCTTAGTTTGCTTGTGCCTTAGGCCGGCCCTGCTCATAACATGATGTCATAACATGACCGTTTTAACAAATATAGAAAAAACATATTTTTGTAAAAGTTTCATATCATATATTTAAACCCTGGCTTACAAGTTTTTTTGTTTTTAATTTTAGTTTAAGTTTTTAATGAGTTATGCAGATAAACAGTCATGAGGACGACATGTAAATGTCTTTTTGTTTCTTAATTCTTTTTATTTGTCATGAGCCACCTGTTTGAGCTGTTTGAGTTTTATTTTTAATCTGTTTTAATGAGATGCTTTTAGTGTTATTGTCATTGGGTAACACAGTTCTTGGTATTACTTTCAAACAACTGAAAGTAATACAGGTCTTTGTATTGTTCCTTAGTTCTTCCTCATGTCTTTCTCTGTGTATTTTGCTTTAGACTATAAAGTCGTAGCTTTTGATTTGTTAGATCTTCTGTGTTTCCATTGAGGTTCTCTTGTGCGTATTACCTTCCCTCAGCTCCCTAACTGCTCTGCATCTTGTTTATTGGACTTATGCGATTTCCATCTCACTCATCATATCTCAAAGAAACTCCTTAGTTTCTTTCTCTCACTGTTGGATTCTACTGTTGCCCCTATCCAAGTGCCTCTGTGTTTTTCCTTCATATTTTGTGGTAATGGTAACAATAATAAACTGTTGTAAAACATCCAAATGCAAAAAAGCACTTGATTGGAGCACTGTCTTTACATGCAGAATCATTACTAATCATCTGAAAATTGACCTTCTAACATCATAAATAAGACTAGTTCAAGACAAGAGGGAAAGAAAACAGAGCTTGTTTTTCTCAGACGAAAGTCATTTGAAGGGAGTTTTGAGGCATGTTCTGCATCTCTATTAGAAAACTCTGTTCCCTGCAGAGCCAGGAAATAAACATGAACAAGATGTGGCCTCACTCTAAGGCTAAGCACTCGTCAATGTAATGACATGATGTTTGCTGGTGACCTCTGACATTCACACAGTCAGCAGGGGGCAAATGTTCTACAAAAACATCCAGAACACTTTATTTGACGGGGTGTGCATAAGACTGACATGACACTCTCATAATCATGATAAAACAGCTGTCATGAACATGAAGGAATCTTTATGAATATCTATGATAGTTGTCATGAAGTGTCATTCGATAAATAATGTCAGTTGTAATGCAAAGTTGCTTTAAAGGTTGCATTAAAAGTCCCAACTTTGCATGATTTTGTAAATAATGACACTTTAATGCAAAGTTGGCACTTTTAATAGACTTTCAATGCAATTTCTAGAGCTAGAGCAACTTTGCATTAAAATTGTCATTACTTATTGAATGACTCTTCATGACAACAGTCATACACATTCATAAAGACTCCTTTATGTTCATAACAGATGTTATGTCATGTTTGACAGTGTCATGTCAGTGTTATGCACACCCTGTCAAATAAAGTGTTACCAAAACATCAGTAATGACCTTATGGGGCTTTTATTGGAAATCATTTTAATGTAAAATGTTTTAATATAATGATCGTCGAATTTCTGTTAATATTATCATAATCCTTCTACTTTTTTCTTTCTTGTTTCTCCTTTTCCTCATGGCATAGAAAGGCATCATTTTTACTCTGAGGAAGTTTACTGAGCTGCTTAACTCGAACAGGCTTCAGATTTTATTCTTCTGCATTCTTTTAACACTTTAACAGAACACCTTCCTGGACCTCCCACCCACAGAAAACAGCCTGTAATCAGCCTCGGAGCTGAGGAACATGTTGCAGCCTGTTCCCTCAGACAATGCTTGTGTTTTAGGAGTTGAAAAGATCTTATTTAAAAGTGCCAAGATGGGGTTTCAGATGGTTCCAAGCAGTCAGTATGCATCTGACTTCAGCAAAATATCAGCACTACCTGATTTCTTCACCCCTGTGAATTGTGTTGTGATTCAATCCATTTGATTTTGCAGGTGCAGCATCTAGTTTGACCTGAGAATACTCTAATACATAGTATACCTTAAAAAATATTCACACCCATGAACTATTTCACATTTTGTCACCTTACACTACAAACTTCACTGTATTTTATTTAGATTTTATCTGACAGATAGACTGAGGGGAAGCAAATGGGTAAATAGTTTTTAATATTTTTAGAAACAAAAATCTAAAAAGCATGGCATGTACCTGACAAAATAAGGCCTTCTTCCTTAAGAGCTTTTCTCAGAGAGGTAATACTGTATGTAGCAGATTGTAAATTAATCTCAGTTGGGAGGGTTTTTTTTGTTGTTTTTTTTATTATTATTTTCTGAAAATATCGACAGCTTGTTTGAAGAGTGGTAAATGGGAAAGCCCAACATGATTTATTTTCTAAGACTCAACCTTGTTTAATCTACGTAGTAATTTAGTAGTTTCCATTTAGTCAAAGCAACTGATTGGACTGTATACTCCTGCATTCATTATGTTGGAGACATCACTGCTAAAACTCACCCCACAGTAAAACTCAAAGTTGGTCAAAAGAGTTGTCTTTGGAGCTCAGCCTCTGAGCTGAGCTCTGAGAAAGTTCTTTGGTATGTCCTAACTTTCTGACAAATAATTAATTAAAAATGTTGATTGGGGTGTGTTGGTGCAAGGATGCCTCCAATAGTTGCAGGACAGTGGTGCTTGAGAACTAGAGTTGCAGACCACTGATCTATGTGGACAAAACAAGTGACTATAAGGCACTGCTCAAAGTCTGTGAAGAGGAGAATTTTACACATAAACTGAAAAGAATTTTTTGTGAATTGGTTTCTTGCAGATGTCCTACTTCAATGTTCTTGAGAAGACTTGATGTAATTTATTATAACCAGAGTCAAAGGCAATGGGAAGACACATGGAGCTAAATCCAAGACAATCCTGGAGGAAAACCTGTTAGAGGCTGCAAAAGACCTGAGTGGGGTAGAGGTTTACCTTCCAGGAGGACAAACACCCTGAGCATACAGCCAGTCTATGTATTCAGTCCTGAGACTGAACCATTTCAGTCTCAGGATGTGCAAAACTGGTAGAGACCAACCCCCAAAAAACTGTGAGGTTAGTTAGCATCTACGCAAATGACACAGGGGAACAAAATGGAAACATTTCTTACATTTCAATTCAAAATTTGAATTTCCATTTTACAAATATGCAGTGTTCTATCACATAAAATCTTCATAGAATAAATTTGTGGCTGCAACAAGAAGAATGCCAGAAATAGTCTTATAATTAAACCACAAACAATCCCATTTTTAATTGTCTTCCAGAATAAATTCTTATTTATGATGAGAAGAGATGAGATTGCAGCAAAGCCAGCACCATAAAGAGAAATGTTGTGGTCTAATGGAAGAACGTGACGAGTTGGGACAGAGCCCTGACTCTAAAAACAGCTGGCACCAAGAAGAACTGGAGCCCTGACCAAGAGCCAAAAGTTACCAGTCAACATCAGTGCTTTCTTTCAGATATGCCATGAAATGATAACCAGCACCAAACTGGAAAAAAGTTCACATCTGAGCAAATAGCTCTCTCATTCTTTCACTGAGACATTAAATGACTGTACAGTTCATATCCACTCACTGTGGAAAAATGCAAAATGCTCTTTGATCTCTCAATAAAGATCTGCGTGGCCCAGTGACTGATGACCATCCCATTAGGAAGGCCTCAGATGGAGGAAAGAGTTCTTGTAAAGGTACTAATGTTAAGCAATGCATTAACAAGACTTAAGCCCATCCACTTCCTGTCAAGTTGGACAATGAGTCTTTTCATGTCAAAGTAAAAACAAGCGAAGACCACGCCCTCATCAAAAAGGCTTGGACAGTTATTCCCTTACTAGCCTGTCAATAAGCAGAATGTTCAGTGTCTGTTGAGTGTTAACTTGGTCTAACAGCAGATACTGTTTTAAACCCATAGCAGAACAAAGTGCTCTCCCTAATCCAAACCCAAACCAAACATTGATCTTAATCCAATGGAGCAGCACTTTGCTCTAGCCGACTTAAAAAGGGTCATTACAAAGGCTTTCACAATTTCTTTTCTGCCAGTTTTGAAAAATGTCCTGATGTGTAATGAAATGTAATGACTCCTGAAGATGAACTTGGATAGGCTGAGAATTCTATCTAATCCAGGTCTCAAAATCCTATATGGCTTCCATTCACAATAGCCTGGTGAAAATCAGCTGATTGTTCTATGCTTCGCTTCATCCAGAAGTTCTCGGCTATTGAGGAACAATTTCAGCTGGAAGCGTTGACACTGTTGAAGTTTGAAACAGTTGGATCTGAT
The DNA here is from genome assembly GCF_003331165.1 of Xiphophorus hellerii. Taxonomy (NCBI): domain Eukaryota; kingdom Metazoa; phylum Chordata; class Actinopteri; order Cyprinodontiformes; family Poeciliidae; genus Xiphophorus; species Xiphophorus hellerii. Next base: position 1,153,462 of record NC_045685.1, read on the forward strand.
TCAAACTTCAACACATCGCTAATGTTTGGTCGTGACGTATGTAATGCACTAACCAGAAGAAGCTGCGCAATTTGTAAACAACCTTGTGGGAATAGGGTCACAACATCTTTGCCAGCAATAAAATGTCTTAAACGTTCCTCTTGCTCTGACTTTAATTGCTTATTTGGAAACGAGGGTAGCTCTGTACATAAACATTTTGCAGAGATAGCAGGTATTAGGTGCTGAGATGTGACAAGCCTTAAAAATGTTTTAAATAAAATACATCTATGTTTACCACATATCATATATTAGAAAGTACAGGCATATTTGAATAGTTTGCTAGCATCTTTACTTCTACTCAGTCTACTGTAACCACAGTTACTTTTGGAATGTGTCATGCAACAAACAGTTCTGCTCCACTGCTGGGTATGCATCTAGTCACTGCATCTTTTAATTTCAGTAATGACAGGGTCCTCAGAGTTCTGCACAGTTCTAAGAAAAACAGCTGGTGGGGAGAAAGAAAGCATTCTGCTGAAAACACAAGCTAGTGTTTGGCTGTCGTCCAGCAGCATGGAGCCTAGTGTGCAACAAAGAGACTGAAAAGGCTCCCAGATATTCCTACATTCCCACAACCAGAACACAGTGGCTCTGGTGTTCCCAGAAGTTCTTTGGAAAGCTTTAAAATGCTTACTTCTTTGAATGCACCACAAGTGGTGGTATTAGTGTCCAATAATTAAAAGCAAGATGATTACCATTGTGCATCTGGGCACTTTCATCATTCCTTCACAGGAACCTAGGCGTAAATGTATATTTTTAAAGAGCAGATTTAGTGATGAAGAACATCTAGTCCCATATACTAAAACCAAATGAACAAAAAAAAAGCATCCAGTGCAATGTTCTGAGACACGCAAACCTGTAAGCATGTTCTTACCTGAACATCTGATCCTTTCTCCACTACCTGCTTCTTGCTGTGTGTTCTTAACTGCAACTGTTTCAGTAACTCCACCTCTAAGAGAGTAACATGACTAAAGAGGGGAGGGACAGGAAAAGCAATGGATGTATTGTTTGTCCTGTTGCTGCTGTGAGATCAGTCATCGAAGAGGGAAAAACTCAAAAATAAGCAATAGACTAAGATTAAAGTCTTGTCTAAAGCAATTGTTGCTTTGTTATTACTGAACACAAGTGGATACAAATAAGAGACTTAGCAATGTACCAATTTAACACTTGAACAGAGACAATGACCTTGCAAAGATTGCATGCTTTTTACTGTTGCAAACAGAAAAGGCTTACAAGAGAAACAAATGCTTCTTTATCATTTTCTCATTATGTGTCCACATTCTGACCCATTTCCAACCCAAAGTTCAGCTTATTTTATTGTGATTGGTAACAGTCCTACACAAAATAAAAAAATGTGTGTGGAGGATTAAATATTTTAAAAAGAGACCTGAAAAATGTTGCATTTTCCCCCTTTATCTTGGTTCCTCTAAATAAAATCGAATGGAAATCTGCCTTCAGAAGTTACCTGGCTGGTAAATAATTGAATCTAAATGCAACTGCTCTGTGGAGGCTTCAGAAGTAGAGAACATAGGCAGATGTGTCTCCAGACCAAAAACCACTGACTCTCTTTCCCGCCAATGTAGGAGCGGCGCTGAGCAGGATTAAAATTCACAAGGCTAAAATGTGTAGATGGGGCACAACCAATTTTTATTCCATTTTAAATCTTTTTTTTTTATTTTTTAGTTATTTATTTATTCATAATTTAATATTTGTTTTCTATAGCTTCTAGGTCATGTGACTTATTGACTCAAAATCAGTGTGAAATTGTTCTACTGGACTATATAGACGAGGCATTTTTATTCCATTTTAACTACTTTTTTTATTTATTTTTTTTTATTTTTGGCCAGCTGTTCTCTACCCCCTCAAGCGCTCGGAGGTTCACCTAGGGACCATCAACAAATTTCCAAACCAAACACTCCTGACAAACTAATGTAAATAGATGTCTTGTGACCAACTGACACAAAAAAGTGGTAATTCATGCAATTACATATTCTCTATTAAATTTTGAAGTCATATTCAATATTTTATATCATTTTAATATTAAATAATATAATGTTTTCTTCAATAACTACTACTTCATGTGACCTATTGTCTAAAAATCAGCGTCAAAGTGTTCTACTAGTCTGTACAGATGAGGTACACTCAATTTTTTATTCCATTTCCAACTGCTATTAATTGAAAATAATCCAGTGCAGGTTTGAAGTGTCTAGGACTCAGGGGTCTCAAACTCCAGTCCTCGAGGGCCGCAGTCCTACAGTTTTTAGATGTGCCACAGGTACAAAATACTGGAATGAAATGGCTTAATTATCTCCTCCTTGTGTAGATCAGTTCTCCAGAGCCTTGCTAATGACCTAATTATTCTATTCAGGTGTGGTGCAGCAGAGGCACATCTAAAAGTTGCAGGACAGCGGCCCTTGAGGAATGGAGTTTGAGACCCCTGGGGTGTTGTAGTTTTGGAGCTGGAGGAGTTCTAGTGCAACCCAGATGCAAAAAAGTGTTAACAAATCAGAAAAAGGTTTCACAAATCCCAAACATGGTTATAAATATTCTGCTATTAGAACAGAGTAGTCCAGTGCTTGTTTGAAGTGTCTAGGTGTTGTAATTTTGAAGCTGGAGCAGTTCTAATATACAGTGTTTCCCAACCCAGGTCCTCAAGGCACACTGTCCTACATGTTTTAGAGGTTTCCCTGCTTAAATGTGCCTGATTCGACTGATTGCAGTTCAACAAACGCCTGTTAATCAGTCATCATTTGAAATCAGCTGGACTGAAGCAAGGAAATACCTAAAACATGCAGGGCAGTGTGCCTTGAGGACCAGGATTGGGAAACACTGTTCCAGTATGGTCCAGATGCAAAAAAGTGGAATCCGCGAAGTAGGAACCTTTATTTTTTTAATATTATTATACAATAAAATACTTCATAATACATTGAAACCAAAGAACAAAACCTTTTTACAGGCCCAAACATTTGTTTAACAAATAAAAAGTACTGTATAAACAATTTTTTTTTTTTTTTTTTACAAATAACTACTGTACTGTAAAATAATACTTTTAATATGAACTGAAAGCGGATTCCAGTGCCCGAATTGCGGAGATCAGCGCCGCCCCACTGTGACCTGAGTTATTGAATTAGAAAGGGAGAAAATAAAAAATTATTATGAAAAAACAAAACAAAGTATAGTAGGACAAATAGTGACTCATGACTATTTCACTGCTCTTCTGACTGAGCCGCTGCATCCTGACTCCGCTCTGTAGCGGCGTTTTTTTTTCCTTCTAAAGCCCGCGGTGCAGGTGTGTTTTTGAGAGAAGAACATAGTTATCGGTAGTTGTTGTCGCTCTTTTTTCTTCTGGGCAAAAAGATTCTTATAAACCGACATGCCACCATCGATTATGTTAAATTTGGTAAGCTGTTTTACGTACCTATACATATTAAACCGCAACATTGTTGACACACAGGTAGAGAAGAAGCAGAGAGACTGTTTAGCCAATCAGAATGCAGAACACAATGCACGATGCAAATCCGCGAAGCAGCGAGACCGTGAAAGATGAACCGTGAAATAGCGAGGGTTCACTGTACTCCGATGTTTTGTTACTCATTCTGCTGCAAGTTGGCTCAATTTTGACGCGCAAGACGTAACCGGTAAAATCCGGTTTAGGATTTTCAAAATAAAAGATCCGGATGTAGTTCATTATTTCTTGCGCGGCCCGGTACCAATTGGTCCGGTGGTTGGGGTTCACTGCATTAGAAGAACTCAATGATTTACAGGAAAGCAATCAAGCAAAGTATAATGCTGTAAGACTGCAGTACGAACCCATTCTACGCAACAGTAAAACCACAGCAGAGATTGTCAAAAAGATCAAAGCCTGTGTTACACTCAGAAAAGAAATTTGTGACCTCATAAACAATCGTACAGAGACAATTGATAAAGATTATAATAGTCATCTTGAGAAAGAAAGGGTAAGAGAAACATTAAACAGATGAATATGGATCTATCTTTGGTCACACTGAAACTGAAACTGTAAGCTCATCAAAGTTGGAGCAGCCATTCCAACTCATCTAGTACTAACAACAAGGCAGATGCACAAGCAGAGCTTGCTGCTAAAGTGAAGCAATCAAAGGCCACAAAGGAAATTCAAGTACAGCTCCAAAAATTAGTAAACAAATGGAAACTTAAAGAGTCAAAAATGCTGTCAGAAATGAAGCAAAAAGAAGTGGAAATGCAACAACAGCTGGATTAAGAAAGAGCAAAACTGCTGAGGTTAAAAGAAGAAAAGGAAATAGCTGTAGCAGCAGCTCGTGTGAGAACATATGATGAATCTGAACGCTGTGAAAACAATATTGAAAAGATTTAAGATATTAGTTACAGAAATAAACCTGTCTTCTCTAGAAATAAAACCTGCTTGAATCCAGATGCTACATCGTTCCAGCCTTACCAATCAGCTCCTGAGGTGACAATAAATCCAGAGTCATCCAATCTAGCTGAAGCAATCGCCAGCTCATTAAGTATGAGTCGCTTGCCAGTCCCTGAACCCACAGTATTAGAGTGGATCCTTTAAGGTTTACTGACTGGAAAATGTCATTTATGACTCTTATTGACAGAAAGCCCCTCCCAGCTAGTGAGAAGATGTTCTATCTCAGAAATGATCTTGCTGGAGAAGCACGTAATGCTGTTTAAGGTTTCTTTTACCATGACTCAGAAAGTGCATACATTGGAGCATGGACAGTCTTACAGGGCAGATATGAGAACGCGTTTATTATACAGAAAGCTTTCCGTGACAAGCTTGCAAGATGGCCAAAGATCAACGTAAATGACTCCCTTGCACTACGTGAGTTTTCTGACTTCCTCCAAGGCTGCAAAGAAGCAATTCCACATGTCAAGGGATTAGCTATCTTCAATGACTGTAAGTTGCTTATAAGTTGCTCAAAAAATTACCTGAATGGATTGTTCGCAAGTGGAGTGGAATAGTTGTGGATGAACTTGATGAATCAGGTGATTATCCAGATTTTAAATGGTTCACACAGTTTTTGAACAAAGAGGCAAAAATAGCCTGTAATCCCATCACAAATAGCTGTAAACCAAAATCACCTTGCTATGTTTGTAAAAATGAAGCCCATGGCATCACTAGGTGTCCCGCTTTCGCCTCAAAGAGTGTTGAAGACAGAAGGACATTCATGCATGAAAATTGGCTCTGCTTTGGGTGCCTGAGAAAAGGTCATGTGACCAAGGATTGTAAGAGACGACACACATGCAATATATGCACGTTGTCATCCTGCTTACATGAAGAGAGGAAGGAAAGACCTGTGGAGACAACAACAAATAGTTCCACTTCCACAGAAGAACATGCAAACCAAGAAACACACAGAGTTGTGTCCCATACATCAACACAGCATGCTTCTGCCACCACCAGTATACTTGTGTCTTCATTACAAGAGCCACACAGAGAAATACTAACATATGCAATACTGGACACACAAAGTGACTCAACGTTTGTGTTAGAAGATGTCATTGACAGATTGAATGTGGATTTCCATCCAACAAAGCTGAAACTCAGTACTATGACTGCTGCCGACACAATCATTTCCAGCAAGAGTGTTCATGGTCTACAAGTTCGAGGACTTAACTCTGAGAGTCGCATCCAACTACACCAAGCTTACAGCAGAGATTTTATCGATGTGGACAAGTCTTATGTCCCAACAAAAGAAACTGCATTAATGTGGTCTCATCTCAAAAACTTGGCAGGTAAGACTTAGGGCTTCTCATTGGATACGACTGTCCAGTGGCCATAGCTCCACTTGAAGTGAACAGGTGACAAAAACCAACCTTTTGCACAGAGATCAGAACTAGGATGGAGTATAATAGGCTCATCAAACCCCCACCTTCCTTTGACAAGGAAGTCAAAGCTTTGTGCATCGGCTCACAGTAAAGGAGCTACCAATCCCATCGGCGACTGACATTTTAAAGGCCTTAGAATTTCATGGAGAGAAGCTATGAAGATGTGTCCCAAGATTATGCTAATTTTATACAGTTTCTCGGTAACAACATCACATAGAGGGATGACAGGCATTATGAAATGCCTCTCCCTTTCAAAGGCAGCAGTCCGCCTAACCTAGCAAACAACAGAAGACTAGCCCAAGTTCGCCTGCAGTGTCTTAAGAAAAAACTAAAGGCCAGCAAACAACACTATGAGCAATGCAAAACATTCATGGAAGAAACCATAAATAAGGGTGATGCAGAACCTGCCCCTACAATATCTGAGGGAGAAATGGAGTGGTACCTTCCACATCGTGACATCTACCATTCCAGAAAAGCAGGTAAGCTGAGAGTCTTTTTTGACTGTTCAGCCAAATTCCATGGTGTTTCTCTTAACAACACACTGCTTTCTGGGCCTGATTTAATCAATCCTTTGTTAGGAGTGCTATATCGCTTCAAGAAAGAGACCATAGCAATAATTTGTGACATAGAAAGAATGTTTTACCAATTTTCTGTCACTCCTGAATCCAGGAATTATCTTAAATTCTTCTGGTGGAAAGGTGGAGATTTGGAGAAAGAACCACAGGAGTACAGAATGGCAGTTCATCTCTTTGGAGCTGCTTTATCTCCAGGATGTGCCAATTTTGAGTTAAAGTATCTGGCACAGCAACACAAGACTCACTATCCTCCAGCAGCCACATTTATTGAGAAAAACTTTTCAAGAGCTTTGTCACAGAGGCATAGGATGGGACGATCCTCTCCCAGAAGATATAAAGCCATGGTGGGAGAAATAGATAAATGGTCTACTGAAATTGAAAGAGATTTCGATTCCGCTTCAGATATTCATTCGACAAACTGGCTGCAAGGACCGTGTCAGGGTCTGCATTTTGTTTCCGTTTTATTTTGGGTTTTTTTTTGGTTTGAGTTTTTTTTTTTTTTTTTTCCTGCCGTTGGAACTGGCATTCCTCATGACATCCACCAGAGGTCGCCAACAGACAGAGCCCCTGGAAGGCTGCTGAGTTCAACCCGTCTACACACCTGCAGCTTGTTTTGGAGGGCGTGGATTATGGATTTAAGCAGCAGCTCCTCTCCGTCTCATCGCCTGAGTGTTTGCTTACTTCGGTAACAACTCGTTCCAGAACTAGGCTCTCTGTGATCTGCTCCGCTCTAACCCTTTGTTGTCTTCCTCGTCAGATATCCTGCTGTTCCCTCGCGGTTCTGGCGAAGAGCAGTCCTCCCCGAGTTCAGTGCGCGCCTGTGCTCCCCTCGTTGTGGATTCCCTACCTCCTGTGTCCTCCCTCGACGCTGTCGGTGCTACCGGTCAGAAGCCACCCCTCGTGTGTCCACCCTTTCCTCTCGTCGATCCCTCTCTGGTGGAACCCCCCTCATTCCAAGTAAGACAGACTCTGGAATATTCCCGAAGGATTTTCTCCTCACTGCTCTGACCCTGCTTCTCCTGTTGGTAGCAAGACGACCCGGTCATCTGCACCAGGAGTCGCGTCCTGACCCCTCCCCTGACTTCAATAAACTGATTATTGTGCACTTGATCGTTCTCTCTGATTGTGTTCTTGCATGTGGGTTCGTAAAGTAAAACTCAACATGACAGACCGAGGTTTCTTTGGGAGCATGAGTTACACCTAACACCCAGCACTCCAACAGAATTACTTGTCAGTGATCCTGAAATAAAGACAATTCAGGCGCTTGCAACTGAAGTCAAAAGCAGTAATGACGTCCTCAAACTTCTGAATCGGTTTTCCTCTTGGAAACACTTCTCAAGGTCGTTGCAAGAATCAAGAGACTGGGTTCAAAGCAACAACATAGTGAACATGTGACTGTTTAAGAGCGTGAAAAGGCTGAAACAGTGATTAAGATTGTACAACAGCAAGCCTTCCCAAATGAGGTAAAGATGCTGGAAAGTGAAAAGAACATTCCAAACACCAGCGCTCTTTTCAGTTTTGATCCTATCTGGTCTGATGGGCTTCTCAGTGTGGGAGGGAGATTAAAGCAGTCATCTCTCTGTCTTAAAGTCAAACACCCAGTGATACTACCCAACAACAGTCATATTACTAAGCTGATTGTGTCCCACTACCATGCTAAGACAAGCCATCAAGGTTGAGGCCAGACACAAATGGAGCTTAGGACCAATGGATTCTGGGTCATTGGTGGGAGTAAGTTGATGTCCAAGCTGATACACGATTTTGTGTTTTGCAGAAAACTTAGGCGGACAAGCAGAGAATGGCTGACCTTCCTAAAGAACGTGTCGAATCCTCTGCACCTTTCACGTATAGTGGCATGGACTGTTTTGGCCCTTTCATTGTGAAGAAAGCCCGCAAAGACAGATATGGCCTAATTTTCACATGTCTCTACTCTAGAGCTGTCCATATCGAAATGCTCGAAGACTTGTCAGCTGACTCATTGATAAATGCACTGAGATGCTTTATTAGCATTAGAGGAGCTGTACGACAACTGCACTGTGATCAAGACTCTAATTTTGTTGGTGCCAGGAACGAGTTCATGCAAGCACTTAAACAATGTGACACTAAGTTACTAGAAGTTTTTTTGATGGCTTAACAGTGTGAATTTGTTTTCAATTCCCCCTCTGCCAGTCAGGCAGGTGGTATCTGGGAAAGACAGATCAGAACTATCAGAAACGTGTTGAATGCTACCTTTGCATAGTCCGACTTGATGACGCCTCCCTCAGGACATTACTATATGAGGCCATGGCTATTGTCAACAGCCGCCCATTAACAGTGGATGGAATCAATGATCCTTGAGCATTGGAGCCCATAACACCGAACCATCTCATTATGATGAAATCTAAGGTTGCTCTCCCTCCCCCTGGAGTGTTTGTCATAGAGGACCTATTTGCCACAAAGAGGTGGAGGAGAGTGCAGTATCTTATTGAACAATTCTGGAGTCACTGGAAAAGGGAATATTTGTTGAACATTTCCATGAGACATAACCTCAAGAAAGAGGACATTGTCATTATCAAAGACGATAACCTTCCAAGAAATCAGTGGCAACTAGGACGAGTGGTTGAAACTGTTCAAGGCAGTGATGGATTGGTCCATCGAGTCAAAGTTCAAGTCGGAGAGCGAAAGTGAAATTCCTCTTCTAAACTCTCAGTTATTGAGATACGAATCCAGAAATTAGTTCTTCTTTTGGAAAATTGATGAGAACAGATGAACAACTTTCGTACAGTTCAGTTATTCCATGATAGTTTTATGCAAACATATTTATTTAGTAGAGTCAAGAAATCCTGTTCAATTTATTTACCCTTTATGTATTACTTTGTTCATTGATTGTGACAGGATTTGGTGGGAGTGTAAATAGCTACACTCTTTACACTGACGCTGGACCAGCGGCCCTCTTCTGGGTACGATGTTTTCAATGTGTCCGCTGTCCAAATGATAAAATCCTCCTTGTTCATTGGTCCAATAGTGACACCTAGTGGTTAATTTATGCTTTTATTTTGAAGAACGGTATATTTCTTCGTGTGTTTTGTGATATGCACTTCCTGTTCTTACTAAGCACGATGAGACAGTGTTAGATCCTGATGGAACCCGAAGGAAATCTTTAAAATAGCGCCCTTGGAAAGCAAAATGAGGTATAAATATGCGCAACTGTGATTTGTGATAAGAAATGTTATTTGTTTATTTAAGAAGCAGTAGAACGTCATTGGTTTATTGTTTAAAAATGAAACAGTGTATGCTGACACAATGTATTCTTTTTTTTGTATGTGTGAACATTAATATGTTAATTTTATACAAGAGTTAAGCATGTCCAACAATTCTGAATCCTTTTATTTCATGCTACAGTTTTCATGGTGTCTATGACAAGAAAAGTCAAGAATAAACTGCACCTGTTTGGAACTCCCTGCGTCTGGCTGTTTATTCCAGGTGGCCGCTACAATAACAGGAACTCAGAAGTTCTTGTTATGAAGTTCTGACATCCCTCAGACCTTCTCTCAGTGATCAAGTTAAACTATTTATTAGATTTGTATCTGTAGCAGTTTTATTTATTGTTTATTCTCTCTCTTAATTTTTGTGTTTTAATACCCCAACCCCTAACTTGAAAACAAAAACCTGTTGTTGCTATGGCACATAATAGTGTTGAGATTCAGATGTGCTCATCTGAATCTCTAAGCACTCTGCACAGGAACACAGGGAGAGTGTTTGTCAAGGAGGAATAACATTCCTCTGCTTCAGCAGTGGACTGATGCAGAAAGTCACAACAGCCCCTGTGGTTCCTGCTTGACTGTTAGAGCTCAGACGTGTAAACTGGTCTGCCAGGGTGAAGGCTAGCAGAAGTCCAACTCTAGCTGAAACGTTCTATCATACCAGACGGGTTGGAAAATAATTTTGGCTCAGAATGGTCAGAGGAGTGCATTTTGGGGGTTTTAATGCAAGCCTGATCTTTCTGATGTTCTCTGTCGAAGGCTTGTTGTTGAAGGAGCAACACAGGAATGCAGAGGTGACTCAAGGGCTCAGCAAAGCTATCTTAGAAATGATGCATATCAAGAAAGTGTCGGCGAGTCATCAGGCCAAACCTCATCCTTACATGAATAGGATCTATCAACATCTGGAGTCACTGGAAGCTCAAGACTTTGGAAGATCAGATGGAATCCTAGTGCAGAGTTTTCGAAGTGTTGATGGTAAGAAAGATGTTTTTTGTAGGAAAACATTTTAATACCATTATCATGTAAGAAGGACGAAGCTGTGGAACTGTACCTCCACAAATAGCTTTGCCTGTGTAGCTGTTTGAGACAATGAATAATGCAGTATTTTACTGTTTGTATCACCCAGGGCCCCATCATGCTCCACAAGGATGGATCTGGTTCAACATCAGCAGCCTGAACCTCTCCATGCTGGGTGCAGAGTTGGTCCTCTACAGGAAGACCCTCCATTCATGCCCTCTCACTGTCACTGTGACCCTGCACAGCATCATTGCATCACAGCACAATCTGAATGAAATTCCTGCTTTGGAAGAGAGGCAGCTGACGCTGGACCAGCGGCCCTCTTCTGGGTACGATGTTTTCAATGTGTCCGCTGTTTTGGTTATGCAGCATCTGGAGGTGGTGGGCTTCCAGCTGAGGTATACAGATGAGAGTGGGAGTTTGGTCCTCCATGAGGCGCTGACACAGAGTCTGTACTGTTTGAGCAGAGGCGCTCTGCAGGAACCCTTACTGGTGCTTTACGAAGCACGGCCTCTTCAGTTCTAATGACATCACCTTGACCACAGAAAATTCAAGGAAAAACGATACAGTTTATTTCCTCTTGTATCTGATGGCAGAAATTCCTAAACAGTATGTTTTGTTTTGAATGAGTATGCATTTTTCTGTAATTTCAAATGGAGTTCAGCTTGTCTGAGAAACCAGTGATAAATAATTCAAACAGCCAGCTGACAACATTCAGATAGAGCAGAATTTTGAAGTGAAGCTCCTTCAAGGTTGTAAGCAGTTATTTTTTTTAGTATAAATCGAGACTAGCTAGTCGTGAAGACTACAGCTAAAGGCTAATCTGAGAGGGATGAAGACCAAGTCATTCTTCAGTCTGAATGCATTAGCGGTTTTGCTAAAGCTCTTTTAGTCGTCTTTAAACCATTGTCAGGGTTTGTGTTCTCCCTACATGTAACCTCCTTTCTCTTTGACACTGTATAATAAAGCAAAGATGCTCATCTTAAGGTAGGAGTCTCTATTTGCTATCATCAGTTGAGCATTTATTTATTTATTAATATTTCATTCATTCAGAGTTCATAGGGGATAAATACAGAGGGGTGACACTGTTCAGATTTTCTTTTGGTAAAGAACTGAAATTTTAATTTCTAAATCAGACAAAAAGTCAGAAGAGTGAGGATTACTCGCTCTATCTATCTATCTATCTATCTATCTATCTATCTATCTATCTATCTATCTATCTATCTATCTATCTATCTATCTATCTATCTATCTATATCAACTTTAAAGCACCTGCTTGTATAACTTTTCAAAATATGTCGTCACTGCTCTCTAGTGGGCACAGTCGGTAACTGCAACACTTGAATCCTGTGCTATGATTCATAGCTTCCAGGTCCAGTAACTCTCAAGGATTGGTGTCCTTCAGTTTTTTAGATTTGTTTAGTTTAACACAATTCTATGAAAAGATTGGATCATCAGCAGGACCCTCTAGAATTCCATTGCACGGTAGTGGGAGGACGTGGGAGGAGAGCGTGCGGGGGTGGGGGGCAGAAGTACACAGAAAGAACCCCAGCCTCATGTGGAGAGACCCTCAAGGTGGGATTCGTTGCTGTTGAGCAGAAGTGCTAAAAGCTGCGCTTATGGTACTTTGTAATAATGGAAAGGGCAGGGTAATAGGTTTTAGTTCCGAAAACCTTTGAAAATCAGCTTAACATAATTTCTACTTCCGGAAATTCTATCAGTAAAATATTTGTCTGGTACAATTTCATTTTCTAGATCGAAAATAGTTATGGTTTTCCTATTATTTCTATGATTCTGATCAGCACAGGAAGTGCTTCAACATTTCTCTAATGTGATTGGCCTACACTCCTATTCTTAATGTATGTTCCCCTCCAATCACTGACGACCTTCCCAGCATCGTCACCTCCCTCTGTAGGCGCAATTTAGCCCCGAATAACGGAGAAGCGCTTAGAATTTTTTGGACTGTTCGGTACCAACTCGCCTCGATAGGTCTTTGTTCGGTTCGGTGTCGGTGAGCTGCCACTCTGCGGTCTACCATGTCTCCTTCGCGGGTCTGAGCAGACACTGGAAGCGGACAAAGGGAAATGCATCTCCGGAGCGCTGAACCTGTTCCCTCTCGCCCAGCACAAAGCCTGTGAAGCAGGCCGTGTTTCTCCTCGCAGCCACAGGCAGATGATGCTCAAACATGTCGGGGAATCATTTCAAAGGTCACGAAGTCAGTTGCTGCATCAAATACTTCATTTTTGGCTTCAACATCCTGTTCTGGGTAAGAACCATTCACTGTCATTCTTATCCTCTGTTCCAGCAGGAGAGTTGGGGGTTATTGTGTAAGTTAGGGAGGGAGCCCGACTCATCTTCACTTTATGGCTCTTTTTGAATTTCAGTTTCCACTCATATCGTTGCCTTGTTATTACTGTGACCCTGTTCGGGTGATGGGGTCCGGACAGAAGCAGCTGTTCCTGCACACACGCAGCTAATCGGCTTTTTGTGATAATGAGAGCTGAGCGCTGACACAGAGAACACAGCTGAATAAACCCGCAGCACTGTCAATGTTAACCCCGCACACCGCTGCGCACTGCTCCTCAGCGACCTTCAGCTCAGCCCAGGGGCGCTGCTAGGATCCTGAAATACCGGGAGCTTAGCCCACTTTACACAGAGGTCAGCAGAGGCATCACTGGATGATAAAATAATCTGGAACATGTTGTGCCAGCTGGGTTTAAAATGGGGGTTTCGATGACTGTAGGTCAGAAATAACTTTGTAATTGGAATAAGAGCATGTGCTCTCAAAGCCTACTTTATTAGGTACACCTGTTTAATTTTCTAACACAAATGAGCCAATCACCACAGCACCGGCCAACAAATTGTGCCTTTGAGGTAAAGATAACTTGCTGAAGTGTAAACTGAGCATCAGAATAAAGAGGAAGAGGGTGGAAGTGACAAAACTTTAGTACCCAGTAAGCAGTAGATTCCTTGATCTCAGAGAATATCCAGACTGGCAGCATGTTGGCTGCACAGTGGCACAGTTGGTAGCCCTGTCGCCTTGCAGCAAGAAGGTCCTAGCCTGGGGTCTTTCTGCATGGAGTTTGCATGTTCTCCCTGTACATGCGTGGGTTCTCTTCGGATACTCTGGCTTCTTCCCACAGTCCAAAAACATGAGTGTCAGGTTAAATGGTCTCTCTAAATTCTCCTTGGGAGTGGGCGCATGTTTGTGCATGGTTGTTTGTCCTGTCTGTCTTTGTGTTGCCCTGGGACCGACTGTCAGCCTGTCCAGGGTGCACCTCGCCTCTCGCCCGAAATGTTTGCTGGAGATAAGCATCAGCACCCATCTCGACCCCAGTAGGGACAAGGGTTTAAAGGTTTAAAAAGGATGGATGGATTTTACTTTTGGACAGGTATTATGATTCACAATCATGGCAAAAACATTTTTTACTGGCAGCAGATTAGCATCACCTCAACAATGACTGCAATTCCCAGAGGAGGTGAATAGGAGAATCATGGATGCAGAACAGAGAGAGGAGGAAGAAGTTCAAAGCAGCATCATAATCAGCAAAAGTTATATATCCTACTTCCAATGTCTATGTACCCAGGTTTCTAACCATATGGCCACAGATTTGAAGAGGACATGTGTCATCCCTGCTACTTGGAGGTTGAGCTGTTAACATACCATACAGTCAGGAGACTGACACACAACTTAGCCTGTGACAGTAAACAATAAAACAGTTAATTACATGATAAATTAAAACAATAATTTCCATTTGCATGATTTATCATTTTCTCTCTCTGGATAATAATACCATTGGGGGCAGTGGGGGATGTTGTGGTAGTGGAGGGGTAAAGCACAACCCATGTATGGAGGCTTTAGTCCTCGACACGGCAGTCACAGGTACAAGTCCCGGGCTTACCTTTGCCACATGTCTTCTAGTGATGGGTCAGTCACGAACGTTTTGGCTGTTGGAGCTGGCTCTTTGAAGTGAATGGCAGGAGCTGGCTCCTCACTGAGAGCCATTGCTCTGTCAGATCAGAACACTGTTCTTCATCATAAGGGAGGAGCTCCAAACCCAGTGAGCAGCTCACCACAGGAGAGGTAGAAAGAGAGAGGGAGTCGTTTCCCCACTTTATTGGTCCACAATCCAGTACACAAGGGGGGATCCACCTGCATCGCCAGTGTTGGATCCTAGAAGTATTTTATCTAAATTATTACTTTTTTTAAAAATTTATGGATAAAACACTCTGTTCATTTATTTAATGTATTTCATTTGCCCAGTTGTTTTTGTTCAACCTCAGAAGCATTACAGAATCTCAGCTGCGTGCTATGTCACTGTTTGGTTGGGTAGCGGAAGTGGTGTCAGTTGGTCAGTTGTAACGTTGTAGCTCTGAAAAAGAAGAAACTTTCTAATGGTTTTCTGTCCGTCTGTGCCCATCTGCTTCTGAGAAAAACAATTCCAAAAGAAAACACACACATCATGGGGCAAATAAAGTTGCTGAAACTGAAGAAGGACTCCTGTCTGTTTCGTGAGTTCAACACCGTCAGTTTCTCACCCAGTAGAGCCGGACGGATGGTGATGAATGCACTTGAGAAGTCAAAAAACATAATTCTCACAGTGCTGGTCCAGATGAGCGTATGTGCTTTTCAGCAGGAAGATGATGGCATCCTGAACTCCAAGTTTGGGCTGGCAGGCGAACTGCAAGGGGTCCAAGTGTGATTGGACCAGAGTGCGGAGCTGCTCCAAGATGAGTCTCTCAAATAGGCCTGTCGCGATAAACGATAAATCGATTAATCGTACGATAAATTAAAACTATCGACGTCATTTCAATTATCGGCATTATCGTCTCTCCCGACCTTTTTCTCTTTCTGTTGATGACACCGAATGAAAAAAGGCTTAACTCCGGTGCTCTCCACTGACTCCTCCCTTCCTCATTTCCTTAGTGTAAAGCCCAGCGCACACTACACGATCTTAGAGCTGTCGGCCGATTGTCGGCCCATTTTCAAAACCTGACAGATCACACATGAGCCGACAGAAATCCTAGCTATAACGTTTCGATCGGGTTCATTCCTGCCGTGTGGTGTCCAACAATGGGCACAAAATAATGGCTACAAGTCCAGTGAACTAATTTTAAAACCAGGCATTAGTCAATGCTTTACTACAATCTACCTGCAATGCATGTGGCTAGTGTCAGCGTAAAGTCCTGACTGAATGAAAATCATTAGAACCTATTTACGTCACTTTAACGAAGAACAGCTGAAAAGTTACCGGGTTTATCAACTGCGGTAGCAATTTCGCTCCAACTCCTCCCCTTGTCATTTCTATATTCTTTGCATGTTGAATAAACATTAATGTTGTTTCCACATATCATCTCCAATGTCCGCTGGACTTCGGGTTGCGCCGTGTCAGCTGTTTGGGATTCCCCGACGTAATTTCCCCTCAGAAAGCGTGGAGGAGAATCCGCGCTTTCTGATTGGCTACCTGTCACATTCAACAGGTTGCGTTAAGATCCCAGTCGGAGAAAACCCCTGATTTAGATCGGAGCGGCAACGACGATCTACCGTAACACACCACACAATCTTAGAAAGACCAAAGGTCTAAGATTGTTGTATGGGGAAAAATAGGAGCAAAAAATCATGTAGTGTGAACTATTGCATCAGGTAGTCGATGTGCCCGTCTTCTCTATTTAAATCTAATTATTACTGAAGGGCAACATAGTATACAGACTTCATAATCTGCACTCTTTGGGTTGCATGCAGTATTTATTTCCACTTTGGCTTTATGTTGTTTAGTTTTTATCAAGTACATTTTTTGTTAATGGAGACTGAGAATCCATTTTGTTTTTGGTTGCTTTGTTTATTTTGTTTATCAGCTCCAGTGTTAAATATTCTTTTGAAAATAAAGTGTATCTATCTTTGGCAGGAAATCGCATGCATTATTACGTCATTTCCATTAAATCAGTGTAAAAAGGTCTTCAGACAATATTATCGTTTATCGCAATAATTTTTTGAGACAATTAATCGCTCAGCAAAATTTGCTATCGTGACAGGCCTACTCTCAAAGGATTTTACGATGTGGGAGGTCAGCGCCACAGGCCTGTAGTCCTTGGAGTCACAGGGATGCTGCGTCTTTGGTACTGGAACAATGCAGGATGTTTTCCACATCACAGGGACCCTATGTAGGCACAGGCTCATGTTGAAGACATGCTGTAGATAGAGCTGGATAGCGCAAGCTTTGAGAATGTGTACAGTGGCGCAGTTGGTAGCACTGTTGCCTTGCAGCAAGAAGGTCCCAGCCTAGGGTCTTTCTGCATGGAGTTTACATGTTCTCCCTGTGCATGTGTGGGTTCTCTCAAGGTACTCCGGCTTCTCCCACAGTCTAAAAACATGAGTGTCATGTTACATGACTGTAACATGATGGGAGGTTAATTGGTCTCTCTAAATTCTCCTTAGGTGTGTGTGTGTGGGGGGGCAGCATGGTTGTTTGTCCTGTCTGTCTCTGTGTTGCCCTGACCTGGCCTCTCACCCAAAATGTTCGCTGGAGATAAGCACCAGCACCCATCCCGACCCCACTAGGGACAAGGGTGTAAAGAAAATGGAAGGATGTATTTATGATTCATAATCATGGCAAAAAAAAAATTTCTCTGCAACACCCGAAGTGTTACTTAACCACAGCCTGCTTGGTCTCCACGTGGCGAAGCAGTTTGAAGTTTCATTGCCTCATTAGCGAATCGGTCACGCCATATCATGCAGATCAGGCTTGTAATATGGGAATCACCTACTGGGATAAATCCGTTCTCCTGTCTCTTCTCTGGGCCTTTTCCCCTTCGCAAAGAAACTTTTCAAAGACATCTGATATGTTTCTTACTCTTTTTGCTGCTTGTGGGCTCAATGTTGGCACGCAAAACTTTGGTTAAAGGATTTTCAAAATAAAAGATCCTCTAAACTCAAATAATACATAAAACGGAAATATTTAATTATTTCTTGCACAGCCCGGTACCAATTGGTCCCCGGACCGGTTGGGGACTACTGTTTTAGGGGTCTTGGAAGAAAATGTTCCAAAAGATGAAAGATTTGCAAAAAATATTCTGAATGTTTAACTTTTGGGCATAACAGTGCGCAAAGTGCGTATGAGGAAATGTTTCCCGGAGCCTGGCCTGCAAACCGGAGGATGCGCTGCTCATCACCGCAGCTCCATCGTTAAGTGTGGACATTTAGTTTGTTTTCCAGTTTAAACGGCTGGAGCTTTTCTTTCAGAAGCTTTTCAAACCCCTCTGCAGACCTATCTTCAAGCAGGAAAGCCTAAGAATCTCTCCACTGCGGTGCATACAGTTTTGTACCTGAACACAATCACACATTGGTTCACAGGCCACATCTGTAGTTTCGTCTGCTTGAACAGCAACAAATGGCGCTTCTAAAATTTCATCCTTGATTGAACCTCTATAATGCAATCAAGGAGCTCATTCTGGCTGGTTTTGGAGGTGTATTTAGCTATGTACATGTGTACTTGACAGGTGATCTGCTAGCTCACTGTCTAAAAAATAAAATTGATTAACTAGATCCGGAAAAACACCCCGATTCAGGGAGGACAAAGATTCTTCAGACCCCCGTAGTGGTGGTGTATAGTGTGCCCCACAAAATTTTATGCAATCCACAATCCGTGATGATGCGTGTTTTGTTTTTTTTGCACCAGCTTATTGTGCCTCTGTACAGCAATGCGGTGGCCCTCATCCAGCTGACAGGTGATGTTAACCCGGCCAATTTCAAACTGTCTCCAATGTGGCTTGTGCTGGATTCATGGAGGGGGGGTGGGTTCAATTTTTTGAGACAGATGTTTCAGATCAACAATTCCTTGGGTCCAAACTGTGTCTCCTCAAAGAGCAAACATGGAAAGCAGAAAAGAGATTTATTAGCTACACTTGCCATTAGCCACTCCTTTCGTTGGAACCAAGTCACCGAGAAACTACAGTTTTGCCGTTTTTCTTTTTGCTGGATTTGAATATCCTCAGGTTTGTCCCCAACCTCTTCACCTGAAGTTTTTCCCTCAAAAGACATTAAGGAAAATGGATTATTAATTAAATAATCCACCTCGTTTATGCTAATATTGCTCCCCATCGCACCTGCTCAGTTTACGCCAAACCACACACACTCGCACTCGAGACAAGTCCATCCTGATTGGATAAATCCTGTGGCTGTGGGCTGGCCCTGGGTTTACCAAAATTAGCCCAAATGAGCTGCAGACCGAGGGGGCGTGGCTAGACGCATGTCAGTCATTCTGAACCGTGAATGGGGGCTGTCAGAAGTTAGCCCTTCGGAAAGACCCTGGGATTTTCCTCAGGCGGTTTGACACCAGGTTTGTTATAAATTTGACAAAATGTGATACATTATTTCTAAAATGTATTTATTTTTAGGCTGTTATTTTTAAGTTGTTTATTTTAACTTTATTGTAAATGTCAGGGAGAGCTTAGCCCTACTAGCCCACTTATACCAGCTGTCCCTGATTATGGGTCTGTTCAGTAGATTTGGTTGCAGTGCTTTGTTCAGTTGTTTGGTAATTAAAATTAGATTAAAATATTATACAAAAGTAAGAATGTGTACAGGATAAATACATAAAATTGAGGAAGTGTAAGGATTCCCATATAGGGAACAAGGAATGCAAATGGATTTATCATGTAAAAACATTCCTATTTGCCAAGTTATGCTAAAATATGAGACTGAAGATGATAATAAATTTGCTAAAGGTCATCAGGCATGGACTTGAACCTGTGATAGCCATGTGGAGGACTAAGGCCTCTATACATGGGCTGTGCTTTACTCCTGGGCCACCATGGCACTCCCACCAATATTGTTTGGGAGCCGAAGGAGCCGGCTCTCTAAGAAGAACCGGAATTCCTTCCCGCCTTTCCCCCCCCTCATTACCCACTTTTCTGTTTGACCACTCTCAAATAAAGGCTACTAGAACCAATACAATCTTAATTAAAAAAAACAAACAAAAAAATTTAGATATGTTGTCCTTCTCAATTTCAGCTTCGACTTTTGGGTAGTTTGGGTCAGAGTTTGGTCAACACAACATGAAAGCATGGATGCATGATCCGAGGCATGATGGGTGATCCATTCAGGAAAGGCTGAATCTGTCCTTTATGTTCACCTGTCTCATAGACTAAATATCTAAGACCAGCACTTTTGCCCTTGTTTTTGCCTTTCAAACTAAGGAGAAAAAAACTCTTCTATAGGTGTTCTTTTCATCTTAGCAAAGTTTTAATCTTTAATCAACATCTGCCTGCTTTGATTTTCAGCCATGGTTAGTTGCTGCTGCAAAGGAGGGAAGATGTTGGTTTGTCTGCAATGCCAAATTTATTCATGTAGCACATTTAAAAACAGCAAAAGTTGACTGAAGTCCTTCACAGTTATATCCACAATCATAAAATAGCAAATAGAATACAACATAACATTGGGATTTCAAAGAACTATTTAGCGTCTCTTACACAATCCAGATTTACACAATTACACATGCCAGAGAAAAGAGATGAGATTTTAGCTGACCTAAAGGATCGTATGGTCTGAGTGGTGTGAGCAGGTAGAGGTTAGCTGGGCAACAGTGTTTGACCTTCCAGTAGGGTAACAACCCTGAACATCCAGCCAGAGATGCAATGAAATGACTTATATCATATTCTATTCTATTCATAATATAGCGTTATGATTGTCTAGTCAAAATTCAGATCTAAAACCAGCTGAGATTTTGTAGCAAGACTAGAAAGTGATGTTCACAGATGCTACTGTTGGTCTGTCTCATAAAACCCACTAAATTGTGATAAAATGCAAAAAGGTTTAGGGAGGAAGTGTTCACTGCTGATAATGTTAAACAAATGCCATCTAGTACAGACCGAGGCTGTCCCAGGGAAAGGATTTCAGTATTTTTTCCTGAACAACATTGTGTCTCTGTGCATCTGTACAATCTCCCAGTAATAAGATGTGACTGGTGTTTTGCAGCTGCTGGGCATGGCCCTAGTAGGGATTGGACTGTGGGCATGGAGTGAGAAGGTGAGCGCACTATTATTTTTTTAATTGAAACTGCAAACAAAATAATTTTAGAGTGGTGCTTTCTCTATGTGCCAGTACCATAATTCCTGGTTATTTCCTGTCACTTTGGCTATTTGCCAAACATGACAAGGCTCAACTGCTTGACTCACATCCAGTGTGTTGTCCTGTCCTCTCTAGGGGGTCCTGTCCAACATCTCTTCCATCACCGACCTGGGGGGTCTTGACCCTGTGTGGCTCTTCATGGTAGTTGGAGGGGTTATGTTCATTCTGGGCTTTGCCGGCTGCATTGGAGCTCTTCGGGAAAATACATTTTTGCTTAAGTTTGTATGTTCTACTCTGCAAGCACCATGAATGAACAGTGAAAAAAGGTTGCTTCCTGTTTCTGATTTTACTTCTATTCATGATTCTTTTCCTGTTCTAGTTCTCCGTGTTTCTGGGAATCATCTTTTTCCTGGAGTTGACAACAGGAGTTCTGGCCTTTGTTTTTAAGGACTGGATTAAGGACCAACTCAACCTGTTCATCAACAACAACATCCGGGCATATAGGGATGACATCGACCTACAGAACCTCATCGATTTCACTCAGGAATATGTGAGTCATGGGATACCTAGTAAATGTGATGAGGCATGGCTGTGGCATACGTCTACTTTAGTCTTCTTTCTTCAAAATCGTCCAGCAGTCTTTGCATCGCAGATTATCAGGAATGAAGCATAAAAAGAGTTTAAAAAAATCTATATGGACCTGGAGCCAAACTGTTCATGTACTGTGTTTTTGATTCTAATTGCACTGTAATACAGCTTAACCTGAGGTGTCAGATAGTCATTGGGAATGGATGATTTTCATCTTGATCAGCCTGACCAATGTCCATCAGTTTGCGGATATAATCCCCCTCTCCATTGTCAAGTCTCACTCTAGCTTGGGCCAGTTAGTCAAATCATTTTTACTTGAGTACCAGAAGGTAGGTCAGGTCCTTTAGTTTATCCCAGCAAAGAATTGGGGAAAATTTTCATGGGTGCAGATAGACGGTCAGTGTAATGTAGCATGAGATTAAGTGGTGCAATTATCAGGTCATTACTGCTGGATTTAAGCAACATTTATTGGGTTACTACGTTTTTATGTTCAATCAGCAGAACTGTTGTGAGGTCTAAAGAAGCTGGAGATCAAATTATGACTTGTTAGATGGAGTGGGTTGTTTTTACGTACTGATTCTGGAATTCCATTGCAGAAAACACACTATGACCCAAGCAAGACTTAAAGCCACATAGATGCCAGTAAAGGATCTAGGACCTGACAGTATGTCAGGAGTCCCTGAAGTGTTTCTCTTCTCTGTCTGACTGCAGTGGGAGTGCTGTGGCGCATTCGGAGCAGACGACTGGAACCTGAACATTTACTTTAATTGCACTGATGGAAATCCCAGTCGGGAAAAATGTGGGGTTCCCTTCTCCTGCTGCACCAAGGACCCTGCGGTACCGTTAGCCTCTTTCTGTCGATGTCACAGTGCAGAAGCTGTTGCACCACAAATGACTTAAATTCAATACCAGAATTCACATGGTTCCTCCATGATGGCTTTCAAATCTTTTAGAGATAATTTCTTTTTGTCTCTAGGAGGATGTGATAAACACTCAGTGTGGCTATGACATCAGAGCAAAACCAGTAAGTTAGCTAGTTCTGCTAAAGTTTGGACTGTAATCCTTGTCCTCAGTGGAATGTTTAAGGTCTTCTTAACATTGATGAGTGATCGACGAGTGATTTACAGATACTGTGAAAGTGGGATAATGATGATGATTTGCATATGTGCCCATACAGGACTCGGAGCAGAAGGACTACATCAATGTGAAAGGCTGCGTTCCTCAGTTTGAGAGATGGCTCCAGGATAACCTCACCTTGGTGGCTGGGATCTTCATTGGAGTGGCACTATTGCAGGTCACTTCTAGTCCTGTTTTATTATTAAAGAAAGAGTGAAACTAAAGTATTTCTCCCTTTATGAAGTATGTCTGGTTTTCTTTTCTTAACAGATTTTTGGGATTTGTTTGGCCCAGAACTTAGTGAGTGACATCGAGGCAGTGAGGGCAAGCTGGTGAGACACCATCAACCTTTCATCTGCTCTTAGTTCTCATGATCATTCCTAACCTTACTTTGCAATCTCAGACAATCTGAGAAAATTTACATGTACTATTTATGCTCATGGGTGTCATTCATAATTCAGTAGTGATGCATATGACATGGAAGTCAAGTTCATAATTAGGTGATACAAAGTAATAATTTCAACTTTCAAAATCATAATTATGAGATTCAAGTCATAATTTTAAGATACAAAGTCATACATGAGATTGTTGACTCCTATACACCTCTGCTCTGTGTTTGATGTAAGCACAGATCTGATTGCCAAGAGGGACTAAACAGAGGTCGCTCATCTCTTAGCAACAGATTAACAATAAATATTATTGTTCAAAAAACATAGGGTAACTTGTGCTCTTTTGAAATACTACTTATCTTATACTACTTAAGAATTGTGCAGTTGGTGAATTTTTCAGAAAAGTGGAAGTGTGGGGTTTTTTTGTCATTAGTGATTAATATATTATAAAACAGAAATTCAACACAAAAGTAAAAATCTGATTTATACTTTGTGGCAGTTTGTTACCAGAAAAAAACGTTCATCTCTTAACACCAAATTAATTATTGTCTATAAAACATAAGCTCTTTTGAAATACTGGTTATCTGCTTAGACATAGGAGTAAAGTAAAAATCAGATGTTTACTTCGTGGCACTTGGTTACCAAAAGACGTGCTAATTTCTTAGCAACAAATTAACAACAGATGTTGTTATTGTTCAGAAAACATAAGATTTCTTCTGCTCTTTTGAAATACTATTTATCTGAGGCTGCGTTCACACTGCAACCTGAAGTGCCCCAATTCCGATTTTTTTGTCAAATCAGATTTTTTTGCCGGGGCCGTTCACACTGCCACACATACTGTATGTGACCTGTATGTGTTCTGCAGTGTAAACGGGCAAACAACCTGAAAGTGTTCCATATGCGGAGTACAGGGCGCAATAGCATCCGCGTTCTTAGTGTTCTGCCAACCGCCATAAAAAGAAGTGCTCAGTGTTTGCGGAAGTAAACATGGATGCTAACGGTGGAGCATAGCTTACATATTTGAAGATGTTGTCTGACCAGAGCAGCATATTAACAACTTAATCCTCATTATAGTCTGTCATAGTTGTTGTTTTTCTTCCCCCTTGTGCATATCAGGACGCAGAATAGGGAGATTTGTTGAGTATCAGTGATGTTCAGTTCAGATGAATGCACCTAGAACATTAGGTCATATTTGAATCAGATGCGTATCGGATATGGAAGTGGCCTGGGTTGCATTCGAAAAGAATCCGACCTGTGCTGTTCAGACTGTCATGAAAAGATCAGATGCAGGTCGCATTACGTCAAAAAAATTGGAATTGGGTTACTTCAGGCTGCAGTGTGAACGCAGCCTTACACTACTTGTGCTGTTGGTGAATTTGGCACAAAAGTGAAAATCTTTTTTTTTTGGCATTGGTAGTAAATATGTTATAAAACAGACATTCAACACAAAAGTAAAAATTTGATTTATACTTCATGGCAGTTTGTTACCAGAAAAAACACAAGTAAATGTTTTCCTCACTGACCAGCACATACAGAAGCAGCTGGATGGCATAACCAAGTACGAAACTGTTCCTCAGTCGCTTCGGCAGCTTTAGGAGAAATTTGATTGACATGCCGGCCCCCGCCCACCTGTTCCTCTGTTTAATACAAAACGACCAGGGTTGGCGTACAATAGGACTGGGCTGAAGGGGGCCAGGCTGGGACCTGCAGTGCAAAAAAACCTTTGGACAGAGACAGAGACCTAAACCACAAAAAGTAGTTTTACTCTTAAAAAGTTGTCATTATAGCTGTTACTCCCTTAGTGTGAGGATTAAAGAGTGAAGGTTTATTGAACTTTTGGAATGCAATGCCAAAACTCATCCATCATTCTTCCTCCTCCATGCTTCCTCCTCCATGCTTCATCAGGGTGCCCCCCCCTCTGTCCATGCGTCGACCCCCACCGTACTCCTGCAAGAAATCATCGGCTTACTACTCATGAGACAGGCACGCACAAAATTGTATGTGTGTTTAGGCCTGTCACGATAACAAATTTTGCTGAACGATTAATTGTCTCAAAAATTATTGTGATAAACGATAATATTGTTTGAAGACCATTTTAAACCAATGTAATGGTAATGACATAATAATGCAAGTACATCCTGCCAAAAATAAATACTCTTTATTTTCAAAAGAACACTTAACATGGGAACTGGTAAACGAAATAAATAAAACAACCAAAATCAAATGAACTCTGTCTCCATTAACAAAAAATTTACTTGAATAAAAACTAAACGCAATGTAAAACCAAAGTGGAAATTAAAACTACATTCAACCAAAAGAGTACAGAATATGAAGTCTGTATACTATATTGCCCTTCAATAACCTTTAGATTTAGATAGAGAGGATGGGCATATCCAACTACATGAGGCAATAGCTCACGCCTCCTCCCTTAAGCCCAGTTCACACTACATGATATTTTGCCTCGATTTTCCCCTTACGACAATCTTACAACGTCCACATTCAACTTCACAATCAACCAGAATTTATTCAAACAATCAAAAGCATAAAATCACACCAACAGCTCAACATCGTCATCAGAGACCAAAGCCAGAAAGGAAACATTAATTACCTGAGAAAAAATGCAAAATACGAAGACGCGCCTTCGGAGACCACTGTGTGGGGCAGTTAAGACACTTCCACCTCAGTGATCTGCTTGCTGTTTTAGCTCAGTTACTTTTATATCAAGGCAGGTTCTTTACTGTGTGATGCGTTCTAACGTACCGTTTAGAGATGGTCTCAAACAGTCCATAATGACGTGTTGCTGTTTTTCATGCCAGAGGCCATGCAGGTGTTACCAAGGCCAAGGGATGAATTCATTGCTGTCTGAGCCGTCCTCCCTGCGTACTTTTCCAGATGTACGCATCAATAGATGTGTTCATTTCATACAGAAACATGTTACTCAAGAAAGCAGGATCATAGTTTATCATCTATCTGTGTTACTCATTTCAAACTGCCTCAAACTGGTTCCTGAACCACACAGAGCTCTCCTGATCTCTTCTCTGACCCAGGGCATCAAACAGCAGATTTTGATTATAAAAATTAGCACATTTCATATAATATCTTCCAACTCTTATAAAACAGACATGAACAGTTTCAATACCAAAACACCTGTTACATTCAATATTTTCTGATTAGTTTTCCACTTCTTTGGTTTATAATGAACTAAAACATTTTTCAGATGACTTATATACTTCTTAAGACTATGATCTAATATAAAAAATTACTGATAAGACTAATTTTAATCAAATTGTGCTCATTATATTTAAGAAAAATGTTCTACTGATTAAGTTATGTATGGATTAAACTATGAGTCTAAATCTAACCTAAATTGAGGCCTACTCAAACAATCATGATCAATCTAATATTTCAACATGTGCTAAAGTTTAAACGTCATTAAAACTAGCATAACTAAATTAATATTTCCAACAGCAGGAAGAAACAATAAAGCCGATAAATTAAAATGAGGTCGATAATTTTCATTTATTGTGTGTTTAATTGATTTATTGTCTATCGTGACAGGCCTATGTGTATTTGTAGCTGGTGGGTTTGATGAGTCTATGATAGTTTGCTAAGCACCAATCTGTATATAGCCTCTGTTTTGGTGTTGTGTCATACATGACTTCAATCGGGAACCCTGATCTTCTAGGGTGTTAATCCACCTACACAGTAGAGAGGCACTAGGCTCTGTGGTTTTGTGGCCGATTCCTGAGCTCCAGTAAAGTTTTGACTTGCTGTTATAAGTTTTCAGCTGAAAAGCAGCATTTCTTCTTCTACTGCTTTTGACGTAATTGATTATAGTTCCTAACACTAGGCTAAGGACTAAGTTGTATACTGAACCTTTTGGTTGTATACTGAACCTTTAGTATACAACAAAATTTAATTTAACACAAT
This sequence comes from Xiphophorus hellerii, assembly GCF_003331165.1. NCBI lineage: Eukaryota > Metazoa > Chordata > Actinopteri > Cyprinodontiformes > Poeciliidae > Xiphophorus > Xiphophorus hellerii. The sequence goes on from NC_045685.1 coordinate 1,180,253, forward strand.
TTGTATAAATACAAATGTGTTAAATTTATGGTCCTCTGGCGTCAGATCACAATAAAAAAAAAAGTAACGTAACATTTTAAAGTAAAAAGAAAATCATATTTTGCAATGCTTTGACAAAAATAAGCTAATTTGCTAATCTTTTTTAAACTATGCTAACATTTGTTAGATATGAAAAAATGGAGGCCTGTTGTGGTGATGTTGCTGAATAACAAGGATTATACAGTTGCTTGAAGCAGAACCATGGGTGAACTTTATGAGATGAGGAGTTCAGAAATAAATGTGTACTGCTCTGCTCCCTCTGAGCTGCAGTTTGGGTAGCTTGCATTGAAAAGCCTTGGAGTCATGTGACTTGAACAGTTCTCAGCTTGTCTGTGGTCCACTGTTCCACAGCCCACTCTGAATGCACCTTGTGACCAAAGTTAGACTTTAATCTCATCTTCTCCTTTTCTTTAGTATCTTAGGGAAATAGTTGCACACAGGCGTGATGGTGGTAAGAATATTACATTGTTAATCAGCTCCTCTTTTGTTCTCTTCTAGCTTCTTTACCTAATGCTGGCGGAACTCTTCTCTAACAGGTAATCTTTACATTTGCTTAAATTTAACTTCTGCAGTGATGGGCACAGCTAACTTAAAAGTTAGCTCCGCTAACTGCAAAGCACTAATCATAAAATGTTACTTTTGCTAACGCTAAAGACCTGCAGTATGTCAATATGGTATTTAGTGGACGCTAATTCTAAAGTGCTAACTACAACCATGATGAAATCCACAATGTTTCATTAGCACTTTGTGCTCCAACATAGAATATCGCCCTCTACATGGTATAATTTGTCATTCCAAACTGACCCGTGTGGTTTGAGCTACCGGAAGTTTTTTCTTTTTTTAACAGACTTTACACTCAGTTCCAGTTTTATAGTTAAGTATTGCTGACTTTGTTGCTGATTCTGCCTAATTAAGCATGGTATGGCTTTGGTCAGAAAGCACACAGGACCTCTGAAGATTTTAAACTCTTTACTTCATCCTAGGTATAGAATACATATGGGATGTTTATTCCAAAAACATGGGTCAAGCAGCTCACAGGATGTTTTGTCTCTTTGAATCAGCTTGAATATGAAACGTACCCCCGGCCACCAGTACTGTCAGCGAGCGCCGCCGGACAACACCCTGATCATCTCCTACACTCTACCAGCACTTTTTTTAAAGGCACTAAATATGTGAAAGGTTTTGTATACAACTACTGTGTGACTACTGAACAAGGACAAGATGAAGACTTTTCATAGATGCACTTAGCAGGTTCCATCACAATCCTACTGAAACAAACTCAGCATTTTTCACTGGAGAAGTGTTGGCCGACATAGAAGGCCAAGATAAAGACTAAAAAAGCAACTGAGAAGACTGTTTAAGTACCACCATGTGTACTGAATAGAGGAAGAGAACAGCTATCCTTACTGTATCCAGAGTGTTTTTTTATTGGTTAAGTCAAACTGGGTGGATATATTTCAGGTTTGTCCTTGAACACAGAAATGACATCGTTTTGTTGCTCTATTAATGCCGCTGATAAAATACACTCACTTACCAAAACAATTTAATAATCAAGTTAAATCCCCCTGGGATATGAATAAAAACTGACCTGAACTCAACTGAAATTCCAGAAGGAATGTAATCTTGTCCACATGCAGACCAGTGACAGATGTGTAAATGGCTTGATTTGCAAGACACTTGCATGTTTAGAACAAGGTTTGAAGAACAAGAGTGAGCAGAAGTATTACAAGTAGTTGCTGGAAGATCCCACAGTTAAAACGGCAAGTGAATGTTAAGGTTTAAAACATGGAAACAGACAGCAGCCTCACAGTTTAATTCAGGTTGCATTATCTAGTCTGCAAAGGATCACAGAGAAATTACTCACCATGGTGAACACAGTAATGTATTTTCCACCACTTTAAGATCATCTCTATTCAGGACCTTTTCTATTATACCGATATCTCTCATCAAGCCTCTAAATCTGCATTGTCCCAGAGGTCTGATGGTATCAGCCACAGCTGCCCTGAGGCTGATACCATGATACCATTGGCCCTCTGACCACCACCAGCAGGCAAGGTGTTGCCCAAGAACACAATGAATAAGACGGATGGAGCAGGGGTTCAAAGTGGCCACCCACCAGTTACAGGATGAATCCCATGAACTCTGCAATTGTTTTGTAGTTTTACTCAGATCTTCACCATAGCATCAGACTATAGGTCCCAGAGCAGGCCCAGCACTAATCCTTCTGCGGTCTTAAGAGACGGGGTCACTTAGACCCTACAGGCTTCAGCCTGTGCACAGTTCAGCAGGGTTGGACCAACTACATGTGCATTTTCACTAGGTTTTTTTTTTTTTTTTTGGTCAGGTTTCGGAAACTGACGGGCTGATGCAGCCCCCCACTTTACTGCTGTCTGATGTGACATCTGCTGCGCTCCTCCTGATCCTCATGCTAAGACCGCGGAAGGGCTAAAGTGAGGATGTTAGATGTCAGCATCACAATACTGCTGTACTTAGAGATGTTGCCATGGAAATGGTCACAAACCACAATACAATAGTGGCTGATTTGCAGTTGTAAATGATCCAACCTGTTATACAGAGGAGGAAAATTATCAGGAGTATGCAGTGGTGTTGTTGCTGCTACCCATCCTCTATTGCCAAGCAACCACAGGCTGTGCATCCTTTACTTGCTTAGCTGGTTTATCAAAAGCCATGTTGTCTTTGTGGATTGTAAACATTTAAACACAGAGGTGCTTCTGTACATACCTGGTGTCTGCTATAGGTGATATACATATCACTGGTCTGCATGTGCACTTAATGACATTCCCAAACAGACCAAGGACCTCATGTACAAAGGCTACAAATGCAATAAAAACTTCCACACACCATTTTCCACAAGAAAGTTCAGTTCTATCAATTAGAACTGAACTTGCAGCTATTGATGTTTTTGAGATGCCTAGAAATTACGCTGCAAAAATATCAGACACAATCCATCCATTTTGTCTCAATACACCCACTTGTCTGTGTAAACCCAGATGGTGCTGGTGCCCGTCTCCACCGGCCATTGGGTGAAAGACAGGGTATATCCTGGACAGTTTGTCAATCCATCACAAGGCAACACAGAAACACACAACCACACACACTTTCGTTTGTAAGGATAATTTAGACAAAACACTTAATGTTCCACCTAATGTTCATGGAACTTTGGACGATCTTGAAAGCCACAGTACCTCGAGACAAGCCATGTGTGATGGACCGAGCAGTTAAGGAACAGCCAGGCACCGGTTCAAAGTCAAAATAGTTGTTTTTTATTTAACCCAAAACAAAACTTGGGTAAATAATAGAAAAAATGACAAAATTTGGGCCCATAAAAGAGGTCAAAGTAACAGACATCCACTCAGACTAACTCAAAAAACAGACCTAACAAACAGAGACAAAAGGGGACTTAAATACTGGCTGATCAGGCCACATACAAAACACAAAGGGGAAAATACACAGAAACCTAACTGAAACTAACATAGCAAATCCCATTCCCCCCCTCTGGATGATGAGTAATGGTGTGAACCAATTTGCAGTCTCAGCTGGCTTGCTCCACCCCTTCTCCACCTCTCTGCTCTCCTAAGGATTGGGCAGCCAGCACTTAAACTCAGAAACAAAACAAAGATTAAATCAAGCAAAACACAACAATGTAAACTAAAATGTGCGCACTTATTCTAGAATACACTGTGATGTGTTGCTTTCTAAACAAAACCAGTTATTCTGTAAATTAAATCCTAAACTTAAAGAAATCCAAATATAAGTGAAATGAACTTATTGCGTGTGGTGAGAGTGAATATTACCACATTTGTGTGGCTGTAACTGCAGCCATCACACACTCCCCCTCTTCAGATCTCTCACTGGGACAGCAAGAGAGACAGTCTGCGATGCAGTTGTCCTTGCCGGGGATATGGTGGATGGTGAATCGAAATGGCTGGATGGCAAGGTACCATCGCGTAATCCTTCCATTGGTATCTCTCATCTTCTCTATCCATTGGAGAGCTTTATGGTCAGTCTCTAAGGTGAACTCTCTGCCAAGAAGGTAGTATTTGAATGAGTCCAGGGCCCATTTAATGGCTAGTGCCTCTTTCTCAATGGTTGAATATCGTATTTCCCTTGGAAACAGCTTGCGGCTAATAAAAGCCACTGGATGGCACTCTCCAGGGGGTCCCTGCAACAGAACAGCTCCCAAACCTCTCTCAGAGGCATCAGTCTGTAGAATAAAAGGTCTCTCAAATTCAGGGCTGTGCAGGACTGGGCTCTTACTGAGAGATTGCCGCAGGTCCTGAAAAGCGGTTTTGGCCTCCTCTGTCCAGAGGATCTTATTGGGGCTTCGTGAACCAGTGAGATCCGTTAATAGCGCGGCCCTGGCTGAGAAATGAGGGATAAACCGATGATAGAACCCTGCCATACCCAGAAAAGATCTTAACTGTGTTCTGGTCTCAGGCAGAGGGCAGGACTCTATAGCTGTAATTTTATTTATTTGAGGCTTTATCACTCCATTTCCTATAACAAACCCCAGGTACTCAGTTTCAGACTTGGCAATTGTACACTTGGCTGGATTAATAGTCAACCCTGCAGATTGAAGTCGCTCCAACACCTTCTCCAAATGTTTCAGATGATCTTCCCAGGTAGCACTGAAAATGACTATGTCATCAAGGTAGGCTGCAGCAAAATCAGACATGTCAGATAGTACCTGATCCATCAATCTCTGGAATGTTGCCGGGGCACCATGTAGTCCAAATGGCATGACGTTAAACTGGAACAGGCCCCATGGGGTCCGGAAAGCAGTAAGTTCCTTTGACTGCTCCGTCAGGGGTACCTGCCAATAACCTTTGCAGAGATCTATGGTTGTTAGATATCTGGCCTTCCCAATCCGCTCAACCATATCATCGATGCGGGGGGCTGGATATGAATCAAATTGTGTTATTCCATTCAAATACCTGAAATCAATGCAGAACCGTAGGCTGCCGTCCTTCTTCGGCACCAAGACCACTGGGTGGCACCATTCACTTCTTGATGGTTCAATGATTCCGAGTGACAGCATCAGATCAACTTCCTCTTTCAGTGAAACCAACAGACGCTCAGGTATTCTGTAACTCAGTCTTCTCACAGAAGCTCCATCTTGTAATACAATGTCATGTTGGACAAGGTCCGTTTTACCAGGATTTCCCTGAAACATGTTTGGGGTGCACAGATTTCTCACCTGAGCCTGCTTTTCTTCCGAGAGGTGGTCCAGATCCAGCGATTGAGGTGAGGGCTCTGGCAGGTACTGGTTATCCTCCTCCTCTTCCTCTGGCACATCCTGAATAAGAAAAACATCTGCCTTTGGCTTTTCTACCCATTCTTTAAGCAGGTTGACATGGAGCACCCTGGTGGAACGGGGCTGATCTGGAATGGCAATCTTGTAGGTTGTTGGCCCCAGTTTGCTCTGGATTTCATACGGACCTTGCCATTTTGCCAACAGTTTACTGTCAGCACTAGGAAGGAGCACCAGCACTTTCTGGCCAGGGCTGAAAGACCTCTGGCGAGCTGACTGGTCATACCAGTTTTTCTGATGTTTCTGTGCTTCTTCCTTATGAGCTTGGGCCAATGCCATCATCTTTTCCAGTCGTTCCCGCATCTGGACAACATAAGAGACAACATCTACAGCTTGAGATCTTTCTTTGTCACCCTCCCATGTCTCTCTTAACAGAGATAAGGGACCCCGGACTTCATAGCCATACAGCAATTCAAAAGGTGAAAAACCAGTAGAGGCCTGTGGCACTTCTCTATATGCAAAGAGAAGATAAGGTAGCCACTGGTCCCAATCTGTGCCGGTTTCATTGACAAACTTGCGCAACATTTGCTTCAAGGTCTGATTGAAGCGCTCTGTCAGGCCATCTGTCTGAGGGTGATATGGAGTAGTCTTTAGGCTCTTAATTCCTAGGAGTTGGTACACCTGTTTCAACAAAGTGGACAGAAAATTAGTTCCACAGTCGGTGAGAATTTCAGTTGGAAACCCAACTCGTGAGAAGAGCTGTATGAGACAGAAGGCAACTGCTTTAGCTTTTATTGATTTCAAAGGAAAAACCTCTGGATATTTTGTAGCATAATCCAGGATCACCAGCATGTAACGATTACCTGATTTACTTCTTTCTAGGGGGCCAACAATGTCCATTCCCAGCCGCTCAAACGGGGTGTTGATGATTGGCAAAGACTGAAGAGGAGCTCTGGGAGGAATTTTTAGGGAAGACTTTTGGCACTGAGGGCAGCTTTTGCAGAACAGAGTCACATCAGATCGTATTCCAGGCCAATCAAAATATTTTCTGATGCGGGCCAGTGTCTTGTGCTTTCCAAGATGGCCAGCCCATGGAATGGAATGTCCTAAAGACAGCACCACCTTCTGGACTGGTTCAGGAACCACTAACTGCAATGCTGACCCCTGCTGACGATATAAGATGCCATCTTTCAGCAAAAATTCACCCAGGCCGTTCAAACCTTGTTCAGGATTTTTATTTCCCTCTGCTTTCTGAAATAAAGATGTTAGGGCTGGATCGCTGTGCTGCAATTCTCTAATGTTAGCAGGGATTTTAAGCCCCATTGGTAACTCAGGCTCAGAGCTAGAAGGTGACTTAACAGCGTGTTGAAATTTCTCTTGCCGTCGCTGTCTGCGGGACTTGCGAGACTTCCCGGGTGTGGTCTCCAGGTCCGCGTCATAAAAAGGCAAGGCACAGAGTGGTTGTATAAACTCCTCTCTCTTTTTAGCCTGAGATCTGGTTAATGCAATGTTACACATTTTGCTGGAGTTCAATAAATCACCCAACACAGGCAGGTCTTGACCCAGCACTGCTGGAAATGGCAAATTCTCAGCCACACCAATATTTAGAAGATAAAGTTGGTCTTGTACTTTAATATACAAGTCTGCTGTTGGATACAACAACTCATCTCCATGAATGCAGCGGACAGGGATTGTTTCCACATTAACCTTATTTGCTGGAACAAAGTCTCTGTGCACCAGAGTTTGAGTACTTCCTGAGTCAATGAGTGCCTCTAATTGTTTACCCTCAACTTCAATTGAGGTCGTTCTTAAACTAGACTCCCCTTTGGAGTCCATACTTTGTCTGGGCACAAAACACATTTGTGTTATTTTTGTGGAGTTCTTCGGGCACATTGGTTTTGTGTGTCCTTCCATCCCACACAGATAACAAATCACTGTTTTGGCTGGGACTCTTGATAAAGCATTCAATGATTGGCCCTTTAGAGGTTTACTCACCCCTGCCTTTTGGTAATGGGGAACAGGTCTTGCAACCTCCCTCAACTTCCATGCTTTTTGACTCCAGGGTTGTCCTTTTTTCCGTGCTGCCACAAACACGTCAGCCAGCTGGGCAGCCTCTGCAGCCGATTTTGGATTATGTTCTTTAATCCATATCTGCAACTCAGGAGACAGCATTCTTAAATATTGTTCTAAAATGATGATCTCCCCAACCTCCTGCACAGTTTTTTGTCTTGGCATCATCCACTTTCCATACAAGTCCTTCAATCTTGCATACAATTCGTTTGGATTCTCCTCAGGTTTTACTTCCAATGATCGAAATCTCAATCTATATGTTTCAGGATTAATGTCGTACTTTCGAAGCACCGCTTCTTTAACTTTATAATAATCCAGAGAGTCATCCATGTCCATGTGAACATACGCAGCTCTTGCTTTGCCAGTGAGTAATGGAATCAGGTAAAAAACCCAATCTGCTTTTTTCCACCGGCAAACTAGAGCCATGCGTTCAAATGTTGTTAAAAAATGTTCAATGTCATCCTCATCCGTCAGTTTTTCAAGTCTGGGTTCATGAGAGTGAAACTGACCTGAGGGAGCATATATTTGCTCATTATTGCCGCAGGTATGATCATCACCTTCACTTGATTCTGCATCGGATTGTTGTGACTCATCCAATCGAGGCTCAGGAGCAAGGGTGGTACGCGCTTGCACTTCCACCTGTAGCAGCTGAAATTGGTGTCGCAGTGCTCTGAAGCGCTGTTCCTGCCGATTAAACTCCTCCCTCCGTCTTGTTTCCTGGGCTTCCTGCTGGCCCATATGAGAACGAAGAATGGAAATTACTTCTGATATTGTTGGCTCCTTACCCTCAGTGCTATCCACCCCTCCAGAGGCTCCATTTTCCTCTCCAACTTGCTCCTCCATTCCGGCAGGCAGGTTTTGAGGATCTCCTTTTTGTCCTTTGGCACTCCTTCCTGCTCTTTGCATGGCTTGGCAAGAGGAGGAAGAGGACTACTAAAGAAAAATAATAACCGGTGCCTTTAACTGCAAGATCCCACTTCTGACACCACTGTGATGGACCGAGCAGTTAAGGAACAGCCAGGCACCGGTTCAAAGTCAAAATAGTTGTTTTTTATTTAACCCAAAACAAAACTTGGGTAAATAATAGAAAAAATGACAAAATTTGGGCCCATAAAAGAGGTCAAAGTAACAGACATCCACTCAGACTAACTCAAAAAACAGACCTAACAAACAGAGACAAAAGGGGACTTAAATACTGGCTGATCAGGCCACATACAAAACACAAAGGGGAAAATACACAGAAACCTAACTGAAACTAACATAGCAAATCCCATTCCCCCCCTCTGGATGATGAGTAATGGTGTGAACCAATTTGCAGTCTCAGCTGGCTTGCTCCACCCCTTCTCCACCTCTCTGCTCTCCTAAGGATTGGGCAGCCAGCACTTAAACTCAGAAACAAAACAAAGATTAAATCAAGCAAAACACAACAATGTAAACTAAAATGTGCGCACTTATTCTAGAATACACTGTGATGTGTTGCTTTCTAAACAAAACCAGTTATTCTGTAAATTAAATCCTAAACTTAAAGAAATCCAAATATAAGTGAAATGAACTTATTGCGTGTGGTGAGAGTGAATATTACCACATTTGTGTGGCTGTAACTGCAGCCATCACACCATGTAAGCACAGGGAAAAGTTGCAAACTTTTAACTTTTGATCTAGGACCTTCTTGCTGCATGTGGCCGTTCTGGCACACATCCTACACACGAAGAAATGTATCCATGATACCAGTCTGAGGCACAAATGCGTTCCATCAACATTGTGCTGCAGTGGTTTGAAGTGATTCATTCATTCTGATGAACAGCTTGACTCCAAACCAACCAAGACTCCAAAGAGTCTTGGTTGGTAAATTTACTTGCCTGTCCCTCCAGATCCCAACATGGGAGTGCTCAGGCTTGATGCACACTAAATGATGTGTGACTGTCATCTTGTCTTTACAGCATCTTTTATTATAAAGAGTAAAACTGAGCGACGACTCGTTTTTCCTGGCTAAGCTAGAGTTGCGTGTTTACAGATGGAATGTGAATAATCACGTATATAAATAGGTTGAAATACCACAACCTGAGTTCTCCCTCCTGTGAAGACATAATTTTATGTTGTGCATATTTTCAGGGTTGATTTATACCGTACCTATTAATGTAAATGGGGGCTTGTCCAGTTAGTGGTCTGGTACTCCCCTTCATGTTCTTAATTCCACATTGATTGGGATGTAGAAAGGAAACATGTCTCTGGTTTCATTCGTCTAGATTTAAGTGTACACCATGTTTCAGTTGGAAATCCAAGCAAGCCTTTGTACATGAGGCCCAGCTCCTCTGACGATTAAAGAGCTTTTATCAATGATGTATACTGTTAGGTGTTACTACATCAGACCCTCAGCGCCATAACTCAAACTACAGAGCCCTCTGGACTTAGTAGTAGTTTTCCTTTTTAACTAAATCGATCGACAAATATCACTAGGTATCAGCCATTTTAAGGCAGTTTTTCCTTCTTTTCCTTCCCACAGGGCAACACAGAAACACACAACCACACACACATTCTACATGCTATAGATTTATAATTGACTAGGTGAACAATTCTAAATAAGTATGATAAGTATAATAAGTATGAAATATGAAATAATCAATACACACGGGTCACCATATGTTTTCTGCTGCTGTAGGACAATTTGTTTTTACAGAATAGACATGCCTCCAGCATGATCAACAACCCAAACATCTATCCACAAGGAACCCAGGAACCCATCTAGTTAATTTTAAATAAACAGAAAATGAATAAAAAAATAATTCAATAACAGTGGGCTTTATTAGAAAAACCGCCTTCAACTGTTTAAAGAAGTTAAAATTAAAAAACACCAAGGGAGCATAGTACACATGATCTGTTTCTTGACCAACTTTGGATGCCTAAGGGTTCTGGAAAACCCCATTTATTAACCATTTCTTAAAAAATTTATATAAAAATATGTTGAAGTCATCACTCAGAATGTATGTAGGTGTACAGCCCATCCTGATGAGAGCTAATGTTTTTACTGAACAGCTTCAGTGAAGCTGAGAACGTTGGTGATCAGACAAGTTGTTTTTATATATCAGTGAAATGAGGATTTTCTGACTGTGTTCAGTGTTTTACATGACAGCGTTTGTGCACTCAAATTAAAAAAAGTGGTACATTTATCCCATGATTCTCTCTCACTTTGTGTAATCTAACACAGATCTCATGTACACAAGACTGAATGGAATCTACTGAAAGATGTTTCTGCTGAGGTTTTCTGTGTTTGAGATGGATTTCTGCTCAAAGCATGGATTTGTAGCAAACTATAGTATTTTTTCAAGCATTGGTCTTTGTTGTAAAATGTTATATTCAGAAAAAGTACTACGCTACTGATAGAGGGATGATGTTTTTGATACTAAATATTGTACATTTAATGTGGTTTTCTAACAGTATAAAACATTTAGTATCACTGAAGGGAATCCATCACTCTTGTGAAAAAGTGCTCACAATATCAACCACCTGCACTGTACATCCCACCTCCATTTGTCATGTAACTACCTCCTCATGTGCTGTTAACATTGGAATCATTTTATCCTCTAGTAAAATGAGCTGAGAAATATGTTGATTGATGTGTTTGTTCACATTTGAAATGGAGGCTAACAAATGTGTTAAAGCATTTCACTTACCACACATTGTCTGTCACTGTTCTTGCAGCGATGCTGCTGCAGTCTGTTAAATCCAGACAGGTGCAGTTCAGATAGATCTGTTCTAGAGGAGGTGGAACAACTGATGGGTGCAAAATGTTTTGCTGTTACCAGTCAAAATAACATCAAGTGCAAGTCCTCACTTGGGTCACTCTCTGCCATGAGCAAATGAGGTAAAATTCTCTGGTGATGAGATCTCAGGTAATTCAGATGATGGTCTGGTTGGTCATATTGAAGAAAAAACCGAGTTTGATTCAGTTTTGCTCACGAGATGGATTGAGACTGGAAAAATAAGATCCCAGATGGAAGCAAATGAGAGCTGTTGTTCACCAATGGAGAAATAAAATGCAACAGTGAATAAACTTCCCAGCAGTGGCTGACCTACCAGTACTCCAAGACCACAACAATTAGTCAGAAATGTCTATACTTGCAATCATTGGGCGAGAGGCCAGGTAGAACCTGGAGAGGTCGCTAGCCCATCAAAGAGCAGCACAAGACAGCCAATTAAACTAACTCATCTTTTTGGACTGTAAAAGGAAGCTGGAGAACCGGAGAGAATCCATTAATGCACAGGGAGAACAAGCTGACTCGACGCAGAAAGACCCCATATTGGGATTTGAACCTAAGACCTTCTTGCAGTTGAAATTTTAGAATGAACTGTTAGGTTTATTTTAGTTCCTAACCTGCAAAGAATCAACCAGAGACACAAATTTACTTTTCTGCAGAAGAGGAGGGTGGACCCCAGACACGGAATACCGCTGTCAAACACTGTCTGGAATCAACTCTGCCAGATCTTTTGTCCTACAGGGTGTTCTGGAACCTTCTGTGGACATGCCCTTACAAGGGCATGAGGCTGACCGCAACTAATCAGTTTCACATGAAGCTGATAACACAGGAATGTGCAACCGTCTCTAGCCTCCAGGCAAACATCCTAAAAATGGTTAATAGTGTTTCACAGAAGAAAAGGAGTCAAGTAAACAACACACGAAATAATATGAAAACATAACCTTTCAAATAAACTCACAAGTAAATGAACTTAGATAATTTTTCTAACATGAACCTAAAATGCCCTATAGCCTATACAGGTGAATTAAATGTAATCATCTAACTGTTCAATATTTTTTGCACAACTAACTGTTCTCTAACAAGGAGCTAATGACAAAATCCACAACAGGTGTTTGATCCATGAGTTGACCAATACATTTCCTGCTCCGGTCAGAATCTTCATCATGATGTTTAGATTCTGACATCATGAGATCAACACAACCTTGCCATCAGAAGGCCTCAAACAGGATGTTCTGAGAAGGGAGTGATCACTGAATTTTATCAGTTGCAACAGAGTCGCAGAAAGGCACAGAAATGGACGACCTTCAGTTACATCCCACACGGAAAACTACTTCATCATGAACAGTGCTCTGTGGAACCAGACCTCTCAACTCCTGGCACATTTAAGGGAGGTGGAGATACTCAAGTGTCACCTCAGACCAAATATCCATAACTTTTTGTGAATGGTGTATGTTCCAGCATTCCTATTTATCACACCTCCATCGGAGAGTTTCATAGTCAAAACCGCTTCTGACCAAAACAAAAATCCACAAATGTCCATCTCAGACTTCCCTGAAAACATCAGGGTTTCCCCCAGAAAACTTGCTAAGCCCAGTGGTATGGGCGCCGAAGCGGTCCACCTTGTTTTTGTATTAAAAGATGTTAAGTAGACAGGAAATGTAAACAGGTTACTGGGTAATTATATGATACGGGAAAGCATCACCAGTGAAACGATATTTAAACCCACAACGATTCTTAAAAACAATGAATCAAAAAATAAAATTAAAATGAACAATTATTTGCACTTTTGTTTAATCCAAATTAAGTCAGGGTCTCCATAGTGCCCCCAGGGGCTCCTTAAATGCTAATATTTTAATACAGACCACAGATACATACAACATTTGTTTATTGAGATTACCAATGCTGCTAAATTTTATTTGATGGTTTCAGCATACATAAAAGATATTAAATTGTTTAACATTTGATTGTAAGGTTTTAAGGAGCTGGTAAGTTTATTTTGTAAAATCAAAGTACAATATTGATAGTTTGTTTTGTTACCATAGCTATAATTTGATGCTCTGATGTTTGAGTTTGAGCTCTGTTTTTTCACAAATACAAATTTTTAAAAAACTGTAATTATAACTTATTGCTTGTTAGGTTGGCTAATTAAACTATTCCAACTCCCCTAGATTTCACTAAATCTAACACAGAAGCCGTTAGAGATGCTGACGTTTTTAGCAGCAAGAGGGGCCCCTAAGACAAATTCTGCTCAAGGCCTCATTCAACCTTGGACCGGCCCTGCATGAAGAGTGAAATCTGCGCCCGTTGCGCCACAAACAGGAGATTTAATTTAATGCTGCAAATGTGGCTTTAGTAGCTCTCATATTTTGTGTCTGTTGAGTTTTTAATTAGCATTTGAACCCTCGCTATGTCGCGGTTCACCTTTCACGGTTTCGCTGCTTCACGGATTTGCATTGTGTTCTGCATTCTGATTGGCTAAACAGTCTCTCCGCTTCTTCTCTACCTGTGTCAATAACGTTGCGGTTTAATATGTACACGTACGTAAAACAGCTTGCCAATTTCAAGAATCTTTTTGCCCAGAAGAAAAAAGAGCGACAACAACTACTGATAACTATGTTCTTCTCTCGAAAAAACACACCTGCACCGCGGGCTTTAGAAGAAAGAAAAAAACGCTACAGAGCGGAGTCAGGATGCAGCGGCTCAGTCAGAAGAGCAGTGAAATACACGCGAGTCACTATTTGTCCTACTGTACTTTGTTTTGTTTTTCATAATCATTTTTATTTTCTCCCGTTCTAATCCAATGACTCGGGTCGCGGTAGGGCGGTGCTGATCTCCGTAATTTGAAGCCTTCAGTTCTATTGATTAAAATTATTTTACAGTACAGTAGTTATTTGTAAAAAAAACAAAACAAAAAAAACGTTTATACAGTACTTTTATTTGTTAAACAAATGCTTGGGCCTTTAAAAAGGTTTTGTTCTTTGTTTTCAATGTATTATGGAGTATTTCATTGTATAATTGTAAAAAAAAAAAAAAAAAAGGTTACTACTTCGCGGATTTCGCCTATCGCGGGTTCTTCTTTGGAACGTAACCCCCGCGAAAAACGAGGGTTCACTGTATATATTATATATACAAACTCACAAAAATCAGCCACTGTCCACCATGATATAGACAGTCCCGCCAACCAGGTGCAAGTTTTACAACAGTCACTCCATGGTTGCCAACTTGGTGACTTTTTGCCATATTTTACGCACACACAAAAAATTTCAGCAAGTCAGGTTTTTTTAAAGATTGGTGATCAGCCAGATTACCTTCTGCTGGTAGCTTGGTTTGCATCTTTTTTGATCCTCCTGGAGCTGATCATTGTCTGAGCCTTTGCCATTTTGGTTATTCTGCGACCCATTCGAATAGTTATTTTTCTTTTTCTTCCTCAACTTTCTGGTTTTGGCTGCCATTTTAAAGCATTTGATACCATTTTAGCTGAACAGCCTTTCTGCACTTCTTTATGGGTTTTTCAATCTTTTATAAATTTTTTGATCAAAGAACGCTCTTCTTCTGAACAGTGTCTTGAACGACCCATGCTACTGTTTTTCAAGAACAAATGCACATCCAGCATATGCAGCGTCAGTTACCTTGATCCGTAAATAAAGGTCACCTGTTTAACACCGGTTTGTTTTTGTTTTTTTCCACATACACACACATACACTAATTGAACTCAGCACTGCTATTTTTTGAACACGCCCCTTTCAGTAAATTACTGTTTCACAGAATCAGCAGAATGCATATCATGCCAGTTGGGTCTGTTGGTTTTCTATACCTTTACCAAGGGCGTAAATCCCATCTCATTACTGGGTGCGGGGAGGGGGAGGGTTCACATAGACATTTTTGGTCCTGCAGACCAAAAATGACTAGTATCAAACATGTTTTTCTCAGTAAGCAAACAATTGAGAAATAAAACTAAAATTCAAATGTTGCTTCTATATGAGTTTTGTTCAGTCTCACTGATCTAATTTCTGCTACAGCTTTACAAAAATTTAAAGTTCTAAATAGAAAGGGTTTAATGAGTAACTGCTCTTAAATAAACAATAATTTATTACATTACAATAAACATTCATTTATTGAAATGGCTCCCAATACAAGTTATAGGCTATTTAAATTATAACTTAAGTTGCTTTATTTTTAAGCCTGTTTTAGTTTTGCCATCACTTCCGTCACCAATCTACCTGTTGGTGACGGAGAACCAACAGGTAGATAGAAATTAATATCTAGTGGGTATTGTAACTTAAACGTAACATTTAAAGCACCAGGGTTTATATAGAAAAATATTCATATTTTATTTTGTGGTTTTAAAGGCTCTACATTTTTTTTCCAAGATTGGACCCCCCCTGAAACTCTCAGGATTTACACCTATGACCTTTACTAAACCTTCTAGAAACTTTCTTGGAGTGTAGAAGTTGAAATTCAAACAGAAAAAAGTGATTTATCTTGCTCGGGATGTGGGACTGCTATTATTTTGAACACTACAGTATATAGTTATATTGCAACTTGAATGGCTTTTAAAAAACTGTTTTTTTATTTTTACATACTTTTTCCCTGCTCTGCCTGTTCCCAGCAAACCCTTCCCTGTAAACCCATGGAAGGATGATCTAATATCAGTTCACAGTTGATTCAGATAACAGATCAAGCTGAAAGTACAGATCATATGCTAACTTCAACAGTGGGCACTCTATGCAGCTGTTTCTTGTGGCCCTGTCTGTATCCACATAATTTTTTAAAAACTGCTCTGGAAGTTTGAAAGTTCTGGTGAAGGACCAAATAGGTTTCAATAAAATAACCCGTAAGTTCTAGAAAACTGCCCTGTAAATTTTAATAATGTGCCCTGAAAGTATTAGAAAGATGCCTAGTAGTAGGCTCCAGGAAGGTAACCTATAAATGTTGGGAAAATAACCTGCAGATATTGAGAAGGAAAAATGCCCAGAAAATAACCTGTAAGCTCAATGAGGTGGGTTCTGGAAACATAAGGACAACACAATGTGTTTCTTCCCTGCAAACATCAGAGATGGAGGATCACAGCTTTTTTTAACCAGTCTGAGAAATGTTGAACAATGAAGAAATGACCCAAATGCTGATTTCTCTAGGAAGACTGAAAATAAATTCAATGACACAAAGAAAAATAAAGACTTCAAACATCACCAGCCATTATCCTTTAATTGTCTGTTGAATTCTTCAAATGTACAACTCATAACATTTACAACACACACTTAAGTTGACAAGATTTTTATGCAGTTACAATGGATACATCTTCACCAGCATGTGTCCTAATCACAAATCTGATAAATAACCATTCACATCTTTAAAAACAAGACGTAGCATGGGTCCAGACTGAGGAACACACCAGGTGACACAGCACAGTGTCGCACATGCTCAGATGGGCATGTTAGCAGGAACCCCCCTCAGACATGAACAACCAATCGGCTTTGGGGAAGGGAACTGCTCTTCCTAGCATCTATTATCTACAAAATATCAAAAAATGAGCTTCATCCACAGGGTAATAAATAGTCGCTTTACACAGATTTCACTATGCGTTGACAAATTTGGATTTGCAACTATAAGCTTTAATAAAACTTTATGTAAACATAATTTTAAATTGGTGGAAGGGATTGGCTGATATTTGCTGAGCGCATACTTTCGATATTCTAACAGTAAAATTTGTTGAGAAACTACGAGGAGACGTTGAAGACAGAGCATAATATGAAGTCTGAAGCTGTTGGATCAAAGCAAAGAGTTCCAGCTAAGACTTGTGCATCTCTGCTGATGGTTCAACAACATGATGCTTCAGTTGGGAAAAGCACACTCACAACATTCCTAAACTGCATTTACTCCAAATCTTCATCTTCATCAGGAACAGGTTGGACACAGTCTGGGGCTCAACTTTCACTATCCAGCCATTGGATTAGTGGGATATTGGGACAGAAGTGGAACTGAAACACTAAAATCTCTACTTCCAAGGCTTAGAATAAAAAGTTTAGGGCCCAAGGTGTCAGGAGAGAATGAAGCAGGCAGCAGAAGAGGTCAAAATGAAAATGGTCACACCTTGAACAGGACAAAAACATGCACATGTTCTACTCAGATTAAACTCCAGCTATATGAGACATGACTGAGACATCATGGTAGGCTGCTTCAATCAAATAAACCATAACAAGGAGATTTTCTTTTTTTCCTTTTGAAAATTCTTTGTACCTGGTTTGGTGGGTTACTGGTGTCACAGCTGTGGTCTTAAAGAGCATTGTCTCTTCTTCTGTTGCGTCAGGCTTGAGGCAGAACATACATGCACACCTGGGGGCAATCTTAGTTTAGACTGATATATCACCTCAGGTCAAATACCAGTTCATCACTGGTGGGAAGTCTGTCCACATAAGGATATGGGTGTGGAAGGAGACCTACCTCAGCATTCCAACTGAATCATTTTTATGGCTTTCAAACAGAAACAACTTGAATCCTCTGAAGTCTTGGAAGATTTCTTGACCTAAATATAACACATCTGGGTAAAATCTGTTCGTTTCTACATCAGTTACAAATGACAGTAGCTCTTGAATATAAAATGTTTTACTGTTTGTTTCTAAGACTGAGGCTGAGGGGACAAAGGACAGAGAGGGGCAGATGTCTGGCTGGCAGTTAACGCGATGCGGTACCTTGGCACATGACGATGGGGCACAATGGGGGAGCAGTCACGAGGTGTTGGGTGGTCAGGCAGGCATTCAGGAGTGTTGGGGTGTTGGAGGGGTTGGGAGTGGACACAGTCATTTAGCTCTGTGCAGTTAGCCGTTGCTCTGTGAGCGAGGCCTGGTGTGACACAGTCTTGTTTTCATGAGATCTCAGTTTGGACACCACGTCAATAAACGCCAGGCTCTGTACCTCCTTGTGAAGAGGCTCTGAAAACAGAAGATGTTCAGAAAATAAGTCCAGTTTACAGACAAACTTACCCAGCACCATAGACAGTGGTGGGCCACTAATGCGTTAATGGCGGAGATCATTTTTCATTTAGAACTTTTGCTAACTTTGAAAACATTTAGGACACTCAAAATAATTTTTGGGGGAATTCTAAAGCTCTAAGTTACTTGGCTGTTTTGTAAGCTTTCAGTTAAATAAAGTTTGTCGTCTGTGTTGAAGTTTTGGTTCTTGACTGTTAAAAATTCTTCAAAGAGTTAGATGTTATTATCCATGGGGTGATTTTGAAGTAGGTGAAGACGTTATGTTATGTTGCAAAATGTTGGTTGAATTAACACTTAATTATTAGTTTCCACTAAATGCCATTTTAGTATGGCGCTTTAGCGTTAGCTTCCATTAAATCAGAATCAGAATTCCTTTTAATGTCACTGTGCACGAATAAACCACAACAAAATTTTAGAAAATAGCAACTCTTGAAGAAACAGAACTGGGATGTTAAGAACAAATAAATATAGATCAGTTTTGTAGAGGCTGTGCTCAGGGCAACAACAGTTCTTGAGAAGAAACTGTTAGTCTGTTCTTGACTTTATTGCCCAGAGGTCAAGAGTTTGAGGATGTGGTGCCCAGGGTCTGAGGGGTCCTTGGTGATGCTGCAGGCTCTCCGGAGCCACCACTAAATACAGTATTGATGTAGAGCTTTAGAGTTAGCTTCTGCTAAATACCGTACTGGAATAGAGATTTAGAATTAACTTCAGCTAAATACTGTATTGGTGTAGCATCTTAGTGTTACCAAAACTAATGCTTATCATGAGTGCTTTAGGGTTGGCGCAAATAACTTTTTAGTTAGCAGAGCATACCACTGACCAAAGGGAAGAGTACATTTTAGCTGGTGATATTCTTCAGATGTGGCTCTCACCTGAGCCCATGACTGCACAGATGAGGATCATGGAGTTATATTTTATCTCCGGTGCGCTCCTTTCATCAGACAGCAGCTTGTGAAGCACCGACACAAGGTTGGCTCCAACAAAGTCCTTCTCAGCTGCAACTGAAAACCCAAACTGTTCCGTTATCACATTAATATCCAAACTTCTATCACAAGGGTATTCTTTGTTTTCCCATCTGGCAGAAAAGCTCAGAGGAACACAGTTATGGATGTTCTGAAGCCATGTGTGGTGTAACACTGTATAGATTGCTGCACATTATTAGAAAACATCATCTTTACCCACCAATGTCAGATATTCAGAGCTGGGTAATTATTTGATTTCCAAGATAATTGTTTGGATTGTATATAGGGAAGTCAGAGTAAAGGGGACCAAATACAAAAGAACCAGTTTTAGATTTCTATTCATAAAATAATTTAAAACCATTTTCTTTTCACTTCCTAATATTCCTAGCATTATTTCGTGCAGCTCTGAAATTTGTGGTTAAGAAGTTACAAAAGTGGAAACATTTAAGAATTATCATTATTACAACCTGAGAAGAATCAGATTTTTTATTTACACAGTATATCTGCATTAAACAAAAGGTCTTACCCAAATCCAGCGCCGCTATGAGCCCCAGAGCCACCAGTGCTTCGTTCTGCATAATCATATGTTCACTGGTTGCCATAGTTACTAAATGCTTGACTCCTCCTTTCTGGATCACAGTTCTGACAACTTCCTACAACCCAAAAACAGAGGTAAGAAGCATTGCAGTGAAATATCCCAGGCCTATATCATCTGTATTCCTAGCATGAGTCTAATAATCCAGATCAACAGGATTAAACGCATGCTGCAAGGCGCAAGGCAGGGAAGCAAGAAAGTCCTCGGATCAAATCTCATCAAGTGCCTTTCTATCAGTTTGGTCATTGACATCTTGAAGCTAAAGATTAGGGTGATGGCAAAGAGGCATTCCAACCTCAAAAGCTTGGAGCCTGTCACTAAAAAAAAATATAAAAATCTAAATACCAGGGCAAACATTTAGAAAGCTGCAGATATCCCATCACAAATAAAAGTTTTGTTGAATGAAATCTGACCAGAGTGGTCCATGGGTTAGGGTTAGGTAAAACAGCTGAAACACTGACTTCTTTTAAATCTCAACTGAAAACCCACCTGTTTAGAATTGTATTTGAAATGTAATCAATTACAAATTTATTGATGGAACTTGACTTAATGATTGATTCTATGTTGCATTGTGTTGCTGTGTTTGTAATGATGTAAAGCACTTTGAAATGCCTTGCTGCTGAAATGTGCTATACAAATAAAATTTGATTGATTGATTTGATTGATGGGTTACCTTAGACTTGCTGTGTCGGATCAGAGCCGACAGCAGGCGGTTGGACTCGCCCATCACCCCCGCGTGATCTTTGGCTTCACACCACTCCACTAGCCTTTCAACCAGCTTTCCATTGGTTCCCAGCTGTTCCGCGGCTTCAGCTGAACCAAGGCACACAGTGGAAAAGCAACATTAGCAACAAGTATGGAGGAGTTCTCTTTGTAGTTGTGTGTATATGTAGGTAGAACTCTAAATTTGGGCTCGAGCAGAATACCAAGAAACTCTATTGGTCATCAAAACAACATGAAGAAGATTTGAGAGGCAACTTTACTACACAATGTGGACCACAATCATTGGACCTTTCAATTCTTCACCACAAACTTCAGTGTTTTATTGATTTTATGCGACAGAACAAAAAGTACAATGAAGTGGAATGAAAATAAAACATGGTTTTCAACCTTCTTTACAACAGAAATACTGAAAAGTGTGGTGTGAATTTGTATTCAGTCTCCAAAAGACACCTAATTAGTGAACAGGGTTGACCTATGTGTCAGCCTGCTGCAAACCTACCAAGGCAACGGCCTGCCTCCTAGACAGGCTTACGCACAAATCTGAGGCTGCTGGAAGAGTGAAATGAGTCTCAAAGATTCTTGTGCACTCGTAACCGGATCTGTGCGTAAACAGTTTTGTCTGTATGTATCAGGCGACTCATGCGTACTTATTTAACGTTTGTAGGCGTAGGAGAAGATTTGAATTCAGAATTATCAGATTTGTGAGGTTGAAGTTAAAAATGTGTGTAGAAATTTAACGTTTGTAGAAACTGTAATTGTTTCTACAAACGTGTGTACTTTTATTTTGTATTAGTAATTTCTTCATATTTGTGTATGCATTTGACCACATATTTACAAGTACCCAGAGTTACGCATAAATTTTCTTTTTACGGTTTACAAATCATGTTTCACAGATACAAATATCCAAAGTTACACACATAGATGCTTTCACGGATTACAAATCCAGTATTACACGCACACTGGTATTTTGAGACTATTTTCATACCATAGGAAATGATTCTCAAAAATCCTCCTGCACTCGTAACCGGATTTGCGCATAAATACAGTTTTGTCTGTGTGTATCAAGCGACTCGTGTTACTTATTTAACATTTGTAGGCGTAGGAGAAAATTTTAATTCATAATTATCAGATTTGAGAAGTTGCAGTTAAAAAAATGTGTGTGTACAAATTTAACTTTTGTAGAAATTGTAATTGTGTGTGTGTTCTTTTATTTTGTATTTGTAATTTCTTCATATTTGTGTATGCATTTGACCACATATTTACAAAGATGCTTACACGGATTACAAATCCAGTATTACACACGCACAAGTATTTTGAGACTATTTTTACTCAGTAATGGTCACTCATAGAACATTGGCTCAGGTGCAAGGTGCTGATCTGTTGACAGGACATCTTTAAGTCACAATGAGATTACAATGTTAGAAGACAGCAAACAAGTGGGAAAAGGTTCTCTACTCTAACCAAAGATACACTTTCTGGCTCCAAATTATTCACACCACTGGGTATGAATTAAGGTTTCAATTTAAATGATTTTTTAAAAACTTTTATCACCATGTTTTTTTCACCATGTTTGAAGTGGCCCAGCCAGAGTTGAAATCAATAGATAATCTATGGAAGGAGCTAAATATTAGGAGGAAGGCAAGAAAGACTTCCAACTGACTATTAGTAGGACAAAAAAGACTTCGACTGCTACAAAGCCATAAAAGGATGTTTCCATTGATTATTTAGAAAGGTAAAAATAATTTCAACCTTCTGTTTTCTAAATCTGTAAACAAAAATAAATATCGATTTTTAATCAAATACCACTCCACAACCTTCTGGATTGAATGGAAATAAAATTAAATCTTAATTTTAGGCTTAAATACAAAACACCTTGTGTTGGAAAACTAACACCACACATCAACGTGAACATACAACTCCTAGGGTGGAACATGGTGGTGGCAGTATGATGCCATGGGACATCAAGGACATGGAAAATGCACAAAACTAAACCCTGGAAAGTCC
The DNA here is from genome assembly GCF_003331165.1 of Xiphophorus hellerii. NCBI lineage: Eukaryota > Metazoa > Chordata > Actinopteri > Cyprinodontiformes > Poeciliidae > Xiphophorus > Xiphophorus hellerii. The sequence continues at coordinate 1,202,662 of NC_045685.1, forward strand.
AGGAAGAAAACCTGCTGGAGGCTGGGTGGAGGTTCAACAACCACCCTGAACATTCAGCCAAAGATACACAGCATTGGACTAGTCAAATTCCAGACCTACAGTATGTCTAATTAGCATAGATGCCCATTGTAAGACTTGCAGCTGTAATTATAATGAAAGGTTCAACAGAGCACACCACACATTTAAGATTTTATTTTTCTTGATGTTTGAAAAGTGGAGAAGTTCAAGACGTAGAATACATTTGTTATATATTCTGTTCTTGAATAATGAAGGGAGCTGGGTTAAATAGTGAAGCATTGGGTCAAAAGGAATAAATGTCATGTTTTCATATTTTATGTCCAAGGGGTGTGCCGATCGATCGGCCACCCATCATAATTAGCCAATTTCAATGAAAAAGTGTATGATGGGTGATCACTGATCACAATCTTTTGTTGCCGATCACCAAAATCGATCACATTTATCTCACTTCGCAGCCTGCGTGTGCAGCTTATCTCCTCTTTCCTTCACACTGCGCAAGCGCCTGGCAACAAATCCTGTCGTCCTATGACGCTCTGAGAGTGAATGGGGACGTTTGCGTGTTGCGGCAAAAAATTACTTCGGGGGTGAAGCACTCAAAATGAATCAATACAACGAATCTAATATAGCATTTAAAAAACAAGCACTTGCCGAGTTTGGCTACATCGAGGCTCAATGCAGGAAAAAAAGGACATTCAGAGAGGCCAGATAGCAGGAAAAGTAGAGCACAACTACCAAATGTCAGGAACCTGTGTGCATGTGTGTGTGTGTGTGAGTAACACATCTTCTCTAGCGAGGATCTTGGTGAGGAGCCAGGGCAGTCAACACAGGTGGAGATCATCAGCCTCATCAGGGGTTGGGAATAAAGGAGCTGCAGATTCTTCAATCAGTGCTGGAGGATTAACGCTACCGGTAGTCTCTCTGGCTCTCGCTGTCTGCTAGTTTTAGCTTATGTTTAGTCTCTCGAGCTTTGCTATCTGAGTTTCATATCCTTGTGCTGCTGTCTTCAGGTTTCATCAAGGAGATTACCAAGGAGTTGTCCATCTGTTTTCACCTTCCAAGTCTCTCACCTGCGAAGAATCTGCCTGCCTGCTCTGTCCATTCCCAGCCATCATTTAACGCCTTCTGGACCTTTGGCTCACATTACCCTCACCAAACTCCACACGGGTTTCAGGACAACCTTCCCCCCACAGTTCACCAGAACTGTCATACGAGTAAGAAGTCCTATTGCATCTAGATCAACTCACCTCTGACCACCAATAACATAGCTCTGTTCCAGGTGCCGCCGTTTGTGGATCACTTCCATTATCCAGAGACGCTACGTGGACCTGTCATTGTGTTTGATCTTTTGTTAATAAATCCCTTTTCCTAGACTTGGACTTGTTGAGTCTGCATGTGGGTCAAAAGATTAGAGTCGATCATGTCACCAAAACTCACAAGGATTAGCATCACGGTGAGAAAGCTAAATAAATAACCTGAAAAATAAGTTTTCGAGCTGGTGGTGCAAGACGCTGGTTCTGCTCTGGCTCTTGGACCACTGCCACCTGCTACTGGTAGTAATATTTCACAGATGTAACACCCCTCAGCCTCCACCAGACAGTGAACTCTCACACCGAATGTCTGCTTAAAGCTGCAGCTTGTAACTTAAAAAAAAAAAAAGATTTTAGATAAGTATTAAAATATGTCTATTATGTCTAAATTAGGTGAATTTATAATTCATATAAAATGAAGTAATTTTTCCACTTTGCCAGATCATATAGCAGCATTTATACCTAAAGCGAAAAATTAACAGCCATTCCAGGCGATCAGCAGAGATCGGCCTCATGGATGATCGGTATCGGAATCGGCAGCAAAAAACCTGATCAGAGCATACCTATTATGTCCTGATTCACAAAATCTTCAATCTACATTATTTCATTTCTTTCACCACTCAAGAGTGCTGGCTGGGAGCTGAGCTGAAAGGAGTGACAAACTACTCTACCTTGAGTATCGATGAGCATTCGTAACGTTCCCAGTAGTTTGAACTGGACCGGAGGCATCTCTGACTGCAGGAACTTCAGCACCACGTCTGCCACGCCAGCACACAGCATTTTGGATTTGTTCACCACTACAGAGATAGAGAAACGCAGATGTTTCACACCACTCCAAAGGTTCAGCACTTTCTCCTCATGCTTTAACACATCAGACATTCGTTGCTTTCGTAGAAAATACAGTTGAAACCAGGAATTTACATACACTGAATAAAAATACACATCTACCTTTTCATCTCACTGTCTGAGGTTAAATCACACCAAAGGTCTGTTGTTCTATGTCAAATAGAATTACTAAAATTATTTCTATTTGCTAAATGCCAGAAACATAGCAGAGAATGTGCCAGAGATTTATATATGAATGTCTTTAAAATCAGAAGTTTGATCTGTTTGATTTAAGTTTGGTCAATGAAAAAAAAAATCTATCAAATTTTATTTTTATAGCACTTTACAACAGTGAGTACTGCACCAAAATACTTCCCATTAGTACAGGAATAAAAATTAAGAAACTAATACAAAATTAAATAAATTGAGTATAAACATAAAAATGACAAAATACTACAATGTACTAAAAGCAGTTCTAAATAAATATGTCTTTATCTTGGCTTTGAACAGAGAAATTGTATACTTCTTGTTTCTACTGTAAGTTCAAAATGGAGACTTAGCATTGTGATAGAATGTCACTACAAGTGGGAAAAGGTTCTCTACTCTAACCAAAGATCAGTCTGAAAATGCCAGAAGGATTGACCTTAAAGAGAGTAGGAGTCTAACTGCTACAGAGAATAAGGATGAAACTTTCAGTGTGAAAACAGTCAAAACCGGTTCATCTGAGGTCAACCATCCTGTGAAAGTGAAACTTGGGAGAAATGCAGCATCTCACCAGGTATGGCCAGGTTCCGCAAGGCGCTGAGTGCTGCGTGCTGCACCGTCACATTGCCTTCTTCAACATGGCGTTCCAACAGCTCCAGAAGTTTCTGAACAATCCCAGTGTCCACCATGTGGATGCAGTTCCCGTCTACTCACAGTGCAATGCAAACAGGTCAAACAACAAGACATGAGGTTATCAGGAGACACTCAATGTTATTACAATGAAGTAATAATAATAATACTTGCTGCTACTGCAATAAAGTTCAAGAGAAAAGAAAAAAAAGTCCTATACACACACAAATATACATACAGTATATACTGTACATACAGTATATATACAGTACAGACCAAAAGTTTGGACACACCTTCTCATTGAATTCAATGAGAAGGTGTGTCCAAACTTTTGGTCTGTACTGTATATATATATATACTGCATATATATATATATATATACACTGCCTGGCCAAAAAAAAAGTCGCCACCAAAAAATGGTCACACTCTCTAATATTTTGTTGGACCACCTTTAGCTTTGATTACAGCCCGCATTCGCTGTGGCATTGTTTCAATAAGCTTCTGCAGTGTCACAAGATTTATTTCCATCCAGTGTTGCATTAATCTTTCACCAAGATCTTGTATTGATGATGGGAGAGTCTGACCACTGCGCAAAGCCTTCTCCAGCACATCCCAAAGATTCTCAATGGGGTTAAGGTCTAGACTCTGTGGTGGCCAATCCATGTGTGAAAAAGATGTCTCATGCTCCCTGAACCACTCTTTCACAATGTGAGCCCGATGAATCCTGGCATTGTCATCTTGGAATATGCCCGTTCCATTTGGGAAGGCAAAATCCATTGATGGAATAACCTGGTCATTCAGTATATTCAGGTAGTCAGCTGACCTCATTCTTTGGGCACACAATGTTGCTGAACCTAGACCTGACCAACTGCAGCAACCCCAGATCATAGCACTGCCCCCACAGGCTTGTACTGTAGGCACTAGGCATGATGGGTGCATCACTTCACCTGCCTCTCTTCTTACCCTGATGCGCCCATCACTCTGGAACAGGGTAAATCTGGACTCATCAGACCACATGACCCTCTTCCATTCCCCCAGAGTCCAATCTTTATGCTCCCTAGCAAACTGAAGCCTTTTTTTCTGGTTAGCCTTACTGATTAGAGGTTTTCTTACGGCTACACAGCTGTTCAATCCCAACCCCTTGAGTTCCCTTCGCATTGTGCGTGTGGAAATGCTTTTGCGTTCACAATTAAACATACTCCTGAGTTCTGCTGTTGTTTTTCTTCGATTTGATTTGACCAAACGTTTAAGTAATCGCCGATCACGATCATTCAGGAATTTTTTCCGACCACATTTCTTCCTGGAAGACGATGGTTCCCCACCATCCTTCCAGTTTTTAATGATGCGTTGGACAGTTCTTAACCCAATTCTAGTAGTTTCTGCAATCTCCTTAGATGTTTTCTCTGCTTGATGCATGCCAATGATTTGACCCTTCTTAAACAGACTAACGTCTTTTCCACGACCACAGGATGTGTCTTTTGCCATGGTTGTTTAAGAAATGAGGAGTTACTCATTGCATCAGCTGGGGTTAAATAACTTGTTGCCAGCTGAAAGGTAATCGCTTATGCAGTACTTATCCAATAGGAGGCTTGTACCTATTTGCTTAGTTAAATCCAGGTGGCGACTTTTTTTTTGGCCAGGCAGTGTATATATGTGTGTGTGTGTATATACACGCACTGCTCATCTTTTGCCCGTTCACTCCTACACCCCTCCTTTGCATGAATTCAGTTCGTCACTTGTTGTCTAATTCTGCCAACATTTGTCTGTTTCACTTGGCGCAGTGTCAGAGCTGACCGTTGCGGGCGAAGTTTGCGATGGCCAAAGCCCCGGCAAGCTGCAGCTGGTGGTTGTGGGATGGGATCCAGGACAGGACCCTCTGGAAGACGCTGCCTTTTCCTCCCTCAAACAGCTTCTGCATGGACTCATCTGCACAGAGACGGAGGACAGCTTATAGCTGCTGCCTGCTTGCTGAGTCACTGCAGGGTTGCTAACAAGACGGGTACAGCTCAGCTTTAGCAGAAATTAATGAAGTGTCTAAAGCTAAAGAAAAGTGCAGAGGGAGCAGAAAGAGGATACAGAATGTATATTTACATCTCACTGTGCATGGGTCTGTTGTACAGTTATGACACATTTATATAAAAGGATATGAATTATATAGAAGTGCTGGACAGTCATCCCAGCATGATTCTGATGAACATGGACTTTATCATGTTCATCCCCATCCATACATACAAAATGAGACAGAGTTCCAAGGCACTGTACGTATTGATGTACCCTGAGCAGAGCTTACCCCCGAGTAGCAGAAGGACCATGAGGTCTGAGGCGGTCTTGAGCTGGGCGATGTCTTCCTCCCGCTCACCGTCTACAGTCTGAGCCACCACCTCCAGTAGACACTCCACTAGGCCTGCCTCCACCAGCTGCAGCTTTATAACATCTAGGCAGAGGAGGAGGACAACGAAATAGAACAACTGCACCAGAGAGCACATAATAACTGCATCAATGCAGATTTTTAAACAATACAAATAATACAAGTCTACAATCCCCAGATTAAAAATAAATCATAAACCTTTTTAATAGGCCAATTCTATTTAAAGCTCAAAATATTTTACAATAATCATAATTTTATTTTTACTACAGGAAAAACTCAATAAAAACATTTAGAGCATCAATAAAATACAGCAGTATCAGATCAGAGACCACTCTGGGGGTTATACTAATTACACTGTTTAATATGGTGGTCATGGTAACTAATCCCTGGATGCCCCTACAGTTTACATAAGAACACCACACAGATAATGAGGTAAACAGACACGTGGAATTTTTTTTACCCCTGTAACAATAATAGAAAAGCAATCATGAATAAATCTGCATTTCTTGGTTAAGGTTAGTAACTAAAGGAACTGATCAACCCTGAAACAGAAGCTAATTCATGCTATCTTAAGGTGGTGATAATGCTGAAGAAAGGTACTGATAGGTGATTGTATTTCAAATTGGACGGACTAAAAACAATCTTTTTGCCAATCATCGTACCTCCCCATAGATAAATGCCAACCGCTTACTGATTGAGTTCAGAAATGTGGTGCATCAGTGAGATGGTTAAAAATGAATGTAGAGGGAGCAGAAATGGTGAAGTTTCTGGAGAAGAAGCTGAGGCGTGTCAGCTGATGACTGCAGCAGCCACATCAGGGAGTTAGATTTCAGCAGATAACAGGAAGCTCTGGGTTGTTTTACTATCAGAAAAACATTTATTTTATTTTACAATTAACTTATTTGTCAAGCCTGGGGAATTTACCCAGATAGTAGAAAAACACTGTTATCAGTGGTGGGACCTAAAAAGTTAGTTGCGCTAACCCTAAAGCACTAATTATAAACATTAGTAACACTGAATTACTACACCAACATTATATTTATCAGATGCTCATGCTAAATTGATAAACCAACACACTATTTAGCAGAAGCTAATGCTAAACGCAAACTCCAATTCAAATCCTATCTAGTAGGAATGCGCGATATATACGGTGTAGGGTAGAAAAGACAGAAATTTGGCCTACGATAGAGATCTGTAGTCTACCAGCTAACCGCAGTAATGTTTGTTGCTGACGTAACCGGTTGGCATCAAAACAGAGAAAGTGGGAAGCAGCGTGGCTAAGGTCGCAAAGAACGAGCTCGTTAAAAAGGCAGGTTCAAAACCCTTGTGGGGGTGTGCAACGGTTCTAACAACGGTTAGAAATTATACTAAATAAACGTCTTCTGTTAATATTCAGTGGTGGATTCACAATTTTACTTCAACACTGAATTAAAAATTACAGTGCTGCACTTTTAGCTGTTGTATCGAGATAGAATCACACTTTTTCACATCCATTTGCTAGATCAGGGATCTGCAACCTCTATTTCTGGAGACACAAGTGGCTCTTTGGCTCACTTAAACAAATGAAAAACTATTGCTGTTTTTGTTTAATTCTGTTTTAAGTGTCCCGCTGAAAAAAAACACAGACTACTCTGGCCCCGTGGTAAATTTGGCTTGGTACCAGCCTACAAACCTAACTCCTTATTTGTATAAGTAAATAAAGTAACTCATCTCTACAAACAATTTTTCTATGGATCACTTAAAAAAAAACAAAAAAAAAAAACAGGGCCATAAAACAAAGTTTATCACTGCAGCGGCCCATAGGACAACATGGGCTGTGGTGGGCGTCCATTATTTTAATGTATGGAAATCCACCCGCCCACCACTTGTTTGCTCCTGCAGAAACTTAAGGAACAGCACACAGTGTGACAAACAGAAGGAGGGGCAGACAAGTGCCTCTTAAGTACAGATAGGTAGAACGTTGTCGTGGAGATGGTCGGCGTGGGAACACTTGCTAAGATGCACTCTCTGCTGTTCAAACACGCTCTCAGACACGTTGGGAAAAGAGCAGCTGAGCAAAAGCAGGAGGTGTCTGTGAGCTGTACAGAGTCTGGGAAGCCTGACTCACGCTGAGATGTGATTACTAGCTGTGCCGTAAGTGGTTCCTTTCTAAGACCAGGACAACACACTCTGGTTTTTATATTAGAATGTGATTTTTTAGGATTTTCAACACTCTGGAACTTTACCATTTTCAGCGAGCGGAGCCAGAACTTCAAAGACCATCTCCTTCTTCTCGTGCTCTGTCTGTTTCTGGAAAAGATGCACTAGCTCATCAGCAATGTTGGTGGAAGCAAACTGCTCTTTGCTGGACTCTGAAAGTAGAAGAAGTGACAAGCAGCATCAGAAATGATGCTCCTCTCTGATCTGAACTCCTCTAACTAATGCTTTATACATATACAGAAAAAACTAAAATGATCTGTCCAGGTGACAACATTCTGACATAATTCATCCAGAAATTCCTAGTCTAGATGTGCTAATGAAATCAGAGTTTTACTAGGTCTTAAACTGGAATTTAAACTGCCAGTCATCTGTCAAGTTGAATATCAGTGCTTTTCCACATTAACATGCTATTACATTCATAAAAATGAAACAAACTTCAACACAGCCACTCCAATGCCATTCTCATTGCTTTCACGCCGTTCCTGCAACTGTCCACTAGGCAGTTCATTTGTCAAATCTTCCAAATAGCTTCCAGTCCAGTTCAAGGTGAGTCCAGCAGCATATCTTAAAATTTTGGCCAAAATCTTACCTCTCAGAAAGGAGTTATTGTCACTTCCTGTTTTGTGGCATGATTGTTGAGGACTTCTTGTAGGGTTTGATAGATGTCATATGTGGTTATCAACAGCTAGTGGATAGTTTCAATCTTATGTCACAGACAGGGTGAAGCAGGGAGTGACCCAAGAATCTTCAGTGTTTTCTCTGAGTGGGTGGGGCTTTAGTGATGTCATTAACATACTCCAACAATGTTTGAAGGTGTGCTCCATGATGATGCACAAAGAATTTGGAGCAGATCAGGTATTGTATCAGGGAAATATAACTGCTGGAATAATCTAAGGGGCACTCTGGAATCAAATTTCAATATAATATTATTGGTCTCTTTAGAGGCTAACAAAGGTCATACATATACAGTTTGGTGCAGATCGGTGATTTAGAGCACTGCAAACAGTGAGGGATTGAAATTTGCCATTCACCTACACTCACATTGTTCAGTTATCAACCAGTGTTGAGATAATTCATCATCAAGTTATTCTATATTACTTGACAAAGGTTTAAACCTATATGAATCAGAGTAAAAGTAAGACATCCAGGAGAAAACCCCCCCCCAAAAAACAGGTGACTTCCTGTTCAAATCGGGAGGGGCTAAAGTGATGTCACCACTTGACCATGTGAATGTGACAAGGGCTGGTCTGTAATGAGAAATAGAAAGTCTGATGCAGGTGTGACCTTGTATCAATCAATCAATCAAATTTTATTTGTATAGCACATTTCAGCAGCAAGGCATTTCAAAGTGCTTTACATCATATCAAACACAGAAACACAATGCAACATAGAATCAACAATCAAAACACGACATTAAGTAAAGTTCCATCAATAAATTTGTAATTGATTACGTTTCAAATACAATCCTAAACAGGTGGGGTTTTAGTGGAGATTTAAAGGAAGTCAGTGTTTCAGCTGTTTTACAGTTTTCTGGAAGTTTGTTCCAAATTTGTGGTACATAGATGCTGAAAGCTGCTTCACCTCGTTTGGTTCTGGTTCTGGGGATGCAGAGCAGACCAGAACCGGAAGACCTGAGAGGTCTGGAAGGTTGATACAACAACAGCAGATCTTTAATGTATTGTGGTGCTAAGCCGTTCAGTGATTTGTAAACTAACAACAGTATTTTAAAGTCTATTCTTTGAGCTACAGGGAGCCAGTGTAGGGACTTTAAAACTGGTGTTATGTGCTCTATCTTCCTGGTTTTAGTGAGAACACGAGCAGCAGCGTTCTGGATCAGCTGCAGCTGTTTAATTGATTTGTTGGACAGACCTGTGAAGGCGCTGTTGCAGTAATCAATGCGACTGAAGATAAACGCATGGATGAGTTTCTCTAGATCTGGCTGAGACATTAGTCCTTTAATCCTGGAAATGTTCTTCAGGTGATAGAAGGCCGACTTTGTAACTGTCTTTATGTGGCTCTGGAGGTTCAGGTCAGAGTCCATCACTACTCCCAGGTTTCGGGCCTGATCTCTGGTTTTTAGTTGTAATAACTGAAGCTGTGCATTGACTCTAGATCGTTCCTTTTTAAGTCCAAAAATAATAACTTCAGTTTTGTTTCTGTTCAGCTGGAGAAAGTTTTGGCACATCCACACATTTATCTGTTCTAAGCATCTGTTCAGTGATTGGATGGGCTCTGAGTCACCTGGTGACATCGTAATGTAGAGCTGTGCGTCATCTGCATAGTTATGGTAGCTAATATTATTTCCTGTTATAACCTGAGCTAGTGGGAGCATATAAATATTGAATAAGAGGGGTCCTAAGATTGAACCTTGGGGTACCCCAAATGTGACCTTTGACCTCTTTGATGAGAAGTTTCCAATTGAAACAAAGAAATCCCTGTTTTTTATGTAGGATTCAAACCAGTTAAGCACTGGACCGGAGAGTTCGACCCAACTCTCCAGTCGATTCAGTAATATGTCATGGTCAACAGTGTCAAAAGCTGCACTGAGGTCCAACAGAACCAGAACTGTGGTTCTCCCACAGTCCGTATTTATATGGATGTCACTGAACACTTTTACGAGGGCGGTCTCTGTGCTGTGGTGAGCACGAAAACCAGACTGGAAGGAGTCAAAGCGGTTGGTTATTGTTATAATTAAGTAGTTGAAATTGGGTCATTTTCCCTGTATTTGTTTTGTTTGGGCACAGCATTGGTACTGGCTTCATAGTGGATGTGCAGATTAATCCTGTGATTTTTTAAATTTTCTCTGAAAAGAAGCTGGAAAAGTGGTTGCAGGCAGCAATACATTGGAATTCAGGCGGTAACGTCATAGGAGGGTTTGTGAGCCTGTCAACTGTTGCAAATAAAGCTCGAGCATTGTTAATGCGTTTGTTTATGACATCTGCAAAAAAAGCCTCTCTTGCATGTTTTAGTGTTAAATGATAGTTATGTAGTCTTTCTTTATAGATGTCATAATGAACGTGAAGTTGAGATTTACGCCATTTTCGTTCTGCCCTGCGGCAGAGTTGTCTTGCAGATCTAACTGCTTGTGCATTTCTCCATGGAGATTTCTTCCTACCAGACACAACCTTCATTTTAATTGGGGCAACGGAATCAATGATATCTGAAACTTTAGACTGAAAATTATTTACCAACTTATCTACGTCATTACAGCTTAAGGATGAGGAAGAAGAGTAGATTTGATTAAATGTTTCTCCTGTGTTTTCTGTGAGAACATTTTGTGATGGTTGCTGTTTGTCCAAGTGGGTTAAAAGATAAAGAACTTTCAAAGATAACAGCGAAGTGATCCGACAGGGGGACATCAGTTACAGAGACATTGGAAATATTCACACCCTTACTGATAACCAGGTCCAGTGTGTGTCCTTGAATGTGTGTTGCTTGTTTGACATGTTGTGTTAGACCAAAATTCTCTAAAATATTAGAGAGCTTTTTTGCCCCTCTGTCTTGGGGGTTGACAATATGAAATGTTGAAATCACCGACAATTATTAAACAATCATAATCAATACATATGAGAGATAGAAGCTCATTCAAGTCAGTAAAGAAATTTTCCACATATGTTGGAATTTTGTATAAAGTTAGTGTCAAAGTTCGTTTGTGGCCTTTAACCTCAATTCCAAGATACTCAAAAGAGGTGAAGTGACCCAAGGAAATTTTACTACTATTTATGGTATTCTTAAATATTGAAGCCACGCCTCCTCCTTTTTTGTGTTTTCTATTCTCACTTAAGAAATTGTAGTTAGGAGGCGCTGATTCAATTAGTACGACTGGTTCATTATTGTCATTCAACCATGTTTCTGTCAGAAACATAACATCGATATTATGCTCAGTGATAAAATCATTAATTAATAGAGCTTTAGCACAGAGAGATCTGGTATTTAAAAGAGCTAGTGTAAGTGACTTGGAGGCCAAAAGTTCTTCAGTCTGAGGTTCCTTTAGGCAGGGAAACAGTCTGAGGTTTGATCCGCTGTATTTTATGTTTCTGTTTTTTGTAAATTTTCTTGTAGTTATCCGGACAGGTAATGTCCTGTTTTGCAGTGCCGGGGGGCCAGACACATTCTGGAGTAAGACGGGTGTAAAGATAAAATCTGGACCCCGGCCTCAGACCTCAGAAACGCAGAGTGATGGATCCTCTGGGAAGTTAGAGTCAGGTGGCTTAAGTGAAGTGAGGTCTGCTATGTGAGCACTAAGGAGAGACGTGCCGAAGCGAACCTGTTGATTCATTCCATCTGTAAATTTAAGAAACTCCGGTCCAGAAGACATTTTGTCATAACTATTTTGTGAATCCTGTGAATGAGTGGGTGAGCAGAGAGGGAGGGGGAAGGAGAAAGGGAACCGGTCGCTCTGTCAGCAGTCGACGTATCAGCTTGTTTTGGAACGTTTGCTCCTGATATGCAGAGGGTTCCATCCTAGTCAGACATCCTTGAGCCTGTTCCTCTGAAGCGATGATCACGTTGCTGTCCTTGTTGATAAAATGAAAAAGGTTTGCAGTGAGTAGCTTTGTCCCATGTTTATTAAGATTGCGTCCGCCTCTTCCAAAAAGGTGAAAACGCTGCCAATAGATCCAGAGGTTGCCGATGAATGTCACTGAGCTGGCAGAGCAGGTTTTAATCAGCCATTTGTTTATCATGTCCAGCCTGGAGTGTTTTTCGTCTCCCCATTGAGGTGATGGAGTTGGACCACTGAGAAATAACTTCATTTTTAATTTTCCCATAGTGTTAAGAATATTAATGTCCTTTTCCAGAATCTCAGATTTCTGCTTTGCCAGATCGTTGGCTCCAACATGCACAACTAAAGAAAAGAAATCACTCTCGTTTTCTTGGGATTGCAAACGTGACTGAGTCCATTTACTGCCTCATCTCCAACAATAAGCACTTTTGGGATACCTTTCGTTTTCCTGGTAGCCGCTTTGTCCTTTGGAGCTTTGGGGGGTGGATGTGTTGGTCTTGCTTCATTGTTGATGTTTGAAGGCGAGGTTTCACTCAGAGGCTCAGGCTGGAGTACAGAAAATCTGTTTTTCAGTGGGATTCCCACAGAGTCAGAATGTTTTGAGGCCCGGGCTGGTCGCTTTGTCCTTGGGAGCAGGGTTGGGTGGAACCATTTTGGTTGCAGCTGCTTGTTTATTTTTTCTTTGGTGGAGCAGGTGTTGAAGTTGAAGGTGGGTTTCGGCTCAGAGCCGGCCACGCTGATTCGTCCAGGTGAGGGGTTTGCCCTGTCAGTCGCTTCATCGGATCTGCGGTGTGAGACTTTTGCTTCGGCTTGGCATCCAGAGCGTTCCAGGGTGGGCTGCTTGATGCGGGGCGTACGACCTCTCCGTTGAATTGAGGAAGAGTTGTCTCATTTCCACAGGTAGCGTTGATCTCAAAGTTCACCTCCAGCAGTTTAATCTTCATTTCTATAGACTGAAGTAGTTGTATAATACTGCTAATGTTCCTGGGGTGGGCCGGAGCCATTTTGCTCTGGTTCAACTTGGAGATGAAGAAAAGTAAGGTAAAAATAAAAGTAAGAAAATCCCCCAGTCCTTAGGTTTGAAGTAATCCAGTTATGATGTCGATAATATAAAATCGACATCATAACTGTATGTGGAAGTTATTGCACCTTGATGTTCATGGCGAATGGTAAGATTTTGAGGGTTGGCCACACCCACATGTTTTGATGTACAAAAAAGATTTTGATAACTTTTGATCTTCAATGCCTTGACATTGTGCTTAGTGATTCTGAAGTCTGTATGTCAAAAGCTATAGGAGGAGTTTGCTCAGATACAATATGTATTTAAAAAGATACAATGGCAGCTTTGATGCAGAATGGTTGAATTCCTGTTAGGTTTGGACCATGGCGCCAAGAGACCTTTTCGTAGGTTCTGATAAGATGCAGTTAGTTTCTTTCTCAGTTGGGGATGATATTTTAAATACTTTTGTGGGCGCTGTAGAGGAATTAGACCGCACCCACCATTGAGTGTCGTGGACTGCTGTTGGGGGACAGATAACAATAGAAGCCAAAATGGGGTCAAAATTGGAACTTCAATCCAAGATGGCCAACTTCCTGTTTGGTATAGACCGTAGGACCAATAGAAATTTATGTACAACTTGCAGAGTTGTAAATGTGTGCCAAGTTTCATGATTCTACACTAAAGTAAGGTCAATGGGAGGGAGGGTATTTTGAAAGCTACCAAAGAGCACTGTTGAACTGTTTGTTGTAATTTTAGTGACTCCCTTAAAATACGCAATTTTCATGCAGGTGTGATATGTCTGCCAAATTTGGTAAGTTCTCACACATACTTCTAAAAGCTAATTCATTTTACAGAAGCAAATGAATTGGCTTTTTGCTGCTTGAACGTTTCGCCACTCAGACCAAATAATAGTAAAAATTTATTTTATTTATAATGCTCTTTATATCACATTGCGATATCAAAGGCCACATTCATCCACTGATGATGGCAAGCGGATTGTAGCCACAGCTGCCCTGGGACAAGCTGTCAGAGCAAGGCTGCCATTTTGCTCCATCAACCCTTCTGATTAAAACCAGCAGGCTCACCAACAGAGTGTAAGAGAGGGCTGATTGGCAGATCCGACTTTGTCACTATACTTAGCGACTATATGGTGAAATACAAGATTTTGCAGATACATTCCAATTTTGTAAGGTATCTGCCAAAATCGGAATGGGCAGGTCAGGCTTTTTAAAGATTGGTGATCTGCCATGAATCGGTGCACTAGTAACTGTTACAGCAGAATCATCAGCTGGGTTTTTTTTTTTTTTTTTTTCTGGAAACCCCAGTTTTATTCTGCAATGGGAGCATGTTTCTCCCATTTTCATCTCTTCTCCAGAGCAAATGCCTTTTCAGCCTCAGCACACGTCACCACCAACAGCAGTTTGTTGTGTACCCCACATTATACTGCATTAAAAGTGCTGAGAAAACAATCCTCCCTTGTGTTTCTGTTTAACACGTTTGACATGGAATATTTCGAGCCTGGACTAATGTAGCATACTTACCCAGCTCTGCCAAGTTCCCAAAAGCAATCAGACACATTTCTGTCAGGGCGGTGTTGTGGGAATGGATGCCCAGCAGCTTCACCAGGGTTGGAATAACACCCAGGTTAATCAGCTGGGCTTGTAAGGTGTCTGCAAAAAAACAGATATGAAAAATGCAGCTAAGTGATGTTTCTTAATATATAAAAGGTGTGTAGAAAATGACATAAAAACCTATGTTGTCATGTCGTCTGAGAAGAAACATTATGAATTATATTGAGATGAAACATTATGAATTATATTGAAGTGGCATGTCCGGCTCCCGTGGAGAAATTTGCTGACCACATGGCAGAAAACATTCAATAACAGGATTTTAGATTAGATTTCTTCTATCAATATCAGGATACAAACACTTAATGGCTGAAGACAAAAACATGGATAATAGGACATAAGAGGTTGATCCTCTAAGGTGTTTAAAATGTGGTTGATAATTTAAATGCTGAGAGGGAAAATGAGGTAAAACAACTTCAGTACTGAAAACCAAGAATTATGAGGATAAGTCAGCAGAATAGAAGACATACAGAGGAGAGAGAACAAAGCCATGATCACCTCACATACTTTCAGAAAGACTATTAGCAACTGGACATAAATATTTATGTTTTTATGAGTTCTTATAGGTACCTTCCTTAAAATATATTCTGCTAATTTTGGGGAACGATTCTATAATTTGACACAATCAATGAAAAAAACTAAATAAAAATCAAATACAACTCATTTGAAAGATTTGTTTGCTTCCACAATAAGACCCATAGAATACATAAAATAGTTTTTCAGCAGTAGCAGCTGAGAAGTTTTTTACTGCAGACAATAAGGAATAATCTTTACAGATCTGCTTACTTTCTTGGCTCATAACAATTTTATAAGTTGTGTAGCTAAGAAGCTGAGACACCAATAACAAAAAGTAACAGTAATACTTTTAACTCTAAAATCTACATGGGGTGTTACATTGAAAGCTGCAGAAAGTCGTAACCTTTCAAAACCTCCCATTCCCCAGTCAAGTAGATCACCCAGCATAACACTCTGCCAACACACACACAGTCATGCCTTACTATACTTGTGTGAACTCACATCGACTTCTATTAATTTCTGTAGCCTAACCCTGATATTTTCCCTAAGCCTAGTCAAGTCTAAGAATTTAGCCTAACCCTAATCCATAAATAGTGTTTACCGTTGTGTAAATCAGCAAAATGTCGACACAATCCTAGTTTCAGGTCAACTTTAGTCCTTACCATTACCTATAGACATGCATATATGCAATGTTGTACTTTTATCCAAATGAGAGCTTTGTATTAGTTATTACATTTATGCCTAACCTGGACATTTTCCGGACCCTAACCAGAAATAGTATATTCCCAACGTCAACCAAAACTTAATTCACACCTTATCGCTAAACCGAACTACTAGAGCTTAGTACAACTGAAAAAAATGAGGATCAGGACAATGTACTCACTTTCCACATATAACCTCCCTTCGTTAGTGAAAATGGTGAAAGTAGTCCTCTATGAGTACTATGAGTACTCTATGCGTACAGAATAAACTAAACGAACTGAAATGCGATTTCTGCCTGTAGCAGTAACATTTGGAGTTTATTGTAATCCATAGGGGAGCCCAGAGTACATGTACTCTATGTACTTAGAGTACATAGTACTCACAAACACACCATCCAGTCCATGACATGGAACCATAGATAAATCCTTTCAAAAGTATCCCTCCTCCTTCTCCAACGTTTTCCCATTTTGTCTCATTAAAACCTCAAATGTCTGTCAATTTTAAGTAATCAACACAAAGTAGAGTGGAATTGTACGTGGCAGAAAAAAACATGCACTGAACTACTGAATCAGAATCACAAACACATGAAGTCTCATTCTTAAATCACAGGGTTTGATGTGAGGTTAGCGCATCCTTTGCTGCTAAAACTACTGCAATTCTTAATTTTCACAAGGCTCAAAAGCGTTGATGGGAAATTTTGACCATCCTTCTGAAAGCAAATTTGTGTGGTCAAACACTGAACTCTTTGCAGGCCGGTCAAGTTTTCCCACACAAAACTACTGTAGATCATCCATATGTTTATGGGCTTTGCTAAGTGGACTGGTGCTCAGCCACACTGGGACATGAGGAAACTGTCTCCAAACTATTCACTCAAAGTTCTTCAAATGTCTTGGTATGCTGAAGCATTAAGAGTTCTATCACTGCAACTGAAGGAACAAATCTAACTGCTAAAACAGCCCAACACCACATTCCTGGTCCCTCTCTCCACCAAACTTTACACCTGACAATGGAGTCAAGCAAGTACTATTCTTTCAAACCCTCGGCAGTATGATTCATCACTCCGAAGAACATGTCCGCTGCTATATAGTCCAGGGAAACATGCTCTACACCTCCCCATCCAGGCTTCACATTGCCCCTGGTGATGCAAGACTGAGGTGCAGCTGCTTGAACATAAAACCTCATTCATTCAGTTCTCTATGCAGTTCTTGAGCTAATCTGAAAACCACATAAATTTGGAGGTCTGTGTAACCCAGGGTAAAAACTGCCCTTAATCCCGCCTTTGCTGCTCTATTGGTTAGAGCAGTGGTTCCCAAAGTGTGGGGCGTGCCCCCTAGGGGGGGCGCAGTGCCATTGCAGGGGGGGCACGGGAAGCAGCATGGATGAATGAAAAAAAAAAAAAACAGTCAAGTGTTTCACTGTAAAGATGGTTTGTAGTGTGTTTTGTTGCAACCTGAAGTGTGAAATAAACTTCAGTGGAGTTTGAAAACAAAATATGTGTATAGGTTTATGTCTGGTTGAACGATGTGTGTGCCCAGTTGATTTTTTTTTTTTTTTTTTGGGAGGGGGGGGGGGTTGTAATCCATAGGGGAGCGACCCAGAAGAAAATCTTTGGGAACTACTGGGTTAGAATGACAGTTACATAGTTACATAGTCACATGGTGCATTCAGCGAATCACTGCATCTGAAGTGGTTATTCAGGCGTGCTCCGGCTTTCCCAGTCAGGTGTGAGGGGGAGAGCTGGAGACAAAGGAGCTACAGATCAGAATACCCAGTGAGCGTGGAGCCATGAAGTTATCTTGCACTGAACTGTATATGGAATTGGCCAGGTGACCCTTTTTAGGATTAAAGGATGGCGAGCTTCTGACAACTGGCTGGGGCCAGGAAAACCTGAAATTCACTCCATACTGGTCTGGTAGGAGGCTAATGGTCTGTAGTATTTCCCCCTCCATCTCACCATACAGAAATACAATCCATTATTAATCTCTTCTCCATTGGAAACAAATTGCGCTTGGACATTTTGACCTCAAAAACCATGGACTTTTCAAATGTGTGTCAGTCATTCACTGTGCTGACCGGTGGAGAAATTTAGGACTTTTGTGCACATTTATATGGAAAATTTACTGAAGTACTGTGTATATATATTTTGTATTTATTTTTTGGGTTCTATGTATGTTTTGTGTCTTGTGGTATTAACTTTAATTTTCCCTTCTTTAAAATACCTGGTATTGACAGCAGTTATTCTTTTGTATTGTTTTTATTGATTACTGACAACAGCTCCAGTAGATGAATTTCTTCTGCTATCATATGCCATCTAGTCCCTTAGTACATTAAGTAGTGCTACATCTGCAGCTGTTGACTTTGCAGAAAGTTGATGACTTCTACACAACACACTCCTCAACATCTGCTGGCCTTGCTGTAATTTTGAGTGGCCTCCCATTTCATTGCTGAATCCTGTTGTTCCCACTTAACTAATTGTAAAATATTTAGTAGTAAGGAAATTTCATCAACTTGGTGCCACACTGGAGTTGGATGGAAGTGATTGGAACAGCTCTGCTTCAATTCTAGAAAATTCTGAAGGAGAATCTCCAGCCATCAGATTATAACCATAAGTTCCAGGGCAATTTAAGTTATGCAGCAGGACAATGATCCAAGGTATACCAGTAATTCCTCTTTCGAACAGTAAAAAATAAACAAAAAGGGATTTGAGAGGAGCCTAGTCAAAGTCTGGTCTAGTTAAAGCCATCAAAGAACCTATTGCATAGACTAGTTTAAATGTTATATTCATTCTGAAAAGCTCTCCAATATGCCTGAATTAAAACAAAATAGAGTGGGCCAGGATTCCTCTACAGCCATGTTTCAGACTTTACAAACACTTAAGGACATTTGTTGAAGACATGACCAGTTCAGGGGGCAATTACTTTTAACATAAAGCCAGGTTCAACTGGATGGCTTCTGTATTTATTCAGGCTAATTTTCTTTGATGTTACACTTTGCTTGAAGAACTGAAACATGCAAATGTCACAGAAGAAATCTGTTTGAATAGGTAAAAAAGTGCCTTCAGGTCAGGGGATGCACAGACTTACAGTGCAGCCAGGGCTGAGCTGAAGAAGGGAATCAAGAAGGCCAAACTACAAAAGGAAGGTGGAGGATCATTTTTCTAACCCCAACCCCCGACGTATGTGGCAAGGCCTTCAGATTCTCACAGACTACAAGAACCCCAATACCACCCCTGCTTCTACTGATGTCTCCTTCCTCAACGAACTTAACTTCTATGCTCGTTTTGAGAGAGGGAATACCACAACTGCAACCGAAGCAGCTACCTCCCCAGGCCAACAGCCACTGACTTTCCTCCCCACTGACGTAGGAGCGGCTCTGAGCAGGATTAAATCCCACAAGGCTGCAGGTCCTGATGGCATACCTGGACGTGTCTTCAGAACGTGCTCTGGGGAGCTGGCAGGAGTGCTGACGGACATCTTCAACCTGTCCCTGGCCCGCGCTGTGGTACCGACCTGCTTCAAGTCTACCTCCATCGTCCCAATCCCCAAGAATCCCAACCCAACCAGACTCAATGACTACCGCCCGGTAGCCCTTACCCCCATCATTACCAAGTGCTTGGGGCGGCTGGTCCTAGCACACCTCAGATCCTGTCTCCCCCCCACACTAGACCCCCACCAATTTGCATGCAGGCAGAACAGGAGCACAGAGGATGCAGTCTCTATAGCGCTGCACTCTGTCCTTTCTCACCTGGACAGTAAGAACACTTACGCCAGACTGCTGCTCTTAGATTTTAGTTCAGCATTCAACACTGTCATCCCATCACAACTCATCACCAAACTCACAGACCTCGGCATCAGTCCACTCATGTGTAACTGGTTGCTCGACTTCCTGACCAGTCGACCTCAACATGTCCGGCTGGACAACCACTTCTCATCCACCATCATCATAAACACCGGAGTGCCACAAGGCTGTGTGATGAGTCCCTTCCTCTACTCCCTCTTCACCTACGACTGCAGACCTGTCCATGGCTCTAACGCCATCATCAAGTTCGCAGACGACACCACGGTGATCGGCCTCATCAGAGATAATGACGAGGCCGCTTACAGGGAGGAGGTAGACCGTCTGGCTGAGTGGTACGACAAAAACGACCTGCAGCTGAACACCGAGAAGACCAAGGAGCTTATCGTGGACTTCAGGAGGAACGCTGACCCACATCCACCCATCCACATTAAGGGGACAGTGGTGGAGCGTGTGGACACCTTTAAGTTCCTGGGAGTCCACATCTCCGAGGACCTGACTTGGACGACCAGCTGCTCCAAACTCATTAAGAAGGCGCATCAGCACCTCTTCTTCATGAGGACCCTGAGGAAGAACCACCTGTCCTCAGAGATCCTCACGAACTTCTACCGCTGCACCATTGAGAGCATCCTCACCAACTGTATTACAGCTTGGTACGGGAACTGCTCTGTCTCCGACCGGCAGGCGCTGCAGAGGGTGGTGAAAACTGCCCAGTATATCGCCGGGGCACCGCTCCCTGCCATCAAGGACATCTACAGGAAGCGGTGTTTGAAAAGGGCCGGGAAAATCACAAAGGACTCCACTCACCCAGCACACACACTCTTTTCCCTCCTGCCCTCTGGGAGGCGTTACAGAAGCCTACGGACCAGAACCACCAGGCACCGGAACAGCTTCTTCCCCACAGCTGTCACGCTTTTGAACGCCTCCTGACATAAAACATAAACTATAAGGACTGTACTCCCCTATCCTCTCATACAACAATAACACATGGACTATCCTCACACACACACACACATCACGGACTGTTTTCTTCACACACACATACAACCTGTAAATTTTATCTGCCATTATTTATCTATAATCCATTCCCTAACATTCTTGTATATTCTGTGCATATAGCTCCCATATTTATATTTATGCACAATATCTATATCTCTTGCTATAACCCCTTATAGTCCATACATACATAGTCTTGTACATCTGTAAATAAATATTTATATCTCGTAGAGCACTTCTGGATAGATGCAAACTACATCTCGTTGCTTGTACTTGTGACAGTGCAATGACAATAAAGTTGAATTCTATTCTATTCTATTATAAAAACTTTTCCCAGCACCGTAAGGAATATCCTTTGGACCCAGTAAGGTTCATTTTGTTTTGATAACACATGTTACCACTTCTATTCTATATATTGTTTCTGTCCAATTGAACCCTATGACTTACATCATCTTTATTGGAGGCCAGGTAGGAAAACCTGGTGCTTACCTGTCTCTGATTGGAGTTTTCCTTAAATTAATACATAGGTTAGTTTGGAAGTCAAGTGCCGCATTGATGGAGGAAAACACTTATGAGGAAACTTATGAGGCAAACCTGTTACCTTTGCACTTAAAGGTAACAGGTTAAGGTTTATCTGGTTGCCATGACTTTACCAGTCCTAGATTTCACTTTATGGTGTTACAAAGCTGGGAGTAAGTTTTGGAAGTTAGCTCACATTTTGCAAGCCAAAAGATCCTGTGCTGCCTAAAGTTGGAAAACCAGCATGCTTTATTTGTTTAGTTATTTTTACATTTACATCTGACAAAAATAGATCAGTTAGAAACCATAACAGAGAAATGTGGAATGAACTACTCAAGATAAATTACAAATGACTTTAAACCATATTGTGTGTAAACTAAAACCAATTCAAGTACTTTGGGGCCAGTTTTAATCCCAGAGGTAAAAGACTAAAATAGGTGGTGAAACATCATTATTTTTGAATGCTAATCTGCTGGTTATGTAAAAACCACAGTGATTAATGAGTAGGACACAATGTAAAACTCCATTTATTTCTTAAACTTTTGATTCTGATATTTTTCCGTAATGGAATATGCAATAAAGTAAGGGAACTTATTTCCCACTTACAATATCCAGAGTTGGAAAATGATCTAATGAAATTCCACAATTTTCGAGACTGCTTAGGATGATAAAGGATTTAGGAAGTATGAAAGAGCTGGCAGACTATAAGGAAGCAGCAGCGGATGCTTTTCAGAAGTTCTAGAGCTCAACAATTAGCGTTTAATTTAAGAATAACTCTTAAAAAAATAAAATGTTGCAGTTTTGTAAAACAGCAACAAACAAGTCACAAGCGTTTTTCCACCGAACTGATTCTAGTGCTAACCCACAGCTGGAGCCAGAGCCGGCTCCAACTGGTTCCTCAGATGGGTTCTATCTTAAAGCCTCGTCATCACATGACTAAAAACCTCTCTTTCACCCACTGTTAAGGCTAAATTTGGATGTCTCATTGCTTCAACCTGCATTTCTGATCACAAGTCAGAAGGAAATAGGGGTGAATTAATTGCAGCTTTCTGGCCTTTAACCGATTTACAAACAAAGCTAGCAACGGCGGGATGGCTGCGATTAACAGCATCAGAGCAGATCCAGTGGGCTGGTCTGTCAGTCAGCCCTCTATCACAGCAAAACAAAAGGGAACAGTGGCTGATCTTCAGAGCTTTCTGAAGATAGACAAGATCAATTTCTCAAAGTGAAAACAGCTACATTCACTGGATGATGAAATAATCATTTCAGGGCCAGATTTAGGCAGAGAAAAAACAGGACTTTTAACAAAATACCTAAAATTATTTTAAGGGGATATAAAAATTTGGGCTGATATTTAAATCCGATATAACTATTGCTGTTATGGCCAATAACCCATAACCCACTGCATCACTGTCACTTGTTACTTATCGGCTCACACCAAAGTTAGCATCAAGAAGCATTTTAGCTACATGTTTGCATATAGTTCCTGACAAAAGCTGTTGCTGGATGGCAGACAGGAACAGTCTTACTGCTAAGCGTCAGTTCTTCCAAAGCAGTGGAGCTCGTTTGGTGGAAAATCTGGAGTCATGTCATTCATTAAAGCCCAATCTGCTGCTGGTTCTGGGAAATAAAATGATTCAAGTGGCAGGGCCCCTAAACATGTTAGCCATCTCGCTATACACAAGGGTGATAGACTAACAGACTGATGCTCCCTTGAGCTGTGTTACTAAAATAGCTAAAAAGCTATATAACTGATGAGGACGCTCTAGCAGCTGAGTCACAGCACACTCTCTAAAATCCCATCTGGCTAAGAGATGGGAGGAAGGTACTGCTACGATGAACGATGATGTTAATGATTTTAGATTACCTCAGTGAAGATGATAGAAAAGCAAGAAGATGTGACAGAAAGAAGGGAACAGATGAGCCTGAATTAGAGAAGCACAGATTAAGTTCAACATCTACCGTCTGAGAAGAAGAAAGAAAACGCCCACTGATTAGTTGAGATGAGTATAAAGTCTTTGGGGGAGGAAGATGGTCATTACCATTATCATTGCTATAGTTCATCAGCATGCCACAAAAGACAGCCAAGAGTCTCTCTTTTTCCGGATCAGTATTTTGGGAGAGGGACTTAATGTGTTCAGCTACTATCTGAGCCCCTCCTGCCAGGTGTACTGCATTCCTGCCCTCATCTGAAAAACAAGAGAGGCCGGGACAGAAATCAGCCGTAAAGCAGAGAACAAACAACCACAGCTGATAGCTTACACAGAAGTCACAACAAAATCCAAAACAGGCAGTAGTCACAGTACTGATGAATATAAGCTAAGAGTTAAACTTAACTTTCTGCTTGGTTTTGCTGAGTAAATTCGATTTGGGTTTATTCAGAAATTCAGCAAAACAAATCCCAACAGGCTGTATGGTGACACAGAAAAAAGGACAGAGCCCTGATTTAAAGGGGCAGTATTATGTGTTTTCCAGCCACACAGTGCCATATTATCCACCTTATTCATAGCCCCCATGAGGCTTTGCGTGATTTATGGGCGTGACTTCCGCCGCAAACTGGAACCGCCATTTGTTTACATGTTAGCAACTCGCTAACCGGCTTTCCACAGAGTTTTTAGGCTATGAAATATGTTCGAGCTCCAGCTATCACAGCTTAAATGTGGCAATATTGTTTTACCACTACCTGAAGCTGTTGAGGGGTGGGATGGCGACTTGAAGAAATGGCCGCAAATAACCCGCACTAGCATATTTAGCTACTTCACTGACTCAGTTGCTGCAGATGCAGGTTTTCTTATGTTGCGTTTTGTCCACACAATGAAATGATCACACGTAAAACATTTTGGGTTCTCTCTTCAAGTTTAGAATTTTTAGCCAAATTCTTTTTGTTTCCTTATCTGTCGGTAGGTGATGTAAACTACCACTTATCACAGATACACTGCCGTTTTGTTTTGGGAGCACGTTCGAGACACATTGCTGCTGAAGCCACAAACTAAACTTGGTCAAATTATTAGAGTACAGCTACGAACAGCACAACAGTTACCCGAGCTCCACAAGGGCATCATACCCTTTCCAGTGGCAAATTGCTCTCTATAACAGGTTAATGTGTGATTCAGTTTGGTTCGGTTCTAGTCCAGTGGGGAGATTCTCTGTATTACGGTCTGGAGCGCAGGAGCTGAGGTAATTTCTCCACTGATTTGCAGCGTCACTCAGCAACAGAAAACCTTGATTAAATAAACTCAGATGTGAGACTCTCATCATGAACTTTATTATCTTTTAAATTCAAACAAAATTCACATCACACAAGCTGATATTATGTAGTTCCAGTGTTTTACACTGTCACCGCAAAACAGCAGCTCAGATCTCTGACCAGCTTCTCTGCTCTTATCTTTATTACTGAGTTCTTCAGAGGAGCAGCGTTGCTAAGTCACGATCATTCCATTACAAAACTTAACAATCGTGCTCCTGTCGCTCTCCACGATTAAAGTCATAATTACGATTCTCTGTACTGAGCAACTCTCTGATAGCAGATGGATTGTCCGTAGACAAGTTTCACTAAGTATTGTATTACAACCGAAAAGAGAGTTGTAACCTCTATCATGAAAATAGATTAGCAAAAAACCCTACAAATTACAATGAAATACTGCTACTTCCGGTGGGCGCCGGAAGTAAGACCCATAATCGTTTCCCCAGTAAGCCTCCCAGGAATAAGGTGGATAGCACAATCAAGCAACTATGTTGCCGTTAAAAAAATGCTGAATACTTCAAATATGACTTCAACTGAAATTTGACTTTGTAATTTATTGCCTTGAAATTGGGGCTGGGTGATGTATCGAGTGTACTCGATGTATCACGATATTTTCAAATTACGATAGTTAAAATGGCTATGTCGCAATCATCAAGTATAAATTGTCCTTCACAAAATAAACGTTCACCGTCAAATTCACTGCAAGTAACGTTTGTCCGACACCCCATGAATGCGTTACTAGTCCCTCTTCCCTCCCAACCTGAAAATTTTCTACCAATCACACTGCGCGGAAAAAAATAAACATGGTGACAGCGAGAGTTTGAGGCAAACCATGAATGAGACGGTAACTGAAGGGAAGACAAGAACGACTGGCGAAGAAGGTGTGGCAACCAGGAGCGTCGGTTGAGTTTCCCCGGAGAGTGGGAGTTAACTCAGACCTTTTTTGGTCAAAAGAAGAACAACAAAACTTAATACGCCTTTAATTAGGGAAAAGCAAAGTGTCACTATTTGAAAAGGAAGGACAGTAAAGTAAGTCAGATGGTTCTGGTTGCTGAGCAGGGCCAGCAGAACTGGGGACGGTTGACCGTTAGTGAACATAAGAAGGTTTCTTCAGTTGACGCCACCAACCCTAGCTAAGTTGGACGTGAAGTTAAGCGGCTAAAAAGACAACTTATCAGCACTCATCAGAGCTGAAAACTAGGTTAGTGCAGTAAGAGGAGACTGTCTTAAGCGCAGTGGCTGATGTGGAAATTGATACTAAAGTTACAAAATATCAACATAACTGACGGGGGGAGAAATACGGAAGGACTCAGCCGTTAAAGACACTTCACAACAAAGCGAGGGGGGAGCCGAGATGGCGTCTTGGTAAGGCTTCCATTCTAAAGCTCCGCTAAAACCTGTACTTAAAGCCATAATCTAAACATATCTGTCTAGTTTGGCATCTCGGTCCTTATCACGATCATGCACAGATAGGAAAACAAGAGAAAAGATCATAAGTCGTCCAACATGAACAGTGTAAACCTTGATTTGCATAACATCTCTACTGGTGATTCTACTGTCGAAGTTATGAATGTCGGGGACTTTTCACTCTCGCCTGATATCCCAGTAAAATCCACTCTTATAAAAAAGGGAAAGCCCTCTGCCGCTACAGATGACCCAGATGACATTGTTACCAGACACTCCGCCATCGTCAATGCCCGGGCCGACGCACTCGAGAGCATGGTAACATTAAAAATTGAGGGGCTTAAGAAAACTATTGACTTTGTCTCTAAAGAATTGATTGATATTAAAAAGAAAGTAATGGAGGTGGATGCTAAAGCTAAAAAAGGAGGAGCGGCTGAGAACCGTGGAGAACCGCATGATGGAGCTTGAACGCTACTCTCGCAGATGGAATCTGCGGCTGGTTGGGGTCCCTGAGAACGACCAGGAGAACATCAGAAACAAAGTGATTCTGATCTGCCAGAAAACCATCGCTAATGATAACATAAACATGGCAGACGGAATCAACATCGTTCACAGGCTTGGGAAAAGTGATCACAGCAAGAAGACGGCGCGCAACATTATTATCAAATTTCTGTCTCTACGGTGAGAGACGTCCTCTGAAGAGCCGCCAAGAAGTCCAAGTCCCTGTTGGACAACAACATGCGCTTCGCAGAGGACCTGACAGTGGAGGACCGGGAAAAACAACGCCTTCTCTGGCCATCAGTACAGGAGGAGCAGGGCAAGATGGCCTATTTCACCGCTGGGCGAGCCTTCATCAACGGCAGTGAGATCTTCCCTCCCTCCGCCACATGATGCTCCACCTGCTAGTTTAAAGTTCATCCCGATCCTGTTGGATTTACAGTTTGTTGTTCTGTTATAATATGTTCTCTGTCATTAACAGGAATAGGTTGCTAGAATATAGCCAACAGTCATATGGCTCATTCATTGTAAGTATCTTCTATTTGCGGAGCTTGAGCTCTAACTCGTTTTTTCATAGCGTAATTTGCTATCCCATTAATATTGTGCTCTATTGAGGATTTGTTCAGTTGTTCATGTTACATCACATGTAAAAGAATAGTCTGATTGGGGGTGGGGAATAAATTTGTGGGTACAACCTTTTGTGGCAATAGTTTTATAACAAGTTTCTGAAATTACCTCATTCAAATTATTGACCCAACGCTGTTTCTCTTCGGAACTAGACTAGTTCATCTGATTCCTCTTCAGTTACTGTCTCTTTTTTTTATTGCATCAAAAAGTCAATACAATGTATAGAATGCGGAAAAACGAAGAAAAAAAAAAAACAAAAAGAAAAATGCCAGGGGTTACAAGGAATAAAAACAATAGAAAGTCTAATACAAGGAGAACAAACAGAGACAAGAGTGTTTCAGGGAATACAGTTAAAGAATTTCAGGGCTTCAAGAGTCTTTACAGCTTTGGGATTGGTAGAGGTCTGTATAGTTACTACATAGTGTTGTAATTCAGATAAAAACAGATAAAATAGAGGCTTTTTGCCAGAAATTTTGCATTTATGAATATGAAATTTAACTAGAATTAACAATAGATTAATTACATAAAATTTATTCTTATTAGCAGGACAGACATTTTAGGAACAAAAAAGTACATCTGTGTATAAAAGTGAAAAACTATTGAAGATATGAGATTGAATATAATAAAGTTTTTCCAGAAAGAGACAGCGAAGTGGCACCTCCAGAATAAGTGGACCGTTGTCTCATTGTCCAAATGGCAGAAAGAGCAGCTGCGGTTTATATCCTGGTGCAGGTTTTGTTTTGCAGGGTAGCACCGGTGGAGAAGTTTGAAGCACACATCACGAGGTTTGTTCATAATGAAGAATTTGGACGATAAAGTCCAAACCATTTTCCATTTGTTATCAGAAACAAACTGTCTCCAGTAGTGGGTCACATAAGGTGTAGTAGCAATGTCCTTCTGAAATAAGGATCTTATATTCCTGTTTCTAGTAGAGGGTTTAAAGGAGAAACAAATTTTACCCACATCAGATTCAAAAACAGAAGAATGTATGTCTACAACTCTGTCCTCTCCAGAATGAAGATGGCCCTTAAAGAGCATGAGAACTTCTTTAGGAACAGCGTCCATAACAATAGCAAATTCCCTGGGGGGAACTGGGATACAGTAGGTGGATAAAAATTCAGAGTAAGATTTTAGGTACCCGTCAGAGTTAAGTAATTGTTTTAACCCTGTTAGGGAAAATCAGAGATTGATTTTTGTAAAGAATATTTTGGTTATTCCAGATGAGAAATGTGTGAGGGGAGAAAGAATGTTTATAAATTAGAGACCAAGCAAGGAGCATCCGTTTGTGATAATTGGCTAGTTTTAGGGGAGGTTTTTCAATGTTATAGTTAGACTTAAGTACAAATGAAAGGCCACCAAGTTTGAAAAAAATATAATTAGGGATAAAATTCCACAAAGAGTCAGGGTTGAATAAGAAATTCTGATCCAATTTATTTTAAATGTGTGATTTAAAGATGAGAAATCTAAAAAGTTTAAACCACCTGAGTCTACAGGATTTAGGAGCATAGAGTCTTTGATGTAATGCGTTTTATTTTTCCAGATAAAATTGTAGAGAATTTTACCAATAGTTTTACAGGTAGCAGTATTGACATTTAATGCATTTAGTGCATCATAAGTTAACCTGGATATTCCTGCAGCTTTAGATAACAATATTCTTCCTCATAAAGACAGATCTCTTTGAGGCCAGCGGTTTAATTTCTTTTTGGTTTTATCAATTGTAGGGTCAAAGTTAAGCTTGCATCTTTCTTTGGCATCTTTTGTGATAATTACACCAAGATATGAAACTTGTGTTTTAACAGGAATGTTGTAAAGACGGTATTCTCTACAAGATGATATGGGAAGCAATTCACATTTGTTTAAATTAAGTTTGAGGCCTGAAGCATCAGAGAAAGTTTGGATGAGCTTAATAACAGGAATTTGATCAGCATCTCTCAGAAACAGTGTCGTGTCATCAGCAACTTGACTTATACAAATTTTTCTATCAGCAACTGAGATACCACGGATATTGTTTTCCAGAATAAATGTTGCAAGAAGTTGGGCTGCGATCAGGAATAAATAAGGGGAAACGGGGAAGCCCTGTCTTACTCGTCTGGATACTGGAAATCTGGGACAGGTGCCATGCTTCAGTTTAATACAGCAGTTACCTTTCTTGTAAAGAGTCTGAATAGATTTTATAAAATATTGCCTGAAACCAAATTTTTCTAAGGCCCGATGCATAAAGCCATGCTCTAGAGCAGGGGTCACCAACACGGTGCCCGCGGGGACCTTGTCAGTCGCCCGAGGAGCAAGTTCTAAAAATAGCCATTGTCATTAGGCAGGGCTGCCAAAGAAATTATTTAATTTAATGTTTTTACATTGAAGTAACATTTGTTTATATTTAGAATTTTTTTTTAAAAAGTAAATTATAAAAAAATTTTAAAATAAATTGCTTTATGCATAAATCTCTTTTTTGATGGTTAAAGTTCAGAACTATGTGCAGACGCCTGCAGGATATTATTGGAGGGCAGCAGCGCCTGCAGCTGTATGGCTACACCTGCTCTGCCTACCTTAAGATTTTTCTTGAAGTAAAAAAAGAAAAGAATAATTTCAAAAATTTTTATTATCAAACCCTCTTCACAATTAACAAAATTGTGGAGAAAAAAAAGATCTTGTGTGTCGAAACATCTTGTACGTAGCGCACGTCTGAATCTGTGGGGGTCAAAGGGCACGCCAAAGCTAAAATCTTATTGGTCAGTTTGCTTTTGTTTATTTGGGGGCTTGACGCTTTTTCTGTAAGCTATAAATGAATGACAGGAGTTTGAACCTCCCATAGTTCTAAGAGCGGTTTGGATGCCGGTTGAGCTTTACAGTGTGCGGTTCTGGTGGGCCGCCGGTTTATGAGCTTCTTTGACGTTTCCCAAACTGGAGAGCTGATGGGTCACCCCTTAGCTGACATCTGCCGCTCTTCGTGAGCGTCGCTCTAAGACTGTGGGTTAAACAATTTAATCTAGTCAAAACGTTCCCCAAAAGAGTAAAAATTAAACAAACATTGTTGCTTCACCTTCTCCTCCTTTGGACGTCTGACACCACCTGAACCTGGGAATCAACACCCTCCTCTTTCTGTGGATCTCATGGGTAGGCTTCGCTTCCATGTCTTTATTATTTAGCATAGTTTGTGTAAAAAAAAAGGGTGCACTGCTTTAGTGGTTTAGGTTTGTGCGGCTTTTGTGCAACGCGCACATGATGTGCGTTGGAGAGGTGTTCTATTGCAGGTCAGGTGCAGTGATAGTTTTTCCGATCTGTCGGACATTTTTTTTCGACATCTGCTGGTGTCAGCCAACGGGTAACCCGTCAGCTTTTAAGTTTGCAAAACCACAAAAAAAGCTAATAAACCGGTGACTCGCCAGAACTGCGCACACTATAAGAAGCTCAGGCGGAATCTTAGAACTATGGGAGATTCAAACCCCACTCATCATTTTTAGCTCACAGAAAAAGTAAACTGACCAATAAGATAGGCTTCGGCGTGCCCACCCCCACAGACTCAGACTGATGTGCGCTACGTACAAGATGTTTTGGCACAAAATAACTTTTTTGTCTCTCCACAATTTTGCTAATAGTAAAGAGGTTTGGATAACTTTTCTTTTCTTTTTTTTATTTAAAGAAAATCTCAGTGTGTACAGCTGTAGCTGCAACAATCCATACTCAGTCACTTGTGGGCAATTTAGAATCACACAAAAAAGCTCCAAAAGGGAATCAAGCTTAAAACTGTGAACTAAGAACTTCTGATCACATAATAGCAATAGCATAGCTGTCATGGTAAATTATTACTGATAACTATTGTCAGTAGTCCCTAACATTAATATGATCAGGCAGCATGTAATCATACATATACGGTATATACTGTATATACTCTTGTTATAAAGCCTGAGCCAAGAACATTTATGTGTGTATCAAGCAAGTAGC
Organism: Xiphophorus hellerii; assembly: GCF_003331165.1. Classification (NCBI taxonomy): domain Eukaryota; kingdom Metazoa; phylum Chordata; class Actinopteri; order Cyprinodontiformes; family Poeciliidae; genus Xiphophorus; species Xiphophorus hellerii. Next base: position 1,233,588 of record NC_045685.1, read on the forward strand.
CCTTCGTGTTACTCTGTACCCGTGAAGTAGCTCCCAGTCTCAAAAAGGTTGGTGACCCCTGCTGTAGAGAGTCAAAAGCTTTATAAAACTCTAAAAACAAAATAAAGCTGTCATCATTTATTAGTTCTGAATAGTCTAATAGATCCAGTGCAAGCCTTAGGTTGTTTGTGATGTCTCTGTGGGACATGAAGCCTGATTGAGATTCATCAATAATAGAACTGAGGGTTTGTTTATTGGCCAAAATAACAGCAAAAACTTTATAGTCATTGTTCAGTAAGCAAATACTGTAGGTATGCAGTTGTCAATGAGTAATTTGTCTTTGCCAGCCTTTGGGATCAAAGTAATAAGGCCTTGTGTTAAAGTAGGAGGCAATTCTCCAAACACACCTGCACCGCGGGCTTTAGAAGAAAAAAACGCTACAGAGCGGAGTCAGGATGCAGCGGAACAGTCAGAAGAGCAGTGAAATACACGTGTCCTACTGTACTTTGTTTTTTTTTTCATAATAATTTTTCATTTTCTCCCGTTCTAATCCAATTACTCAGGTCGCGGTGGGGCGGTGCTGAACTCCGCAATTTGAAGCCTTCAGTTCGTACTGATGATTAACATTATTATTTTACAGTACAGTAGTTATTTGTAAAAAAACAACAACAAAAAAAACGTTTATACAGTACTTTTATTTGTTAAACAAATGCTTGGGCCTTTAAAAAGGTTTTGTTCTTTGGTTTCAATGTATTATGGAGTATGTCATTGTATAATTGTAAAAAAAAATAAAGGTTACTACTTCACGGATTTCGCCTATCGCGGGTTCTTTTTGGAACGTAACCCCTGCGAAAAACAAGGGTTCACTGTACTTGGAACGCTGATTGGTCAGTTGCTGACAAGTGCCCTGGAATGATTGGGGGAGGATTGCTCTACGTCAGCATGGGTGTGGAGCCGGCGTCATGTCAATTCCCCCGCTGTCGAGGGGAATTACTTTAGTAGCAATTTTCACATCCAGCACTGCGCTTAAGACAGAGCTTAGACTCCTCTTACTGTACTAACCTAGTTTTCAGCTCTGATGAGTGCCGATAAGTTGTCTTTTTAGCCGCTTAACCTCACGCCCAGCTTAGCTAGGTTGGTGGGGTCAAATGAAGAAACCTTCTTGTGTTCACCAATGGTCAACCGTCCCCGGTTCTGCTGGTACTGCTTAGCAACCAAAACCATCTGACTTACTTTACTGTCCTTCCTTTTCAAATAGTGATACTTCGCTTTTCCCTAATTAAAGGCGTATTAAGTTTTGTTGTTCTTCTTTTGACCAAAAAACGTCTGAGTTAACTCCCACTCTCCGGGGAAACTCAACCAACGCTCCTGGTCGCCACAGCCGTTTCCCTGACTCTCCGGTTAAAATCGGTTATATAACGCCCAAAACATTCTGACATGACTGTAGTTCAGCCTTCTTCTACCATCATTGTAGTTTTTAACTGCCAACTCAGCCCTCCTCTGTAGTAAGTGAGAGTTCCACCATCACTGTAGTTCTAACCTTCAGCCATCATTGTAGTTCTAGAGAGTAGCTAAGCCCTCTGCCCACTGTCATGTGTGTTTGAGAGACAGAAAGGTGGCGAAAGAATTCTATCTTTGTGAGACACCCAGTCAGTTTTTATGAAAAAAGCAGTCCGAACAACTCCTTCCCGTTCAGGAGCCGTGAGATGTATTCGAAAACCGTTTGAAGCATATAAGAGTGCCATTTCTCTTCTCCAATAGTACCGCGAATCATACCTGTACCTCACTTACAATAATAGCAGCAATGAGAGAGAGTTGGTGTGCGCTGAGCTCTGGAATTTTTGAGAAAAGGATGAAAATTAATGGCTGGGAGCCTGAGGTTACCCTGTCACATTATTTCGCTCTAAAGTACCTTGACAGAAAACCGTCAACCTTAGAAAAATTTTGAAAACATTATGTCAGACTGGTTTTCTAGTACAAACAACTGTTCATGACTGGACCTTGAATCTTTATCATGCTGTCCAAGAAGGATAAGCCCTCTCCCTTTTATCAATAACTTAGATCAATTGGATTCGTTGAAGTAAAAACATGGTAGTTTATAGTACTTTGTTAGCGTGGCAAGACATAAGGAACTACTTCAATATTTCTCCCTTTATTTCTGTTCGATCCTCTCTGACTTTAAACCCGTATCTACCAACTTCTATTAGAAGTATTGGCCTATTGAACTGGTCCTTTTCTGGTCTGACTGATTTGGTCTGATCTTTTGATTTCTGGTTCTATTAAATCATTTAATCAAATCAGGAACAATAGCAACATCCCTCAAAAAGATTTTTATAAATACCTTCAAATTCGGCACTTTATGGAGTCATTGTTCAGGTCCAATGTATTCCATATGGAACTGATGGATTTAGAAAATACTCTGGTTTCAACCAAATCTGCCAAAGGTTTGATTTCCAAGTTTTATGCATCTTTACTCGGTTCTGAACCATCAAGCTTTGACTCCGTCAAGCGGTTGTGGGAGCATAATCTGGAGGTGAAATTCAGTCCTTTAGATTGCAAGATTTGCAATGGAACCTTTCCTCAATGCTCTTGTATTTCTATACACTCTGTTTCAAACTTTTCTATAGATCTTAGTATACCCCTGTGCGTCTCCAGAGAATGTTCCCCAATCGTTCCAATCTTTGCTGTAAATGTTTTAGGCGTAGAGGTGTTTTTCCATCTACTCTGGTCATGTGATTTATTACAGATCTTTTGGAAAGACATTCATTCTGTAACTGAAAAGATTTGGGGTGTTCGCTTCTCCTTGTCCCATATGTTTTATCTTCTAAATGTTACCTCCTAATCATTGGTATCCACATTCTAAATCTTTGTTTACAATTCTTCGATTTCTTGCTAAGAAGTGTATTTTGCTACGATGGACTTCGCCATATGTTCTTATAGTAAATATATGGCTTACACAGATGTCCGTCACCTTACCTTTGGAAAAACTGACTCATGAACTTAACCACAAATCGGACACATTTTTGAAACTTTGGGGTCCTCTTGAGTCTTTTCTACTTAATCTTTAAGATTTTAGTATTTTATTTTACTGCTCTATTTATTCTTGCCTGTTTTTTTTCCTCTTCTCTTTTCCTCTTTTCTCTTAATGGCCGTGAGGTGAAGTGGACTGGAGGAAGAAACTAACACCTTATTTCTTATTCATGTGGGGTACTATGATAACATAGTATAGTTGTTTTGTTTTATTGTGTTTCTTTTGTGTGTGTATGTGTGTGGCAGCACGGGTTTCTCTTTTGTTCTCTGTATTGTAATTGATCTAAAATTAATAAAAATAATAATAAAAAAAATATGGTCAATGGTTAATTTTTTGACCGATATTTGTAGGTAAGGGTGCACCAATGAATTGTCCTAATTTTCTTTCTTTTTGGGAAATTGGCTGATAGTATAATTTTCCAGTTTCTCATTCAGCCACAGCAAAAAGATTTAGAGCTCACTTTACCTTGGCCCAGCTTAATCAACATTAGGCTTTATGTAAACATCACTCCTGCATATTCTAGGTTCAGTATTTGCAGATCTTTTTGAAACATACCTGCAAATTATTCAGAGAAAACTTACTTATTTGTCAATTTTTTAAAATTATTTTTTATTTTTATATTTTTTAGTTTTATCGGCTATAGTGTCATCTATTTGACAGTTGTCAGATATGACAGTATGTCATGAGAGAGAAAGGGAAAACATGCTGTAAAAGTCATGGCGCCGAACTGGAACCTGTGACAACCTCCTTATACAGGTCTCAGGTTTTTATCCTTGTCCCACCGCTGTGTCCCATTGTGTATTTTTATCATAGAGCATATCTAAAAAATCTGTCAAAAAACGCAAAATCAGAAATTGAAATACTTCTTGACACACTACTGGTTAGCATTTGCAAAGCAGCCAAACCAAGAGCAAAATGTGTTTTCTCTGCCGCTGATTGGATGTAAGTGGAGTGGAGATAAGGAAGCTTCTGGGGAAGTGCTAACACGGTTTCCACTGTTCTTATGGCTGAATATTAATGTGTATTTGGTGTGTGAACTGTTAAAATATACAGTTGTGTTTTTAGAGGAAGACTCAAAAATTTATTTCAGCTATTTGCAGGAAGCGGTTGTCCCTAACCAGAGGTCCACTGTAATTTTTACTGAAGTAATCAAACTAGAGGATTCTGTCAATGCACCGTAGAAGCTAGGTTAGCTTCTACCGTAGATGCAGTTCAAAACATCATGGTTGGGAACAAGACATGTCGTCACAATCCAGCAGGAGAAAACCTTTACAGCATTGGTTCTCAACATTTTCTGGGCCAGCATCCCCCTATCCATTATCCAGGTCCCTTACTGCCCCCCTCATCAAAGAGGATGTAGGCTACTTGCACTGAATATTCAATGAGAATGCATTATTGCACTCTCACTTATTAAATTCCTGTTTCTCTTTATTATTATTCTGACTTCCGTATGTTTTTCTGCGTTTAACTACTAATGCTAACTTCAACCAATTTTCTGCCGAGTTATACTACATCTTTTGCTAAATTTTAATATTGTACTTTTTGAAATATTTGCGCTTTTGTGCCAATTTCAGACCCATTAGAATTGAAATTCTTCAAAATTTCACAAAATTCTAAAATCTTCTACTTTTGATAGCTTACTACTTCTGCCTACTTCAATGTAGATATGCCATTCAACTTTTAAACAAGTCACAAGGCTTTAAACTATCTATTTCACAGAGGTTTCCCCAAAAACTCTTAATTTTATCTGCTCTGAGGAAATCTTGACGTGTCCAGAAGAGAATCGATGATATGATTGATGGTTGCAAACAACCTGGAGACAGGATTTATCAGCGGGGCTTCCTCCATCTTAGACTTAAACTCATCAGCTTTGTTTTATATCCTAATAATCTTGCACCTACCTCCGCCTGAACAAATGCCAGGTCCTAGCAGATTGCAGAAGACCAGCTCTTCAATAAACTCTGCATCACATCTGACAGTTGTAATGAGAACACTGCTGGTAGAACGTGGATTAAATGACAAAGTTTCTCAGAATGAACATCACAGAAGGGCTGCAAGCAGCCATTTTACATGCAATCATATTATTATCAGATCACCTGGAATCTCTTTTAGGTTTGCATATCACAGAACAGTGGAGCTTAAGCTTCAATATGTGACTCTGCGCACATTCTAGACACATTAATCCCTCCTGATGTAGATGTCATCTTTGAATTTGTTTGTATAAATATTTCTTTTACTGTGTTAAAAAAAATTATGTAATACAAAAACAGTCCAATGTAGTCAAAAATATCAGCCAGATCCAGTACGCTCTTTGTTGCCCAATTTCTGTAGTTTTTTGGCAGATGATTAAAAGAAACATAATCCTCTGAACCAGCATTTCCAAAGCAAATCTAACTCCTACTTACGGCTGTCATAGCAGATGTTGCCAAGCGCTCGACCGGTTTGCAGTAAAACCTCCTGGTCAGTGGAGTTTAACAGCTGAACTAGAGGAGGGATGAGGCCAGCTTCCACACAGGGACTCCTCATGAACTCTGGAGAAAAGGGATCAGAATCCAATTACTAAACAGAATCAGAATTCTGAGTCTGAGTTTATGTGACAGAACGGCACATATGGAAGGAGAAAGCCAGAGACGACACACAATGAATCCATTAACCTCAGAATAGCCATGGAAAGATGTAGTGGACCAGGTTTTATTCCCCTGTACAGATATGTGTAACAATGACATTTCAAAATGAAAACACAAGTTGATCAGGTCAGTTCATTTCAATTTAGTTTATTTTATATAGTTCCGTAAAAAAATAAATACAAATAGTAATCTAATGTTTTTACATCAGATTAAAGAAAAAAAAATATCACAAGCAAGATGCAAAAAAATTAATTGCATAAACAACCCACCAATTTTTATAAATTAAAAAGTGTGGTGTGCATTTGTATATCCTACCTCAGATTACCTGCAGCTCTTCTGAGCTATGACTCTACCATGCTCTTTGTATCTATTAATGTGCAAAGTAGCTCAAACTCAGGCTGGATGGAGAGTGTCTCTGAAAAATCAATTTCCAAGACTGCAGATTTGGATTTAGGTCTGGACTTTGACTGGGCCATTTTAATCATATAAATATGCCTTGATCTAAATCACAGCTTCTCATTCCTTGTTATCAGAGCCCCCTCTAATCATGAGTAAGCATTTACTGCAGTTAAGAGTCCATTCAGCTGTTCAAATGTATTAGGGTTGCAATTAACTATTATTTTATTAATCAATTATTCTAATGACTGATCAGATAAAGAAATCTGCAGATTTTTCAAAATACAGTACAGTAAATGCAGTAAAAATGTAAATAAAGAAATAATTCAATTCCTTTTTGAAGTGAGAAAACAATCATTTCATCATATAAAATGTATAGCATTTTATAGCGTGAGTGAACGATACATTATTTGTGGCAAAGGAAGCACCTGCAGCTAAAACAATCCTAACATCAACAAGTGAAAAGCTCAGCTCTGTCTGCTGGGCTAAACATCTACAGTGTCGGGCTGATCAGGGATTTTTCAATTTACTATCAAATTAATTACTGTAAATAAAAGGTGTTTAGTAGGAGATTTTTTAAATAGAATTTGAATCAGGTGAAGCTAAAACTGACACTTGAGTTCTGGGTAGAACTTGCACACAAAGTATGTGCATTTAAGGTTTTGCCAACTTTAAATGCAAAATGTTTATACTTTCTGTACATGTTTGACTTAATTACTTTACATTTCTTCTTTCAGCAAAAGGCCTTTTTTAGTCTGTAGTCTCCAGCTAACAATTAACCAATTACAAAATTAGTTGACAATTATTTTAATTGATTCACCATGATTAATCCAATTCATTGTTTCAGCCCTGAACAGAAAGGAAAGCTTTCACAACAAAAATCACACATGTGATACAAGATGCAGCTGGTGGAGTTTCTACCTTCAATCTACCTAAATAACCAACTGAAGGAAAACACAGAGCTGTCTTTAACAAAGCAGCCACTGATTGCACACATTTTCAGAAGCAATGACAGATAAATGCCAGCAGATTGTTGCCTGGCTCAGCTAACTACTGGCAAGTGATCATTAGCTGCTATCCTGCACAATGAGAATTCTTTGATTATCATAACCTTTCCTTGCTCAAGATTTATTCAGGTCTCCTATTCCTCTAAAAACTTTCATCACACAGAAAAATGATGGAAAATCAATATCCAACTCCAGGATTTCCCCCAGTGCATTATAAGATTGGCGGCCAGCCATGCTGTGCTAGTCCCCTTGCCAGGCTAAGTGTTGCTTGTTTATGTTTTTAGGAAAATAATAATAATAATAAAACGCTTAATTTAAAAAAAAAAAATTAAAGCCGGATTGCAAGCGTCTCTGTTGCTCTGAGCGTTTCACTGCCTGAGCAGATTTATTCCTAAAAGACAGGTTTATAGAACATAGGTTTATAGTTGACGCATTTAAAGCCGGAAGAGCAAACCAATAACACAGCTGGCGCCTCTGCGCTCTACCTTTCACACTGCTGCTGCTTGATTTCTGAAGTTTACCTCAGCGCGGATCGCGCACGCCTCCTTTCACTCAAACTGGACATAGCCTGACCTATATGAATATTTACATGTTTCTTTGGAGAACTCTATATCAAGGTAGGAGTTTAAAACCCACTGCATTAGCTCTGGTTGCGCAGTTCTATATGAACCGCAGGAATAACTTGTAGTCTCGCTTTCAGGGGTACGGGTTGAGGGAGTGGTGAGAAGGATTTATCTTTGTGAACAAAGAATTATGTGGGGCATTTACATTTCAACACTCTGCCCAGAGTGGCTCCGTCTTCCCTGTAAAGTTTATGTCTGTGTTCCCGGTTGGCCTGAGAGTTAGTGGGTAAGAACCAGTGCTTAACAACTCATCATGCAACTCATCAGCCTGGTGAGGAGCTTTTGCGCTCGCCTTGTAGTCACACATCTCATTGGTTTTATATAATTTTTAGCATTATTTTTCCGGTTACACGATGCATCAAACCATATCGAATGCTTTGTCCACTTAGTCAGCCAGAGTCAATGCGCGCGGCAGAGGGGAGATCTGAAAGTCTTGTCCCATAAAGTCAGAGAAACCAAAACTACTGGTAGAAATATTTCACAGACGTAGAGCTGCTCAACCTGTACCAGACAGTAAACTTTCACACCGAACGTCTGCTTAACCGCTGAAGCACGTAACTTAAATAAAAAGATTTTAGCTATGTATTAAAATACTGTATGTCTAAATAGGTCTAAATTAGGTGAAGTTATTGTCAGATAATTTTTCCATTTTGCCAGACAACAGTATCACTTATTCCTATACCAAAAAATTAACAACCATTCGAGGCGATCGGCAGAGATCGGCCTCATGAATGATCTTTACCGACTGCAAAAAACCTGATCAGAGCGTTCATATACTGTATATACAGTACTGTACAGTCATATGAAAAAGTTTGGGTACCCCTGTTAATCTTAATTATTTTTATTTCTAAATATTTGGGTGTTTGCAACAGCTATTTCAGTTTGATATATCTAATAGCTGATGGTATTGAATTGAGGTTTATTGTACTAACAGAAAATGTGCAATATGCATTAAAACAGAATTTGACAGGTGCAGAAATTTGGGTACCCTTATCATTTGATTGATTTGTAAACTCCTAACTACTTTTCACTGACTTACTGAAACACAAAATTGGTTTGGTAACCTCATTAAGCTTTGAACTTCATAGACAAGTGTATCCAATCATAAGAAAAGGTATTTAAGGTGACCAGTTGCAAGTTGTTCTCCTATTTGAATCTCCTCTGAAGAGTGGCATCATGGGCACCTCAAAACAACTCTCAAATTATCTGAAAACAAAGATTGTTCAACATAGTTGTTTTGGGGAAGAATGCAAAAAGTTGTCTCAGAGATTTAAACTGTCAGTTTCCACTGTGAGGAACATAGTAAGGAAATAGAAGACCACAGGGACAGTTCTTGTTAAGCCCAGAAGTGGCAGGACAAGAAAAATAGAGGCAGAGAAGAAGAATGGTGAAAACAATCAAGGACAACACACAGACCACCTCCAGAGACCTGCAGCATCATCTTGCTGCAGATGCTGTCACTGTGCACCGTTCAACAATTCAGCACACTTTGCATAAGGAGAAGCTGTATGGGAAAGTGATGCGACAGAAGCCTTTTCTGCAAGCACGCCACAAACAGAGTCATTTGAGGTATGCAAAAGCACATTTGGACAAGCCAGCTTAATTTTTGGAATAAGGTCCTGTGGACTGAAGAAAGAAAGATTGAGCTGTTTGGTCATAAAAAAAGCCCTTATGCATGCCAGCAAAAAAACACAGCGTTCCAAGAAAAACACTTGCTACCCACTGTAAAATTTGGTGGAGGTTCCATCATGCTTTGAGGCTGCGTGGCCAATGCCGGCACTGGGAATCTTGTTAAAGTTTAGGGTTGCATGAATTCCACTCAATATCAACAGATTCTTGAGAATAATGTTCAAGAATCAGTTATCAGTTACAAAGTTGAAGTTATGCCGGGGATGGATATTTCAGCAAGACAATGATCCAAAACACCGCTCCAAATCTACTCAGGCATTCATGCAGAGGAACAATTACAATGTTCTGGAATGGCCATCCCAGTCCCCAGACCTGAATATCATTGAACATCTGTGGGATGATTTGAAGCAGGCTGTCCATGCTCGGCGACCATCAAACTTAACTGAACTGGAATTGTTTTGCAAAGAAGAATGGTCAAAAATACCTTCATCCAGGATCTCATTAAAATCTACAGGAAGTGACTAGAGGCTGTTATTTTTGCAAAAGGAGGATCTACTAAATATTAATGTCACTTTTCTATTGAGGTGCCCATATTTTTGCACCTGTCAAATTTTGTGTTAATGAGTACTGCACATTTTCTTTTAGTCCAATAAACCTCATTTCAATACTGAAATATTACTGTGTCCATAAATTATTGGTTGTATCAAACTGAAATAGTTGTTGCAAACATCCAAATATTTAGAGATAAAAATAATTAAGATTAATAGGGGTGCCCAAACTTTTTCATATGACTGTATTATATATATATATATATATATTTTTTTTTTTAAGATTCTATAGTTGTGGGTTTAAGTAGTGTTTCACTAGAGATGTTTTCCCGTAACATATAATTACCCAGTAATATTTTTACTTTTTTTTTTTTTTACGTTTTCTGTCAACTTAACATCTCTTAATACAAAACACGGAGGACCGCCGCGGTGCCCCGTCCACCGGGCTTAGAAAGTTTTCTGGGAGAAACCCTGCAACTCTGTATTTATGAGAGGTTTGAGTGAAGAAGGGCCAGTCAGGAAAGGCTCTGACCAAGCTAACACCTGGCTTCCCTTTATCCAAGCAGAGACCATCCTTAGCAGATGAACCTGGTCACTGACTTGGCAAGAGGAACTTACCGTTTTTGGCCATCTCTGCTATGATGTTGGCGACCTTCGGGGTGCAGGAAGACTGGGGGTTGAGCAGGGTGGGGAGCAGGGATAGGATGCCCATTTCCTGCATCTTTCTGCTGGCCTCCATGTCTACAGGAGGAAATCACAGAGAATTCAGTTCTGAAGACATGAAACTAACTTCAGAGAGAGACGCATTGTGATCATACTGTGAACAAACTTAAGTGTTTTATAGCTCCCAAATTTGTTTAACTTTTAATATTCCAATTTTTGAGTAACATTTGAATCAAGTTTTAATCTTGTTTTATCCCAAACAAAAACTAAATGCAAATATTGCACATACAGTACAGACCAAAAGTTTGGACACACCTTCTAATTCAATGGGTTTTCTTTATTTTCATGACTATTCAGTTGTTTTACACTTTTTTGTTTAGTGCATATTTCCACATGTGTTATTCATAGTTTTGATGCCTTCAGTGTGAATCTACAATGTCAATAGTCATGAAAATAAAGGAAACTCATTGAATTAAAAGGTGTGTCCAAACTTTTGGTCTGTACTGCATGTATTTTAAAGAGTTATGTCAGTCAGCCATATAGACTCCCAGGTATATTTGGAATCTAAAAATGTCAGAATTTACAGATTCAAATTTCCAGAACCCTAAGTTTTTTTTTATAGACAATTCCAAACATACAGTATAATCTGTACATTTAACTGCAAATTTATTGCACATATTTCTACAATGTTCTAGCTTTAAATGTTTAATCTGATCTAACAAAGACTGGTAGGAAGAGATGGAAAAATGATGATGTATGAATAACCAGATGGAAAGACAAGAAGGATGGACAAGGGGAATGGAAAAAAGAGAAATGGAAGGCAATTTTACACACAGATAAATTCCAAAAAATTCTCTACACTATTTTCACACATGGAGATGACCTAAATCATATCTATCCTGACAGACCCGCCCACCAGGGCCTCACGTATAATAGAGTGAGCAGCTTTCACACAAAAATTTGGCATCGAGACACATTTAGAAAAGTGCACCGCACAAAAAAATTCAGATGTAGAAAACCATGCGCACGCATGTGGCTCCAGGTGTGTGGCTCCACATGCACCCATAAATACATCAGTAATTAGTCTAAATACCCGGATGGCTGCCACCATGTATCAAAATAACCATGACAATGGTTATGGTTCTTGGGATAATTAAATGTCCCAAGAACCATAATTAAATGATAATTAAATTAATCATAACTCATAAGTTATGATGACTAACTTATGAGTTCATGTAAGTAGCTCTAATAATAATAATGATAATAATAATAATTGTATATTTTATTTAAAAGGCATCTCACAACAAATAAAAACAGTAAATTTTAAAGAAAAAAATTCCAAACAGAAAAAAAAGGAATGAAAGGGTTCATTTGAACAGCAGAGAGTTCTGCCGGGATTTAAAAACAGAGTGCCATTCACTGTAAAGAGAGTCCTTTGCACTGCAAAGAGAGTCCTATGCAGTGAGTGGGGAATGTGGAAGTCATATATACATATTACAGTTTTTTATTATTTTACAGTATTTTACAGAGAATGAAAGTCTCCCACAGACAACATGCATTTTATGAGCTTCGGTGCACAGACCGATGTGCAGTTACATTTTTTGTGACAAACACTGAGAAAATTTACTAGTTACTAGGCCTGTCACGATAGCAAATTTTGCTCAACGATTAATTGTCTCAAAAATTATTGTGATAAACGATAATATTGTTTGAAGACCTTTTTACACTGATTTAATGGAAATGATGTAATAACGCATGCAATTTCCTGCCAAAGTTAGATACACTTTATTTTCAAAAGAACACTTAACACTTGAGCTGATAAACAAAATAAACAAAACAACCACAAACAAAAATAAAATGGATTCTCAGTCTCCATTAACAAAAAACTCACTTGAAAAAAAAACTAAACAACATAAAGCCAAAGTGGAAATAAATACTGCATTCAACCAAAAGAGTGCGGATTATGAAGTCTGTATATTATGTTGCCCTTCAGTAATAATTAGATTTAAATAGAGAAGATGGGCACATCGACTACCTGATGCAATAGTTCACACTACATGATTTTTGCTCCCATTTTTCCCCTTACAACAATCTTAGAACGTTGGTCTTTCTAAGATTGTGTGGTGTATTACGGTAGATCATAGTGGCCGCTCCGATCCAAATCAGGGGTTTTCCCCAACTGGGAGCTTTAACGTAGCCTGTTGAAAGTGACAGGTAGCCAATCAGAAAGCGTGGATTCTCCTCCGTGCTTTCTGAGGGGAAATTACAGAGGGGAATCCCAAACAGCTGACACATGCAACCCGAAGTCCAGCGGACATTGGAGATGATATGTGGAAACAACATTAATGTTTATTCAACATGCAAAGAATATAGAAATGACAAGGGGAGGAGTTGGAGCAAAATTGCTAAACCCGGTAACTTTTCAGCTGTTCTTCGTTACGTGACGTAAATAGGTTATAATGATTTTCATTCAGTCAGGACTTTACGCTGACACTAGCCACATGCATTGCAGGTAGATTGTAGTAAAGCATTGATTAATGCCTGGTTTTAAAATTAGTTCACTGGACTTGTAGCCATTATTTTGTGCCCATTGTTGGACACCACACGGCAGGATCGAACCCGATCGAACCGTTATACCTAGGATTTCTGTCGGGTAATGTGTGATCTGTCAGGTTTTGAAAATGGGCCGACAGCTCGTGTGCGCTGGGCTTTACACTAAGTAAAATGAGGAAGGGGGGGTCAGTGGAGAGCACCGGAGTTGAGCCTTTTTTCATTCGGTGTCATCAACAGAAAGAGAAAAAGGCCGGAAGAGACGATAATGCCGATAATTAAAATGACGTCGATAGTTTTAATTTATCGTACAATTAATTGATTTACCGTTTATCGCGACAGGCCTACTAGTTACATTCTAGTACTAGTTAGATTCTTGTTTACTAGTTACATTCGTGTGAGGGAAACCTGGAGGGTTCCCTTCACAAGATGCAGTCCTGGGCGGTTGGCCATGTCAGAAACGCCACTGCACCTCAGTGATTGTGTCACTAGGACAGTCCCCAAGCAAGAAAACCTGCATTAGTACATTTGAATACAGATATCTTGGTTATATTGTTTAGTTGCTACTGTTTTATCACATAACGGCTCCACAGGTTCAGTGGTTCACCATGGTCATTCAGTTTGAATCTAAAGCGCTACAAGACAGCAGCTGTCACGTTCGGCTTTTAAACCTGCGTTTTCCCATTTCACTCCTCCTCATCAGGCTTTATACTACCCTCTGTGGTTGGAAACTAGGGGCCTGGCAGGTAACTGAGCTAATGGTCACACGGTGACCGGAGACAACGCTGCTCCCTCTTTATTCCTTTCTATGGAGTTTGTGCGGTGTGAAAATTTGAGCTTGTACACAGAGATGTGCACAGACGGGTTAGCGACGCAACACAAAAAGTTAAACATTTTTCAACTTTTGTAGCCGTCATTGTCGCTATTGAGCCCCATGTATAGGGTTCAGACCAAGTGGCTTTTAACTCCCTGGTTGTTAAGCCGTTACCAAGAAACCAAGAGGGAGGAGTAATCTGAAAATCTTAAACCATCAGCAATCAAACAGAAGCAGCAAAAACTGTAGAGTACAACAGTTGTCTCATTGTCAATTCTTCTAGCCATTACTGTCCATACTCAGATAGCCTGCCTTCAATACACCTTGAAGGTTGTCTAATTGTGAAACAGTACTAATACAGTAAACAAAAAAAATGTGCCCATTGCACACAGTATGTTTACCCTTAAACATTGCTCAGCCTTCTGGCATTACATCAGCACACTCGTCCTCAGCACATTTCACACCTGGACTAACTGAGCTACCATCTGATCATCACTGTGTTGTTCCTTTGAAACATATCAAGGATATAAAGATATTTGTGAGTTCTGATGGAGAGAGCAGTCTCCATAAACTGAAGTGGATCAGTGTACTTACAACACACCAAGTAGTATCTATAGCTTGTACTCACTGTTTTGGGTGAGTGCGCTTAGCAGGCAGTCCAGGCTGTTCTCCGTGCTGTCAGTGGTATTGTCTGTAGACGCCAGCTTCAGCTTCTCCAGCGCTTCCCTAAGGCTCTCTGAACACAAACACATCACTATTAGGACCACAGCGAGCAACCATCAGCAGCATCACCTGAAGAATCAAAGTTTCTTGAGATGATGATTTGTGATGCTGAAACAAACTATTTGGATCAGATATGGGAGCTGGAGAATGTCGAGTGTCATGCGATGGAATTCACACTATGTGAGCCTTTCCATGTTTCATAATCTTAGACGTCACAAACCAGAGTTCCCCCAATGCTTTATCAGCCTGGGGGCCACCAGGCTTTACTTGCCTCCCCACCAGGCTAAGCGTTGTTTATTTTATAAAGGGTGTTTTATACAAGAGTTAACAGTAACAGTAAAGACAGATTAAGCTAGGTATATAAATGATGCAATGAACTGGGCGTGAGCAACAACTGCGCCACCCTACACCTGCCCATTGGCTTCATACGCTAATGCTATCATTTCAAAATTATGATGCCTGCTTGTTCACACAATTATTCCCCTCTTCCAGATTTCACACAAGAAATAAATATTTCCCTTATGCATTATCTGAGTCTGGAGGATCTTTTATTTTGAAAATCTTTTAACCAGACTCTCTCAGTTATGCCAACAATGAGCCCACAAGAAGCAAAATGAGTAAGAAACAGATCTGATGTCTTTGGAAAGTTTCTTTGCGAAGGCAAAAGGCCCAGAGAAGAGACAGGAGAATGGATTTATCCCAGTAAGTTATTTCCACATTCTAAGCCCGATCTACATGATATGTGGCGACCGGCTCGCTAATGAGGCAACGAAGCTTCAAACTGCTATGCCATAAGCAATACTTCGGATGTCATTGTTTCTCATCACTCCCAGAAGTCAACAAACTATGCACTAAGGAGATAAAGAATCATGAAAGTGTTTTTTCTTCTGCAGTGTCCTCCAACAAACCTCTTGTTTTCAGTGTATATACTGGCCATGATTTCTGGTTTCATTACACAAAGCAGCCAATCAGTGACAAATTACTGTTTTGGTTATCAAATGGAGGGTTTCATGATAAAAAAAACACCAACTGGTCAAATCTTTGATTATGTGCCTGACAAACTATGGTCAAAATGGATGCATAACTACTGGTGTGAATTTTGATTGCAACACAGAAAAAAAATTTACAAAATGAGATACACTCATCTGTTGTTCAATGGCCAATATTGTCAATCTTCTAAATCAGTGCTGGCCAATTTAGACTTTCTTTCAGCAAGTCCATTTGATGAGTTCTAATTTTTAAATCAATATTTACATCTTACAAACACTGACCAAAAGGGGAAAAAAATCTGCAGCTTTTTTGATTGAAGTTATTGCTTAGAATCCAATGGAAAACATAGACATTCCGTATTATCTCCACCTATGCAACAAATAATATCTTCCCATGTCTACTCAATGAAATCAAACAAAGGAGCATCAAAAGCCACGTTTGTTGATGCATTTCAAAAAAGAAAAAAGTGAGACTTTTCAGTTTTGAACCACTTAATGAACTGACTATAGTAACTGACCTGCTAATCACAAGTGCCAACATCAATCACTGCCTGGTTGATCATAAAAACTTTACTGTCTGATTTTAATTAGGAGTATCACCTAAGCTAATCAACAACATTCAGTACAACAGCAAAAAGGATAACAACATAGGAAACTAAATTAAGTGATATCAAAGCTCTGTTTTAATTGATCTCCTCAGAACTGTTCAGTAAGTTAGAATACTGCACTGCCTGAAAATTTGGTTTTCATATATATATATATATATATATATATACTGTATATATATATATATATATATATATATATATATATATATATATATATACATATATACAGACATACAGCTCAAACTTGTAATATGACTGTAGATGTTGTCTCCTGCCATTTTATGACAGGTTACATCTTCAAAAGCTCTCAACAGTGTGATATAATCGGTCCAGATGCCACACTGAAATGCCTGCAGCATGCCAGGGATTCAGAAACAACCCCATATTCATTATCACCAGAAACCAGTGAAGACCGTGGGAGCAGCAGAAACAGCATCAAAAGGTGGGCTGCTTCATCCTATTGCATAATTGCTGTGGGATGGAACAGTGCCATCTTCTCCATCAACACCACGCCATTTCACTATAGAGAGCCCATTCTTTTAACAGCGGGCCCTCCAGGGACCAATGGGGCAACCCACAACACATCTGTGTTGCTAACAGCACAAGCAAGAAAATAAGATGATGGAGATGCAGAACATACCCCACCCCGAGACAGGGCGCGCGCAGTTTCGCGCGTGCACATACGTTGGTCCTAGTCAGCTCTTCTTCCTATGACTGAACAATCACTACGGTGGCAAAACCTAGGGTCCCACCCAGGCTGTTGTGTGACAGAACCTTTTCTCGTGTGATAAATATGTTCTGTTTCCACTGAATGAAGACTATTGTTTGCTAACTCGGCTCACAGTGAGGCTGTTCGGTTAGCCGTCTACTCACCCATCTCAGCAGGATGTCGCTCCAGAAATCCGAGAGAGAGAGTTTTAAAACCGAGCCGTAGCAGCCAGAGGCCCCGCTTTCCGCCTGGATCCGGGTTCAGGCAGCGGCTTGATGTGAGCTAGCTTATGGAGCCGGAGGAGTAGCTCCAGCAGCGGCCGGGTTTTCCCGTTCGGAAAGACGCTGCCGTACCGCCCTGTGCTCCGGGAACGATCAGGTTAACGTTGCTTACTTCCTCTCATGCCAACAGGCCACATTCACTGATCGGCGATTCCCTGAAATACTGCCTCACTCTGACAAGGCTTCGTCAAGACGTGAGCTAGCTGGGAGAAGCCAACTTCCGCTCTCATACTTCAAAATAAAACAACTTGATTTACAAAGTTCTCACCCCTAGATGGCGGTAGAACTTCAAAAGTGCGGATAAATGACTGGGCTATAGTTTTCAGTACAGTTAAACTAAGGTCGTACTTAACGACGGAGTAGTAGGGCCATGCTAAGAAAAAAAAACTAAACATGTTTAGTTTTATCATTGTGTAAAGACTACAATCAGGGCCGGATTTAGGAGAGTGTGGGCCCCTCGGCTTGAGCCAAGGTGCGGGTGTTATAGATTAACTGGTGGCTAAATTAACTGGTTGAAACCTATGCACACCGTTTTGTGTGACAAAACCGTCTTCAAAACTCTACTATAAATCCCATTTGAAGCAAATATGTTTAATGTTGGACGTGAAAATCAGTGTTGTATAAAGTACTGAAATCTCAGAGTCAAGTAAAAGTATAAGTACCTCTCCAAAATACGACTTTGGTAAAAGTCCAAGTCACTGACTGAAATGTTACTTGAGTTAAAGTCTTAAAGTATCTGAAACTTCTTGTACTTAAGTATGGAAATTACTGTAAAAATGGATGTACTCAAGTAATGTAATGAAAAGTACAAGTAAAAAGTAAAACAAGGCAAATGCAGTTTGAATGACTTTTTTTATATTTTGGTAAACTTGTCAAATACACTTAAAATAATGTACACAACCAAGTGCAGGCAAAATTAAACCTGCTAATAAATTGTTCCAGTTTTAAAGAGTAGCACATGTTAAAGGTTTGTGGTTTTGAACTTGCATGCCTTTCCTATATTCGTTAAATTTAGTCTAAATTGCTATCGCTATGGCTTCTGTCCCCCCTTGAACAGAGGAGTCTAGGTAGCCTGCTACAGTCAACATTAGGCCTAAGCTAAATACACCACATGTGGAACTGAAAGAATGCCAAACAAAGTTCATTTATACAGGTAACGTTATGCTCAAGATTTCTCAATAGTGCCTAGCGACCAAGCTATAGTTACTGAAACAGGAGGATTATAACCATTTCATAAGAAGTTACCTCGATGTGTTTCTTCAAGTTGGACGGGGAGTTTTTGTAAGATAGAATTTCCACATCTTCGGGCAGGAATAACATACACTTCATGCGGTACGACGAATCTTTAACACCCACGAAAGAGTATATTGTGTTTAAATAAGGCCATGGGCTCTCATCACCAGCTGGTGGTTCCCCTGGAACCGTGTCCGACGTAGTTGCAGTCGTTGTGGTCTCCGTCTCCTCCTCCATGTGGCTGCTGCTGATTGCGAGACTTGCTTTGTGTTTAATGGGAGAAGCGAAACAGGTGTATCCTATTGGTGGTGATGAACAAGCCCAGGCAAGCAGGCTACCGACTTTGTTGCAGTCAATCAGTAGTTGGGGTCAAAACACTTGCGTTTCTCTCTCTCGCTTTTTTGTAACGAGTAACTAAACCACACATTGAAAATGTATCGGAGTAAAAGTATGCGATTAAGTTCGGAAATATAGTGAAGTAAAAGTGAAAGTCATCAAAAATTTTCATACTCGAGGAAAGTATGAAGTACTCCAAAATATACTTAAGTAAAGTAGTGAAGTATTTTTACTTCGTTACTATACAACACTGGTGAAAATTATGTTTCAAAACAAGTATCTACAGAGCAGCATTCAGTGCGCTTCGAAAACACCGCATTGGAGCATAACCAAATCAATGAGTACAATCCCATTCACATTCAGGTTCACCAGAATAAATTAATTCCAACTCATGAATAGACACAATGTGGGAGTGGAAGGTTTCTGCTTTTTGTAACCAGCACTGATCAGAAAAACATTGGAATTGACGCTCAAGTAACTTTAATGTGAGTTGCTTAACACTTCTAGCCTAGTGTGTGTTTTTGGCTCAGATCCTGCAATGCAACAGCACTGTTTCTGAACTTTCTTTTTTTTTTAGCAACACTAACTACAGTAAGTGTCACTAAACAATGAGGTTGGTGTCATCATATTTAATAAAATTTAAATCACATATCTGATGGTGTTGCTTGTGGTGTTTACGTGTCCAAATAGAGAGGAAAATCAAGTAATGTCGATAAGTTATACGGCAATAAAATCTCATCTAAATGATATAAAGTTAACAGCCAATGTTGGAGTTGGTGGTGATATCCAAATTGACAAGCCAAAATTATAATAATAAACGTTCCGACATTATACTGTCAGATACCAACAGATTATGAGCCATATCTACAGTATTTATCTGTGTGTTGTCTACTGGGAAACAGTTTGCAGACTGGTGACGAGGGGAAATGAACTTAAAAATAAAACGAGCCTCATTAAGACTTTGATTAACTAACGGGATCATCAATGCAGATGTTTGTAAAAAATTAGGTGGCTGTGTCGTTTCCTGATTAAAACGTGACAAACAGATTAGAAAATGTCTCTACTTTCTCTATGATCTCTTCAAAACAATAATAATTCTTTGTATGTGAAGGAATATTCAAGAATATATTGAAATATCACCAAAATATACCACACTTCAGCAGGAGACTGTGCTAAACTGTAAGAATTTCTACCATCACCCAGCATTGTTAGAGTACTGACGATTATTTTACGTCTTCTCTGTCTTATATTGACTGACATGCTCTGCAAACATGTCAACAAATGTAAACAGTTATGATATCATGCAAACTAATTCCTTTCTCATTTAAAGGAAGCCACATTATTTCGTTTGCACCTTAACTGGGCTGCAGACGCAAAGCTGTGAAATTTAGTAATTTCAAAATATACTTACAGTTAAAAGTTTGCCTGGCAAACCTGTTAAATGATATTACCTCCAAAACGTTGGCAGCAAGTGAATATTATTTTTTTAGACAATAAAATAAACTGGTCTAAAATGTGAATTAGACGACAGTGATAACTAAACTCGTACCAGCGACCGCTGAGCTCTGAGAGCTCTGTTTAATACACTAAACTATATCAGCCGACAGAAGTTCAATAATGATACCTGTTATTGATTCTGATCTAACGGACACCTTGCGCTTTAAGAAGCAAACCAAACCTGGATTAACTGGTGACACTTTCAGAATCTCAGTTTGAGTTAAGATTTTAACCCATTTCTGACGTAAAAGTATGTAAGACAATTGTTTTTTCAGCGTTGTCTCTTATAGTTGAGTATTAGAGTCACTTGATGAAAAGAATAAAGATGTTTAGTTAAATTACGAGAAAAAATATCAACAATAAAGAAGAAATGACACTCCCACTTAGATCTGCAGTAGCCATGTCTTCTGTAAATGAACTAGGAAATAAACTATAACATGTTACAAAAACAGTGTTTAAAAGGAGTTTGCTATTGTTTCTGTGGATATCTAATTGAAATATCATACAATATGAGGAAGATGTGAAAAACAACATAACCAGTCGATCTGTTTAAACATTTTATTTTTAATCCCATGGCTCTTCAACATTTATGTCGGCTTTCAGGGATTAATCTTTGCTTTGAGATCTGTTTATGGCATCTTGAGATCTATTTCGATCTTCCTTTGACGAGTTTCAACCTCTGAAGCAACACATAAGTCAGGACAAGTTCTGCGTAATTTATCTGTTTTGGTGATTTTGTAGATTAATGTATAAAAAAAGGGCAATATACCATGTTAGACCAATAAAAGTCTTTCTAATTAGTTATTCTCGAGATCTTAATGGGTGTCTTATGGAATTGGATCGTATTTTTACAAAAATTTGTAGTTTTTTAAGCTTATCGCATTATTTACTTCCTGGTTCGGTAAAGGGGTCCTAAAAAGCCACGCCCACAGAAACATCTGTCTCTCCCAGATGCCGCCACAGGTTAATTTAGCCACCAGTTAATCTTTAACACGGGCCATATATATGTCATATATATATATGATTTCCTTCCCGTGGTTTGAGCTTGGCTGTGACTTACTTGTGGAATTGATCCTGTCCACCAACCTTATCTACCAAAGTCACAAAAATCAGCCACTGTTCACCATGAGATAGACAGTCCCACCAACCAGGTCATCTCTCCATGCAAGTTTTACAACAGTCACTCCATGGTTGCCAACTTAGTGGCTTTTTTCGATATATTTTGCACACACACACAAAAAAATTTCATTTCAGCAAGTCAGGTTTTTTTAAAGATTGGTGATCGGCCAGAAAATTGCAGTCAGTGCACCGCTGTTTTCTTTTTGATCTGTCTGCAGAACGGTTGTTTACTGTAATCAAGACCATTATGACAAACAAAAATACATTTAATAGTTATTAAAGAAGTACTTGAACATCTTGGCATATTTGACAGAACATTCCTAAGGAAGAAAAACTTGACAATGTTCTCTATTCATTCTCTATATGCTGTATTTATTTATCCTTCTTCATTTCTATCTTTATCTGTCTTCCTCCCTCTTTCAATTTTTATCAACTGTATCTTTCTCTCTAATTATCAGGCTTATTTCCTTACCAAGCTCAGATAGTCAGGCTGAGTACTTCCCCTCTGACAGCCAAACCTGGTCAAAACTTTTATTCTGTGATGACTGAATTTAGCTGAGTGACAGGGCAGGACATGACTGTGGCCATCTTTTGAGGCCACAGACCAAAACAAACTTTTTTTCCGGCGTTTTCATTGTGTTACCGACTGCATCGAAGTTGTTTTAAAGTTGGATATTGGATTTTCGCGCTCCGCGGAGTATGGAGCGTTTAGCTCAAGGTTGATCCGATTTATGAACGCTAATTCCGGCCAGCTGTTCTCTACAGCTCCCTCCTCAAGCGCTCGGAGGTTCGGGGACCGTCAGTTTCCGAACCAAACACTCCTGTAAATAAATGCCTTGCCTTGTGACCAACTGATACAAAAACGTGATAATTAATTCTATTACACGAGGCACACTATCCTCTATTAAAATTTTAAGTCATATTCAATATTTTAAATCATTTTAATATTAAATGTTTTCTTCAATAGCTTCCTAATCGTGTGCCTCATTAACTCAAAATCAGTGTGAAATTGTTCTTTTAGACTGTATAGATGAAGCACACTCATCTTTATTACATTTTGACCCCTATTTAATTTTTTTATTTTATATTTTAAAAAATTTTTAATTTTTTTTTTCTCATTAAAAGTATTACATCAGATGATCATCACATTTGTTACCTGTAATGTTCAATTACATAAAATTCTAGGACAGGATCTATGTCATTATATGTTCACTTGTTACCTGAAATATGTTAAATACAACAAATATTTACTTAAAGTGTGATCTTTTCATAACATTTACTTGTCACCTTTATTGTTTACTCTGAACTGTTTAATTACACATTAAACATTTAAAGATGGGTTCTTTCATCTGGTTTGATTGTTTACATTAAATGTTTACTGCAAAATGTCTGATTATATAATTGTTTACTTTAATCACATAAAATGTTTATTTAAAAATATAATCTTTCATTACATGTATGTTTATTACCTGAAATCTTTTAAATATCAAATTTTTACTTAAAATGTGATTCATTTCATCACCTGTTTACATGCAACTTGAAGTGCTTGAATCAAACGTTTCATGAATTTTTACCACATTAAATTATTAAATGACAGAAAACAGCCACTTCCAACTGAACACATATTTCAACACAAATAGTTCATGTTCCTCTTCAGAGTGTGCAGCCTTACTGAGCTCCTCTCCTGGGGTTTCCTCCTCAGCCTCTCCAACTTGCTCCTCTTCTACAGCCTCCGCTGCTGTGTTTTCATTATTTACCTCTTCTGGGGTAAATAATGAAAACACAGTCTCTGTAACTTGTTGATTCCCCATGATCTTGCTGTATCGCCTCTTTAATTGACATGCATGTGGGTCTGATGTTGTGGCGTTTACCTCGCAGTGACCCAGATTCAGTTTGGATTTATCTAATCCATTTCATACATCGGTTTGCCTTGAAGATGACATATCAGAACACACGTCAGTATTAATACTGTAAATTTGATAACACTAGAAAAATAGTTTACTTCACAATAATGGAATAACCTCGATGTCCACTGACAAAACTCGTACTATGCTACATAAAAATATAAGCCCGACCTAAACAAGGTTGACCCACTTAAATGAACTCAACTGTAACTGAACATGAGTACACCCAGACAAAATCATAGCAAAACATTATGACACAACACCAACAAAGCGAATTTAGACACTCACCAGAATGGACATTTCTGGAGCAAACTCGTAGATAACTTGGGATGTTGGAGAACGTAATATCAGGACGTCTCACCACTGATACCCGGGATATTCGTCTCCTTTTTGTTAGCTCCGATAGCTTAGCCTCCTCACGTTGTTTACAGGCAGAAAAACAGTGAAACTAAAGTCCGTTTTCCATCTTTTTACCGTTTCGGTCGTGTCATCAGACATTACATCCAATAATGCAGCACGTTCGAACCATTGCTAAATAATTTTAAGTAACTTAGATTCAAAAATTCAAAATATCTGTGGGACAGTCGTTTTGTCGGTTATGTATATAACCTCACAAGAGGTTATGGCCTCACAAGATGGCGCTCATATCCCTACACCTAGAGCAGTGACGTCACGTTCCAAAGCTCTATTGGGTGTTGTAGGGTATCCAATGATTATCAATCACTGAAAGCTTGGTGCCTCTGTGAGTGAATGTGTAGATAACAGTTTCGTGTTTCATGGCGAGTAGGCGAACTTTGAGGCCTGGCCACGACCCTTCCGCATGCATAAAAAGTACATTTTTTTGATAACTTTTTATCGGCCATGCCTTATAAACAAACTGACCAAGTCTGAATCCGATCAATGGAGATCCCTAGCACGAGTTCCTGAATATTGTCATGAAACCTACAGATAATGCTGATGCTATTTTTTTCAATAAGCTGATTTTATTAAAATAAATTCTACTTCAGCTGTCTAATGTTTTACAAAAAGTGAAATCATTTTCCCAATATTCATTTTTTTAAGCATTTTTTACATTGATACATGCTTAAATGATAGTGATGATGGAACAGATCTCTCATTGTTTTGTTGTACAACCTCAAAAGGACTTCACATTTTACAAGAAGCTATAAAAGGGAGTTTTTTTGTCAGGTCCTGTGTTTTGAATTGTTTTGGAGCTTGTTAGTAGATATTTATTAAATCTTTAAAATGGTCTTTTTTCAAAAGGTCATGAAACATTTGTGGCTTTAAAGAGTTTTATTTAGCTGGACTGAGAACAGAAATCTGCAACACATTCTCACTCCCGATTTCTGACCATGCGTCACATATTGACGCGAAGGGTACTCCCTTCGCGTCAATAGTTGACGACTTGGGCAGGGTCCTTCAGCTTCACATGTTGACGATTTGGGTAGGTCACATGTTTTACGTGGATTATTGACGCGAAGGGTTCTAGAAACCGCTGCCGAACCTTCAAACCCCGACGATTTGGTTAGGTTTAGGGCAAAAATTACGGTAAGGCATAGGGTAAAACCCCTCGCGAAAGGGGTACCCTGCGCGTCAATATGTGACGAGGACGGACCGTCCGATGTATCAATATATGACGAGTTGGGAGTGAGAATGGGTTGAAATCTGCCAGTGTGCTGCAACAAACCAAAACCTCAGCCATGTTAAGTTAAATCTAACCGCTTCTGGACCGGTCCATATTTATGTGACCAGAAGTGAGCAACCTGATAAAGGTGGGAAAGGCAGAAGCACCTTGAGTGGGGGAGGGGCAAGTCTCCTCCCTCACAGCACCATCAGCAGACCGCCGCCTCCTCTGCTGTAGCAACACTGCTCCTCCACCATCCTCCTCCTTTTCCTCTTCTTCTGCCGTCTGTGCTGTTGATCGCCAGTCTGCAGGAGTCGTCTGCGTCTCCACAGGAGTCATTCCTTCTTCTTCACATTATTTCCTTCCTTGATTTTGGACGAAATCTGGGAGAATTGTGGAGATGATGGGCAACAAGGAGCGACGTGCAGTGAACGTGAAAGGCTTACTGAGGAGGAACTGGCTGCTTATTGCGACGGTTCTGTCGGTGCTGATCGGTAGGTGAACGGTTCTGTATGTCAGTGTGTCACACTCTGACGCATTATTTCCGCTAACCGTCCTCAGTGTGTGAGATGTGTCTAACCCAGCTCCAGAGCTGTTGTAGCTCCATGCTGGGCAGACAGCCACAGGTTTGGTGCTGGAGGAGACAGCCTCTCCTGTGTCTTGATGAGCCTCAGTCAAACGTGACCAGACTGAGGTGAGAGCGGTTGGTGGGCTGTGGAGGGTCTCTTAACAGAACATCTACTGTGGATGTTTTTGGCTGAATATTTTAGCTTTGTCTGTTTTTCATAGGACGCATTGCTCATGATGCAGAGCTTCAGTCAAGGATGCTCTCCATAAATATCACCAGCTGAAGGCAATTTTTTGTCCTTTTTTTGTAATTACAAATCTCAGCAATACTTAGTTAGATTTATCAGACTGGCAGAAAAAAGCATCCCTCATCCATACAATGCTATATAGTATTCATACCTCTGGAACTTCTCATGTGTATTTTATTTAGATTTTATGTGACAGTCCAACACAAAGCATCTTGTGATTGGGATTTGAACAGCTGAGGGACAGCTTCATATTAGTGGCCGTGTACCTCATGTTTCCTCATCTGAAATACTTAGTGCCTGCGTAAGTCAGAAAAAATTGAATTCATTATTGTAGATTCATTCATGTTTTCACCAAATCTATGAACCATGAATGGTGTGTGTGTGTACACACGGTCTTGACCCAAGACCTTTGTGTACATGCGGAAATGCAGTTCAGACAAAAAGGTTTAAATAGATTTAGATTTAAAGTGATGTTTCTTCTAATGGAAATAAATACCTCTGTGTTCATCTGGGCAACAGACTGTACTGGAGACACAACAGTGAAGCTTCAGTTCAGTCTGGAATGAATTTCCAGACTGAACTGGAGTGAAGGAATAGAGCAGACAGTACCTCTTGAGGAAGCTAAGATCCTTCAAGGTTTGCAGCAAGATACTGCAGATCTTCTATCAGTCTGTTGTTGAGAGCTTCATCTCTTCTGCCATCATCTGTTAGGGCAGCAGCATCAGAACCAGGGACCTCAAAAGGCTCAACAGCCTTATAAAGAAGGCTGGTTCTGTTCTGGTTCTGTTCTAGGGACGATTGGGGAACCTCTGCAGATGATGATGCAAAGAAGGATTCTTCATAAAAGCAAGAAAATTATGGACAACCCTGACCATGCTCTTCACAAAACTGTCTTGGGAAAACAGAGTGTCTTCAGTCAAATGCTTCTTCAGATTTACTGTAATACAGACTGCTGCAAGAGATCTTTCCTACCAACACCCTTTACGGTCTACACTCTTTGAAGAATTAATGAATTACAAATACAATTAATTTCCTTTTGGGATTAATAAAATATTTTTGAATTTTAATTTTGTCACCACAAAATAAACCACTATAAAACCTGTGGAAACAAGTAATTACAAGAAGACTTTGCTTGCTGTGATGCCAATAAAAGTTTTTTCCACTGAATATAAAGAAGGGTATGAATATTTTGGTTAAAGCACACCAACTATATAGCAGAAGCTAATTTTAACTGAAATTCAAATTATATCTACCCTTGAAAAACTACAGAACCCAAATTTAATTTCAACATTGTAATTTACATGTGCTATAATGCGTTACATTTGTCTTGTTCAATACTGTACATGCTCCTCTATGTTTCCTGTTTGAGATCAATTTTATGGGGAAAAAGGGAGAGAAGGTGAGGAGAGGAAATGGAACTGCTGCAAGAGTCTCCACCCACTTGAAAAATAAGAGCATCAATATAAACACTTGAAAAATTCTTAGTCATTTAAATCAAAACTTCCAGACAGATGTAAAACTTTATTCAGGAGAAAGTTTACACAACAGACAAATAAATGAATGCTTTAGAACTTACCTGGAAAAATTGGCTTACGGGACTCTTAAGTGCTCTTAACGTTTTCAAAGACAACAAAAGTGTTAAAGCACTTTAAGAAAAAATTAGCTCCACTGCCAGTGCATTAGAGCAACTGCTAAATAAATACTCTCTTTTAAACTACTACAACTAAATATTTAGTTTTCTATTCATTTTAACAGTCATACAG
The DNA here is from genome assembly GCF_003331165.1 of Xiphophorus hellerii. Classification (NCBI taxonomy): domain Eukaryota; kingdom Metazoa; phylum Chordata; class Actinopteri; order Cyprinodontiformes; family Poeciliidae; genus Xiphophorus; species Xiphophorus hellerii. The sequence continues at coordinate 1,261,056 of NC_045685.1, forward strand.
CATTAAAACAGTCTGATTAAATACCAGGCTAATTTAAATCATTGAACTCTTGGCTTTCTGGGCTTATTTTGTCTGATTTAAAAAAAAGCTGAAAAAAAGCTGAAATGTATTGAAGCTCTCTTGTACTCTGAACTAGCCTGGATGTAGATGGTGAAAGGCCAGATTTAGATATTGTTAAATTCTGATATTTAAACTTTTGCTTTAACTTATTTAGATTGACATGAAACGGTTAAAAAATGAAGCTATGTTTGGTTAATCAGTGTCTTCTTTTAAACTGACTGCTGAATTAGCAGAATAGGTGGACTTGAAATGGTATGAGCAGCAGTTACTTTATAACTGACTTTTTCAGTAACTTTTGACAGTTGGAATAACTTTTTGCCTTTTTGATGTTTCAGCTCAGGTATTTTATAATAACATGTCTAACTCATAGCATGTGACTATAGGTAGGGCTTGAACTTTCATAGAAAGAAAACGATATGAAATGTTATGGCAATTTAAGTGCTTCCATGGAATGTATGTGAAGGTTAATAAATGATCAGTGTTCTAAAGTCAAACACGAGTTCTCTCTTTTCTTTCTGTTGTCAAAATGTGAACCTGAACTCCCTCTTAAAAGTAAGGGTGCACTGATCAGAGTTTTTTGGGTGATTACAGATCTTTAAAAAGCCTGACCTACTGATTCCAATTTTGGCCAATACCAATTTTTTGTTTGAAAAGTTGATAAATATAGTGACAAAGTTAACAACAATGGGACAATGATTAACTGCCTACATGCAGACGTGAGCTGGTGCGCGGGTCTGTCAGTCAGCTTCTCTCCTAGCAGAGCAGAAAGCGACAGTCGCTGATTTTCAGACCTTTGTGAAGGAAGATCAGATTTAATTCAATTTAGTTTATGCAGCACCATTTCATAACAGATGTCATGTCAAGATCAGTGGATAAAATCGATTTCATTTGTAAATGATCGCTGATCTCCCAAAATGAAGGAAATCAGGGTCGATTTTTTGGTGTACCCCCACTTAAAGGTTTGGTCAGATTTTTGTAACTGGGATTCTGTTGGGAATTTATGAGTAATTATTATTCTAAGCTACAATAATAAATGCTGTTAACAGCTTTTAAAAACTCAGATAAAGTTTACCCAATTTGTGTGGGGCTAAGACAAAATTGTTTTCTATCTTGTTAAAGCATCCTTAGTCAAAAATATCACATTGTGATATGAGAACAAGATTTCCTAAACTGTTAAACCACCAACATATTAGGCTGTTATTCACAGTTAAGATCACAATTATCCCCACTGCTAGATTTCTATTTTAGGTTTTTTTATCCTGTTTCTGATAAGAAATGAGACAGGCATCTCTAAAAAAGATAATAAAACAATGTATCAGTATCAGTCCTCTTGACTTGATAAGGCGCTATACAAGGACATAGTCTGTACTACGGTCAGTGGAGTTGAGGAGGCAGAGGGAGGGTGTAAATCCTGGGAATATGAAGAGGAGCAGAGAATGCATGAGGGGTATTGATCTTTTAAGCAAGAGGGTACTTTACCATGTGGACAATGAAAAGAGAGCAGGGAAATTTTATAAATGATCATAGTAGAGATGGGAAGCTGGTGGAGTGTACAAAGAACAGTGGAGATGTTTTCACGTTTACACTCTCTCTTAAGGTTCCTGTGAGCACTGTTCTGAACATTCTGTCATTTTTGTGTGTCCTCCCCCAAAATTCCCAAAGGCATGTTTTGCATGTTTTCTCTGCTATTCTGATTATTTATCTCTGGTGATGAGCTCAGTCATTTAGGCAAGAGCACCTCTTTACCATCACCCTAATCTTTAGCTCTCTCCACAGATTCTCAATCAGCTTCAAGTCAAGACTTTGGCTACATCCACTCTAAGCTATTAACATTACCTTCAGTCAGAATAAAGCAAGTTGGCGAAACTAAAAGAAGACTTTAAATCTGAATCTACTTGGGGAATGAATAGTTTTGGGCTTAGCTGTGGACAGATTATTTTTGTTTAACACCAAGTCTGATGGAAGTTAGCTTCATGATCATTCTAAGAGCAGTATGCTGTATATGAGTTGTTGTGAAATGGGAAGATTCCTGGTGAGATCATTATAATCTTCTGTAGATCTTATACAGCAGAGATACACTTTGTGATCCACTGCTACTATTTAACCTTGATTTTTCATACCCAAGACATTTCTCCCAGGCTGTTTCATTTACTAAACCATTGAAAGCACACCGTGCACAGATTGGTTCAGCAGCATTTTGATCCTCGGCTTCATTTTAAATGCGTCTGAAGCCGAAATCAGAAATGTCTTTCCCAGAAACTGTGAACGTAAACACAAATATGTTTTTCAGGTCAAAGTTGTTTCAAAATCCACCCCACTCATAGTTAATGTTTGAAGTCATCCTAACTGGGCCGGGGTGGGGTAAACTGTTATGTTGTAAAGGTGTTAGAGTAAATCATTATAGTGGACATAATTACAAACTAATCAGGGTTGTTAAAATCACAAGGATCCAACATGAATAATGCAAAGTAGTCAAAATCAGAACAGGCCTGCAGTCAGGTGCTGCAATGAAAAACACCAACTTGGAAGAAATGTCATATTTGTAATATTCTGAAAAATTTGCCATCTAAAGTTAGTCTTTCTGGTCCTGTTATTTCTTTATAAAGTTGTTCTTAACCTCTTTAAAGCACTTTGCGTTACACCGTGTTGTTGGAAACATGCTCTATAAATAAAGTTTGATCAGTAATACAGTTACTTCACAGGAAAATATGACCAAAATATGCTGTTTAGCATTTCTAAGAACTGTCTATTGTGAAACATGATTGACTCCATTCATTGAAAATCCAGTTAAGTGTTGGACAGACACAAATGGATACAGTAGCTTAGCATGAAAGAATACTGCTGACAGACTTGAAAGGATCCTGGATACGGAGAGAAATTAATCAAACATGTAGCTAAGCAACAGAACTGGTACATAATCACAATGAGAAGCTGAATGGCCACAATGAGATAGACAAATAAATATACAATAATTAAATAAAATATCTTTACCATTTCCAATTTTCTGTTTAAAAATCATTTATCCAATTTCATACAATTTCTTAATGTCTTTTGTGGTTGTTGATCGCAGCTTATTTATACCCTTTTCATTATTCGAGTTCAGTAAAAATCGCTCATGGTTGCTGTGGCCACAATGAGCAGTTGTCTGCTAGTCTCACTGACTGAGATACTGAAGCCCAAGTTGTCAATCCATTCTAGTCTAGTCTAAAATGCTGGACTGGAATTCTAGTCTGGCATTCTAGAATTCTAGAATGCTAGAATGGACTAGCATTTTACTCTATTGTTGTAAGTACAGTCCCTGAAGGCCATTAAGAGTATAGGCATATGTTTTGATGCACAAATGTGAATAATTCACATTATGCTACTAATTGTGTCAAGAAAAAAGATTGTATTTTGTATTTTTTTTATTCCCAGATACCTAAAAGGTCACATTTGGATAGTGTTAATTGCTGTATATCACGAGAATGAACTGGGTTTCTTCAGGTACATTCACGCACCAACCCCATTTGGTCTGCTTTAATCAAACTCCAGTTTGTTTGCCTAGAAAGTCTGGTTCTTTTGGGGAAGTGTGATTGCAAAGCTGAACTCTGATTTGGATTAAAAAAGCAAACTCCGCCTACGAACCTAGGTCTTGTTCATTTGAAGTGAACTCTGGTGTGAATATGTGAATGCCAAACAGACCAGAGACCACTCCAGAAATAGAAACCAGATAACAGCACAGGGGGCATTCTAATCTATTGCTAGCAGGAGAAATAGCTTGTGGTTTTCAGCTAAAGAGAAATCCTACAACCACTGAAATATGACGCCACTCCATTTTTGTTTGCATTTTCCTAACAAAAGTAGGAAGTTTTGTTTAGTGTCTTCAGAGATTTTCATGTCAATTCAGTGACTCTTAGAGCAGCGCCAATACAGACGAGGAGGTGAAACAGGTTTTTCAAAACTTTTGGCTCATTTGACAGTGCAGTGTGAAAGTGAACCGCAGCAGCTGAAATGTAACACCTGTTGCAATTTTGGGCCCCAAATGAACTGAGTCTACCGGACAGACAACCTTAAAATGTGGTCATATAGTTATATATATCTGTTGAAGCAGAGATGCATTTAAAAGCTGAAGTTGGTACAGTTGGTACAGTCCGTTGGTACAGTTCTCAGAGGCTAGTGTTCTTCAGCTTTTAAATGCATCTCTGCTTCAACAGAACAGGCTCGTATAATAGGGTCATTACCAGGTCTCTGTAGAACAAGCTCAGTAAATGGAAACAGAAAGTGAAACAGGATTGGAATTTGACACACTTGGCATAGGTGAATAAATGTGTTTTTTATTAAAACATTGCAGTTTTTTTCAGGTGAACATGAGCTGTCAGAAAAACTGAGAAGTTATTGATCTGATGTTTCAGGTATCAGTTTGGGTGTTGTGGTGAGGGAGTATGCGTCCCTCTCCCATCTCCACAAGCAGTATTTCGGCTTCCCAGGAGAGATCCTGATGCGAATGTTGAAACTGGTCATCCTGCCACTCATCATTTCAAGTATGATCACAGGTAAACTGACAGTTATGTGTTATGAATAGAGAGTGCCTTAGTTTTACAGATTTTTTTTTTCTGTTATAAATATGAACAGACTTTAAAAAGTCAACTTGTTTGTTTTTAGAAGAAACTAAAAGCTACTTTTAACATTTACTGTGAACATAATCCGTGCTGGACACAAAACATTTCTATTTATGAATAGGAGACAGACTTGGTGTCTTTTTTGCTTGAGCACCACAGTTATCACAGTTTGGCCTGATTTAGCACTCAGATGAAAAGAGGTGAAGGTGGAGTAAACATGTTATGGTTCTTGCAAATTAATTGACTGTTTATTTCTATAATTCTTTAGTAAATATCAATTGAGGTAGTTATCTTTACACCTATAGAAAAAGGAGCTAGAATCAGCACACAGCTTCATGTATTAAAGCTAGAAACCAGTGATCAGGCCTGGAATCTGAGTGTGCTACATAACACAATTACAAATTCAGCCTTCTACCATTTCCAGGATTAAAGGACTAATGTCCCAGCAAGATCTAGAGAAACTCATCCATATATTTATCTTTAGTCACATTGATTACTGCAATAGTGAGGTCCGGTCTGCGTAAAAAAAATCAATCCTCCAGCTGCAGCTGATCCAGAACACTGCTGTCTGCGTTCTCACTAAAACCAGGAAGATAGAGCACATCACCATTTCTAAAGTCCTTCCCGGAATGTTTGTATGATCAGTAAATGTGTGGCCCTATTAGAAGGCAAGGTAAAGCAAGTATTTCACATGTAGCACCATTTATACACAAGGCAATCAGCCCATCAAAGGAAAGAGAAACAACTGTAGCAAAACATAAAAGCATTTCATAAAACAAACAAATGTAAAAATAGATATGAGTAGGTATAATAGAAACAAATGTTTGATTGAATGTTGAACAAAGGACCTGGGGCCTCATGTATAAAGCGTGTGTACCAAAAAAATGTGAGGCGCCTTTTTTACGCACAAGTTGGCAAGCATAAAAATGAACTTTGCGTCAAAGTTTGTGTAAATGCACACTTTTTCCCTTGCATGAAAATGTGCCGCAGGCATGCTAACTTTTTCTGTAAATAATATAAAACTACAAAGCATCAAAACTCACCTAAATACACTGAAATCTGACTACATTCAGTGTTAATTAGGCCACAAAGCATCAAACCTGATGTTTTCATGGTTTTAATATTTTATTGTTTAAACGTAAACGATGAAACTAAACCGCATTTATCCACAGATGTAATGAAGACTGAGGCTGGTTTGGATATGGATAAACAATCACTCCAGGGTGTTGGGTTAGGACAGCTGATATATATGTTTAGGTGAGTTAGCGAAATGAGAGAATGTCTGAGTCCAGAATTGAGCTTTGCTTGACTTTAATTGGCTCTTGAGGTTCCTCCATACATATACAGGCACGTTTGGGTGGGTGATAGGGTGTGTGTGTGGTTTTCTATAAAGATAAACAAATACAAATTATTAGAACTTGCCTGTAAATACTGTCACAAATAAACCAAATGTCTACAAAGTGAATAAAAGTGTTTAAACATTACTATAGACTAGCAGCTGGTTAATATCTGAGTATGAGAATGTAAATAATAATTACGCATACATAATAATCAGCCCTGCTAATAATAACATCACACGATAAAACATACAAGAGAAATAAGGCATTTCAATTGGAAATGGTAACATGAATAACAGCTGCATCTAATTAACCGAGCTTAATAGCTTAATGCTAAACGGCTATATTTTAGCTCTCAACAATAGGAGTAAATCACACCCAGTGATGGCATAGTTACTTTGAAAATGTAACTTTAATCGGATAACTGATTACTCCTTGAAAAAGTAACTCAGTTAGATTACTGACTACTTGATTTGGAAAGTAACTAAGTTACATTAAAAGTAACTTTTTTAAGTTACTTTCAGCAGCTGCTAACAACAACGCTGTGAAAATTACATTGATCTTTGCCAATACTTAATTGTAAGCTATTTTATAATGGTAACATCGACAATGTGTCTCCACTTATAAGGTTGAACTGAAGGGGAGATTTTTTAATGGTTACAGTACAAAAAAAAACGTCAGTAATTTGTGCATGTTTTTGTGTGGTCCACTATTGTCAGGAAAACTCTAAGAAGGATTTTAACCAGGTTGTGCGTTACGGCCCTGCGTTTGGTGTCAGAGCGCAGCGCGCAGCGCTCCTCCTGCGGCTATAATTCAGATGGCTTCTGCACAGATTTGTGACACTTATCTTAATATTAATAATTATAATGGCGTTTAGTTGCACAACTTTACGGACTCGTTTCCAATTTTCTGTATAGCTCGACGTAATTCACAGGTAATATATTAACTTGACATTAACAAAGACACAGCGGGACGGATCATCCGGGAAATGGTGGGGAGGGAGAGCCTGACTAAAACTAATTGGAGGTCAGACACATTCTGGGGTTTATGTCTGCTTATTTCCAAGCTCAAATGAGCAACTTCACGTTCAAAAACGAGCCCAAAAAGCGCAACCCGCGACTCATTAAATTTGCTAGCGACTTAAAAAAATAAAAATAAAAAAAAGCCCACAGCCGCTTATAATAATCGGACTTGGCGATCAGCGTTACTCTGTAACGCGTTACTGACGTCGGACCACTTTTTTCAGTAAGGAGTAATCTAACGCGTTGCTATTTCAAATCCAGTAGTCAGACTACAGTTACTTATCGAAATCACTTTGCGTTACTGTGCGTTACTATTTTCTTTTGTTATTTAATCGTATTTCCTCTACGCGTCTTGCCGAGTGACCGATCTCTCTATGCTACATAAATGTAAACAATGGAGGGAGATGCGCATTTTGTTGGTGGAAAATCTGGAACTATTTTGAGTTTCTGTCGCCAAGTCCAATTATTATAAGCGGCTTTGGGATTTTTTTTGTGTTTTAAGTCGCTTGCAAATTTAATGAGTGGCGGGTTGCGCCTTTTTGGGCTCGTTTTTGAACGTGAAGTTGCTCATTTGGGCTTGGAAATAAACAGAAACTCAATAAATCAAAAATAGGTCCGTCATTAAGGTAGTCTTAGTCAGGCTCTCCCTGTCCATCATTTTCCGGATGATCCGTCCCGCTGTGTCTTTGTTAATGTCAAGTTCATATATTACCTCTGAATGACGTCGAGCTTCGCGTTGCGCTCCAGAAAACTGCAAATATCGAGACTAATTTGAATAGCGCAATAAACGTGAAAACAGCCACGAATAAACATATCCGTAGTTGCCAATAATTATAATGTCATCTTAACGCCATTATAATTATTAATATTAAGATAAGTGTCACAAATCTGTGCAGCCATCTGAGTTGTGGAGCTGCAGGAGGAACTCTGTGCGCTGCGCTTTGACACCAAACGCAGGGCCGTAACGCACAACCTGGAGGCTGGGGGGATATATGGGGGCTTTTAAATCCTTCTTAGAGTTTTCCAGACAACAGTGGAACCCAAATTAATCACGTTTTTTATTTGTACTGTTGTAACTATTAAACAATCTCCTCTTCAGTTCAACCTTATAAGTGGAGACACATTGTTGATGTTACCATTATAAAATAGCTTATAATTAAGTATTGGCAAAGCTCAATGCAATTTTCACAGGAGGCAGAGCGTTGTTGTTAGCAGCTGCTGAAAGTAACTAAAAAAGTTACTTTTAATGTAACTTAGTTACTTTCCAAATCAAGTAGTCAGTAATCTAACTAAGTTACTTTTTCAAGGAGTAATCAGTAATCCGATTAAAGTTACTTTTTCAAAGTAACTATGCCATCACTGTTGGCGACAGAAACTCAAAGTAGTTCCTGTTTTTCTACCAACAAAATGCGCATTTCTCTCTTTCCTCCATTGTTTGCATTTCTGTCTGATACTGCCACATAAAAACGGCGATCACTCGATAAGACGTGTAGAGGAAATAAAATTAAATTCCAAAAGAAAATAGTAACGCACAGTAATGCAAAATGATTTTGATAAGTAACTGTAGTCTGACTACTGGATATGAAATAGCAACGCGTTAGATTACTCCTTACTGAAAAAAGTGGTCCGACGTCAGTAACGCGTTACTGACATCACTGATCACACCAAACGACCATAATATTCAACAGGACAAAGTACAAATACAGCTCTTAGACATTTACGAATCCGAACTAAATCACCAACAGTATTACTTACATTCAATGGACGCACACAGTAGAAAGAGGTAATAAACGAAGTCTGTCATAAGAACCGCACTACTTAATGCTCAGATCTATAAGCAAGAGGTAGCAAATATGAATGAGAAGCCACCCAGTGGCGGAAATAAAATATTACATCTAAAACACTTTGATAAAGAAAAACTAAACTAGAGGTCTGAAAACAGATAATTAACAGTCTTTTGTACAACACGCAATAACCTAACACGCACAAAAAATAAAGAAAATAAAAATAAAAGGATGTGAAAGCCTCACTCGAATGTAAATAGTACTTTTCCGCAGTTTTTGTCTCAAAGATGTAACTCATTGGTCTGTGCACCTAAGCGGATGGAATGCATCTTTCTGGTAATTTCTTTCTCAGTAAAAAAAGAAAACGGGGTTGGAGCAGCAGATTAAATCCAAACAGGTCAGGTTTGATTATTTTTAAGGTGATCAAGGTGTGTATACAATCACACGTATATAAGTAGCTACGCAAAGGTGAGCCTTGTAAATGTGGTGCCCTTTGGCTCTGATGGAAAACATCGCCAATGGAAGGATTCAGAGGGAGAGTGTGTTCAGAGATCATATTGATCTGCTGGTAAATGTTGATGATGGTTTAGCGTTTTGATTGCCTGGACTGATCATCCCGGAGCTCTGAGCAAAACTTAAAGAAGGAGCTGTGCAGTACCGGTACCGATGCAACTGCTGTCATCCTTCAGTCGAGCCATGCTTTCTCTATAGACAGAAAGCATCTTTATTCTGTAAATGTATAACTTATACACATGATTTCCCTATTTTGAATAAACGTCCACTATGCCCACTCAAAAGACTCTCTGACACGATGTCTGTCTTTAAATCCCGGATCAATGTGGTCTCTGGGAATGCTCCTTCTTAATCCTTCCATTGGTGATGTTCTCCATCGGAGCCAAAGTGTTCCACAATTACGTGGCACACCTTTGCGCAGCTACTTATATACTTGTGATTGTACACACCTTAATCACCTTAACAAAAAGTAAAACCAGACCTATTTGGAGTTAATCTGCTGATCCAACCCTGTTTTCTTTTTCAGTCAGAATTAAATAACCTTAAAGATGCATTTCATGCGCTTCGACACACAGACCAACGTTACATCTTTAGTGAGGTATTCGCATCCCTTTATTTTTCTTTTCTTTTCACAGTTTTCTTTTCTTTTTTCAATAGCGTTACTATTTTCTTTTGTAATTTAATTTTATTTCCTCTGGGGAGTAATCGCCGTTTCTATGCGACAGTTATCAGCACCAGAAAGGTCAACAATGGAGGGAGGTGCGCATTTTGTCGCTGGAAAAACAGGAACTAATTTGAGTTTCGGTCGCCAAGTTCGATTACTATACAAGTTCGATTACTTGGGCTTATCTTTTTCTAAAGTCGTTAGCAAGGGTTGCCCTTTTGGGCTGTTTTTGAATGTGAAGTTGCTTATTTGGGCTTGGAAATAAGCGGACGTAAACCCCAGAATTTGTCTGACCTCCAGTTATTTTTAGTCAGGCTCTCTTTGTCTATCACTTCCCAGATGACCCGTCCCGCTGTGTTTTTTTTAATGTCAAGTTAATATATGTGCTGTGAATGACATCAAGCTTCGCGTTGCACTACAACAAACTGCAAACATCGAGATTATTATGAACAGTGCAATAACAATAACAAAAACACTGTAACAGCTGTAATTGTGTAGTGTCTCTTTAAGATACTCTAGTATCACTAATGATGTGAGTATGCACCACTGCTTCTCAGTAGAGAGCGTGGTAGAAACGTGCTATAGATGGACACATGAACTGAGATGGACATGTTAGCTCCCTAATTTTTAGTAAAGTTACGGGTTGTTTGGACTCTGCTCATTTTCATGTTTGATAATATAGCAGCCGTTCAACCGGGCTTTGTAAGGTTGGTGAAGAGTGTTTATTAAAGGACAACACTGTTGAATTACAAGTACCAGTGTGGTTGTGAGTTTTTGACCGTACTGACAAGTTTGCCGCCTCCTCTCCGCCTCTACATTCCACATATTTTGACCGAGTTGCATCAAACTTGGCCTGAGTGATCCTGGAGGCTTGCCCGTCAATCCTACGTCATCACATTATGACGTCATCTAAGCCCCGCCCCCTCGGAACCGGAAGTGCCGTTTTTTTCCTTGGAAAGCTCTGTTTATGGCTCTCTTGACCTAATCAAGGTGATTCTGTGTTGGATGACAGATAGGAAGTTGGTCTCGCTTGCTTTAAAGTGCCAAGAGTTTTCAATGGCGGCAACGCCGTTCGTATACGTTTGCCTCTACATTCCACATATTTTGACCGAGCTGCATCAAACTTGGCCTGAGTGATCCTGGAGGCTTGCCCGTCGATCCTACGTCATCACATTATGACGTCATCTAAGCCCCGCCCCCTCGGAACCGGAAGTGCCGTTTTTTTCCTTGGAAAGCTCCGTTTATGGCTCTCTTGACCTAATCAAGATGATTCGGATGATGAGCTCTGTCATTGCTCGCTGCTGGCTGAACCGTGTGGGCGTGGCCAAATGGCGAATATCAGTCCCTCGCCATATTCATACGTTTGACTCTAATTCAAGCACGGATCATCCGATTGGCTCCAAACTGGATATGTATGACCTTTGTTCACCTCTAAAGAGCCCAACGGGATTGAGATGTAATTTGGCTCCACTGCGCCCCCTAAGTTAATACATCGGCTGTATCTCCTCGACGCATCGACCGATCTGCACCAGATTTTTTGACAGTCGTCGGGGAGCGCCGCCGAACGCATTCACGCGTATCGCCCGGTGGACGGGCGTGGAAAATGCGCGACAGCTTCTGCGGCAGCTAGCGGGCGGCGGTACTGGAAACTGCGGCAGAGCTCCTGCGGTGGGGAGTTGGCTGCGGCTCCGGAAATTGTGCCAGAGCTTCTGCGGTGGCTGGAACCCCCGCGGTGGCCAATAGGCCGGAGCGGCGCTTGCTGCGAGGGCCGCCCGAGGCTGCTTGCAGCTTTAATTATTATTCTGCCCCCCTCTTCGTGTGCCTTTTTGGGGGCTTTATCATATTCAAAAACTCACCAAACTTGGCGGTCGCGACTAGAAAAATTAAAAATTTTGAATTTTAAGGTTGTCGCAAAAATCGCATAAAAAATTGCTCAACGGCGGCAACTAGCAATTTTCTGTTGACACAATGGTATGAACGTACTTCATCGTAGAGACATGAAATTTGGCACACTTGTAGAGCTCACCAAAAGACTCAGAACTTACATTTAATGTTATAAGCCAACTATCACAGGAAGTCGGCCATTTTGTATTGAAAGTCCATTTTTTACCTCGATTTTGACGTTTACTGCCTTCGTATTTGATCGAACTCCTCCTAGGGATTTTGATTGATCGGCTTCAAACTTGGTCAGTCTGATCATAAGGCATGTTTGATTTAAAGTTATCAAATTGGTGAGTTTTGGAGCATGTTGAAGGGGGGTTAGCAGGGGTCAAAGTTCACCTACTCGCCATGAAACACGAAACTCTTATATTTCCTATATAAAAACACATAGAGGGATCAAACTTTCATTGATTGATCGTCATCGGGTGCCCTACAATAACCTATGGTCAAATGATGACATCACTTAGGCCACGCCCCCTGAGAACAGGAAGTGTCATGTTTTACTGTGAACGGTCGCTATCTTAGCCCTTTGACCTAATCAACATGAAACTGTGTCCAGAGACAGAAGACATGTTGGTGTGTTGAGTAATCCAACCCCGACCGGCTGCGATGAAGCAGGTGGGCGTGGCGGCGTTGCGAACGCCGTCGAATTTCGTTTGGCTCTGAATTCCACAATTTCGGGCCCAGCTGCTCCAAACTCACTAGGATGGATCCTTATCCACCCACCGACAGGAATTCATAACAAAATTTGGTGGGCGTGGCCTAATTTCTCTATAGCGACCCCTAGAGTATTTTAAATGAACAGCCCCAGGCCATGCTTTATCCTAGAATTACGAAACTTGGTACATATGTGTATCTTGTCAGGACGTACAAAAAAGTCTATTAGAGCCATGGTCGAAACCCAACAGGAAGTCGGCCATTTTGTATTGAAGGTCCATTTTGGACCTCGAGTTTGACGTTTACAGCCTTTGCATTTGATCGAACTCCTCCTAGGGATTTCGATTGATCGGCTTCAAACTCGGTCAGTCTGATCATAAGGCATGTCTGATTTAAAGTTATCAAATTGGTGACTGTATGAGCTTGCTGAAGGGGGGTTAGCAGGGGTCAAAGTTCACCTACTCGCCATGAAACACGAAACTCTTATATTTCCTATACAAAAACACAGAGAGGGACCAAACTTTCATTGATTGATCGTCATCGGGTGTCCTAAAATACCCTGTGGTGAAATTATTTTTTTAAGTAGGCCACGCCCCCTGAGAACAGGAAGTGTCATGTTTTACTGTGAACGGTCGCTATCTTAGCCCTTTGATCTAATCAACATGAAACAGTGTCCAGAGACAGAAAACATATTGGTGTGTTGTGGATTCCAACCCCGACTGGCTTCGATGTAGCAGGTGGGCGTGGCGGCGTTGCGAACGCCGTCGAATTTCGTTTGGCTCTGAATTCCACAGTTTCGGGGTGAGCTGCTCCAAACTCACTAGGATGGATCCTTATCCAGCCCCCGACAGGAATTCATAACAAAATTTGGTGGGCGTGGCCTAATTTCTCTATAGTGACCCCTAGAGTATTTTAAATGAACAGCCCCAAGCCATGTTTAAACCTAGAATTACGAAACTTGGTACACATGTGTATCTTGTCGGGACGTACAAAAAAGTCTCTTAGAGCCATGCTCTAAACCCAACAGGAAGTCGGCCATTTTAGATTGAATTTCATTTGACCTCGATTTTGACTTTTACAGCCTTCGTATTTGATCGAACTCCTCCTAGGGATTTCGATTGATCGGCTTCAAACTCGGTCAGTCTGATCATAAGGCATGTCTGATTTAAAGTTATCAAATTGGTGAGTTTTGGAGCATGTTGAAGGGGGGTTAGCAGGGCTCAAAGTTCCCCTGTGATCGACTGTGTAATATGTAATTACAAAGGGGATCCTTTGTCATTCCGTAGGGCAATGCTGCCCTCTGGTGTCGAATTACTGAAATTACTGAAATAGTTTCATTATTTCAGTAATTCGACACCAGAGGGCAGCATTGCCCTACGGAATGACAGACACCAAACGTTCAGTTATGGATTATCATCTTGTGTCCAATAATATCCAATGGTCAAATGATGACATCACTTAGGCCACGCCCCCTGACAACAGGAAGTCTCATATTTTGCTGTGAACGGTCGATAGCTTCTGCACCAAACTTTGCACGAGTGACCCTGGTGGGATCCCTGACGACCCTATGTCATCATATTATGACGTCATCTAAGCCCCGCCCCCTCGGAACAGGAAGTGCCGTTTTTTTTCCTTGGAAAGCTCCGTTTATGGCTCTCTTGACCTAATCAAGGTAATTCGGATGATAAACTCTGTCAATGCTCGCTTCTGGCTGAACCGTGTGGGCGTGGCCAAATGGCGAATATCAGTCCCTCGCCATATACATACGTTTGGCTCTAATTCACACATGGATCATCCGATTGGCGCCAAACTGGATATGTATGACCTTTGTTCACCTCTAAAGAGCCCGACGGGTTTGAGATGTAATTTGACTCCACTGCGCCCCCTAAGTTGATACATCGGCCGTATCTCCTCGACGCATCGACCGATCTGCACCAGATTTTTTGACAGTCGTCGGGGAGCGCCGCCGAACGCATTCACGCGTGTCGCCCGGTGGACGGGCGGGGAAAATGCGCGACAGCTTCCGCGGCGGCTGGCGGGCGGCGGTGCTGGAAACTGCGGCAGAGCTTCCGCGG